>NC_090436.1:591506265-591814564 GCF_031143425.1 Pleurodeles waltl | reverse complement strand
GGAATTGTTCAGAGTGGACACTGTTGTTTGTAGCACAATCCACTCTAACCGCAAAGTTTATCCAAGGGAGCTTGTCTGTAAAAAAATACCTGAGAGGGTACAGTGCAGTGCTTTACCTAATGATGAGCTGCTAGCTCTGAAATTTGCAGACAGGTGGGATGTATACATGCTGACTAACATCCATGATCAGCGTACTTCCCCTGTGGCTGTTTGGGGTCAGGCTGCCAAAGTGCGCAAACCTGTGTGCATTTTAGATTGTAATAAGCACATATAAGGTGTAGAAAGGATTGATTAGAGGTTGGAACCTTTTACCGCTGTTCGTAAGTCTTACATTTGTTATAAGAAGTTAGCTATTCACCTTTTCCATTTGACAACTTTTAATGCTTTTGTTTTGTTCAAGAATAGTTCTCCAGAGTCAAGGATGACATTTGTGAAATTTCAGGAGTCTGTCATAGAGAGTACTGGAAAATAGGTTATTGGTAAGGGCAGGTAAGTACCTGCACTTAGCAATAGGCCACTAACCTCCATTTAGGTCCAGTTACATCTCAATAAATGTAACCCAGCTGAACCCTTGGTTGCTTGGCAACAAGCGACAAGGCTTAGCTTAAAAGACTAATGTAACTTTTGGATTTTAAGCTATATGGTGTTTCCTTTCCACATTTTAAAGTATAAGCACTATTTTCAAACAAATGTAAAATGTTGTATGTATTCCTTAACTCTGGTCTATCAGTTGCTTGACTTGTTGCATCAAATTGTAAGATACTCTCTTATATACTTCTGTCAAACCCTGAATGTTTTAACTGATAGACCATTGTTGTCTTACAGAAAAGGATTATTACAATTTGTAACTAATACATGTCTGCCTCATTTTGCGAGATATGTTTGTTAGTACCCTAGCACTTCTATCCTTCAGTCTCGAGCACTAGCTAACCTAGGGGATATCTTAGCCTTATCAGGCACTTGGGATTCTGGAAGTAATTGCGGACTATTTGCTCTACAATCTCACCGCTTCTCCTATCATTACTTTATCTTGGAAAATGCCACTGGTTGCTTCTCTGTTTCCTTGGATTTTCAAATACATCTGGGTCTGACTGTAGTCATTAATTGCACTTACGTATCAACTTTTCTTTCTTTTATCAAGTATTTGGCTCCAATTATCTCACATCCTGACTGATTATACTTTCTACGATCTTCGCATAGGATTTCCCTTTTTTGTTCACTTTCTTGATGGTGCTCTCAATGACATCTTACCTACTCATATGAATATTTCTGAATAGCAATTTGTTATTTCTTTTTATTTTCAGCCTTGAGAAAGCCCCGGCCTATATATAGCCAGAGGGGGGCGAAACACGTGTTGGCTGATCTTCTATTCATCCTTTGTTTATCATATTTGGATTTTGGATTTTGTTCTCTGTCCTATTAACCAGTGACTGACTGCAAAACTGGGACTTTAATGTTTGCACAACAATAAAATCAAGAACTTTCTGAGTGGGACTTCACCCCTTTTGTTTACTGTCTTGCCTTAGAGGACGTGGGTCCCTGTCCTCTGGTTAAGTCCCCCATTCTATAAAATAGGCATCCATACAGGAGTCTAGTGGTTCTTGGACCCTTCCGTTTTTTGGATCTGCTGTTTAGCTTAAAAGACATATGTGTAAAGCATTTACAAATCACTAAACAGTAAATAAGTCAAACAAAAAACAAAATAAAACCCCAACACCAATTTAAATAAATAGATCATATTTTTATCTTTAAAATGACACCAAAATGAATAAAATCAGATAAGGGGAACTAGAGATCTGAATTTTTAAACAATTAATGCTTTTTGGCACTTGGAAACGAATAGCGCCAATCTGGTCATCTGGTCACACCTCGACCTTGACAAAGGTAAAGTTTGAGGCCAACCGCGATGAAGCCCTGCTCAGCAACAGCTCGTGGGAGTCCTCGGTCAAACGTTTACCTTCGGACCTAATCGTTTTCTTGAAGATTTTCTTCAGCGGGACCAAGTCGCCAGTCCAATCTGACCTCCTGGAGCTCTTCCTCGGATATGCTTGGATATGCGTCGTGGTAGCCCTCGTGGAGATTTTTACCTTCGGACTTAGTCGTTTTTTCGAGATTAAAATCCTTCAACCGGGGCAAACCTGAATCTTGATCCGACATCCCTGGAGCCCTCTTTGGATACACTGCCTGGGAGGTCCCGGTCAACATCCTACGCTCAGACTTAGTCACTTTTTCAGAGATTTTCTTCACTAGAACGAACCTGCAAGTCAGGCCGGGTCATTGTTGAGGCATAATGGCTAGAGTTGCCGTCACCGGTTGGTCCCTTTATGGAGCTTTTTTTCTAAAGTTCTCCAAACTTCTCCAAACTTCTGGATCTTCTTCCAGATGTTCCTTTAAGGTTCTTTTGAGGTCCCCAAGTCACCCCAAGGTTCCAGAAGCTCTGAGATGCTCCTTGAGGGTGCAGACTACAACTCCCAGAATGCACCTGGCACAAACTCTTTTTTGGCCACTGGACAGTGGTCAGCTGGTCAGTTTCTTCAGGAGATTGTGCAGGGGACTCTGGTTATCAAGCTTTCACCTGCAACAAACAGGGAGTCCCTCCTTGAACCAGTTGAAGCCAGGCAAAGTCCTTCTTGTGGTGAAGCCTAAGTGTGCAGCTGGTGCAGTCCTCCAGAATGCAGTTTCCTGGTGCAGGTCAGGGGTCCAGCAGGGCAGTCCTTCTTCTTCTGTAGTTCTTCCGTGTTGGAATCTGATAGGGATCTGAGGTGTGGGTGCAGCTCTGCCGCATTTATCCTTGCTCCTGAGTGAAAAGCAGGGGGTCCTGTTTCTCCAATCAGATGCAGGGTCCTTCCCCCTGTGATGACGACTTCCTGGGAACATTCCTCAAAAATCCATCATGGCTGAAAGTGATTTTTGGAGGTTACATCTGGCTGAACTCACCCACTGGTGTGGCTAAAAATCTTAAACACACCCTTCTCCTGCCCTCTCCTAATCTAATTGTCTGGGTTTGCAGGATGTGAGGGAGGTGCTGGGTTGCTCCAAATGTCATCCCCTGCCTTTGATGACCAGTTTGGCAGCCCTCCCCCTTCCTGCTTCCCCATCTGCTGAGGGAAGATCTCCTCCCTCAGGCACATCTCTTTGTGTTGAGCCAGGCCACTTCACACCTCATCAAGGCAGCCTGGCCAGGCTGCCAGAGGCTGGCCAATCAGAGCAAAGCAGCAAACACTGCAGGTCTGAAGTTGACAACTTTTTAGGTAAAGTTTAAAACTCTTTACCTGAACAAGTTATATTAAATCCAACAAATGTAAGTTGTGTGATTTATTATAACAATTAATTTGATACCAGACTTGAGGTATCTGCCACTTAATGGGACTTTATTAATTAAAATAAAGTGTCCCCATTCTAGCCTATGGAGGCCATTCACTACAATGAGGGAACAACTAATTTGGCTGTTTTACCTCACCAGGGTTTATAAAACTATTTTTATAAGGTCCCTGCTTCTAGTTACATGGCACCCAGCGCTACGGGTACATTGGGCACACATTAGGGGTGACATGTGTAAAAATAAGGTAGTTTAAGACTTTGGAACTACTTTTAATTCCAAAGTCAAATTTGCATGTAATTTAACTTAAAGCAGCCAGAAAGGCATGCCTGCCTTTAAAATGACACTGGGCACCTCAGCAGTGCACCCATGGGGGCACCACCTATGCTAGGGTCCCTAAACCTACATGCCCTACCATATACTAGGGACTTATAGGTAGGTTGACTTAGCCAATTATAATTAGCCACATTTGTATACTGATTTTACACAGAGCACAGGCCCTGGGAATGGCTAGCAGTACCCAAGGCACCATTAGAGTCAGGAAAACACCAGCAAAAAGTGAAAAATGGGGACAAAAAGTCAGGGGGCCTCTGCAATCAGCCCTGTTTTCTCACAGAAAGCCTTGTTGTGATGGAACAGGCAAGAGTTCCTAGAGAAGTAAGGGTGGAGGATGTGGCTAGATTGAAAGATAGCCACTTTCCTGATCACATTCCTCTCATGCCCAAAAAAAGATTTTCCCGCAAAGAAATGTAGAGTCTGCGCTCGAGAGGGAGACTTGTATGTACTACCCCAGTTGTCCTTTTAAGCCTGGGCTGTGTGTGGCTGACTGTTTGAGGAGTTGCCACACCCAAAAGAATTACTGAGAACTACCGTGAGCGTAAACTGCCTCTTTTATATTTTCATATGTTCCGTTTCACAGTTGGCATTACTGTCATGTATTTAGTTAGAGCTTTTGTGTTTGTAGTTTTGTACTTTTTTATAATTAGTTATGTTTAAAAAAAAAGTGATGGCGGTGTGCATGGAGTGGCACTTGGCAGGCAGTGTACATGGAGCGGCGCTTGGGTGGTGGTGTGCGTGGAGTAGCGCTTGGCTTGCGGTGTGCATGGAGTGGCACTTGGCCGGTGGTGTGCGTGGAGTGGTGCTTGGCTGGCAGTGTGCATTGAGTGGCGCTTGGCTGGAGGTGTGCGTGCAGTGGAGCTTGGCTGGCAGTGTAAATAGTGACTTTCTGTTGGCCACTACAACACACTGCTAGGCAAACACCAGTCCACAGACTCCCATAAGCT
Organism: Pleurodeles waltl; assembly: GCF_031143425.1. Classification (NCBI taxonomy): domain Eukaryota; kingdom Metazoa; phylum Chordata; class Amphibia; order Caudata; family Salamandridae; genus Pleurodeles; species Pleurodeles waltl. The sequence continues at coordinate 591,809,962 of NC_090436.1, read as the reverse complement.
GGTATGATTGCTGTATCAGGCATGGGGGTTTATGAAAGTGATGTGCCCTTGAATGGTGCTGTCTGTTGATGTGAGTGTTGTAATGTGCTGGGGCATGAATGGTCTTGTGCGTGTCATGTATGAAAGGTGTGTGAATAGACTGTAAAGCGATTGGTGCCTTGACGTGGCTTTACAGCTCACGAGCTGTAAGTCATTGGTTCAGTTTTTTGGCCTTTCAGTTATTAACAGTGCATTTCATTTTTGGGAAATCTCTTGTTAATAAAATTTGATCTACTGAACCATCATTCACCCTAGTGCCAAATCCAACCAGTATGTGTGGTAAAAAGAAAAAAACCTGCTCTGCTGTAAACCGGCGTCAAAGCACACCGGTGACATGCTAGGTGCCTCGAGTGGGATCCCTAAGATGAAGTATGCCACCACCTAAGTTGGTGGGTGAAGGGTTGTTGTGTAACTATTTTAGTCATGTTCTGAGTACGTTGTTTTAGCTAACTAGGCCTGCAGCTGTGCACTTTAACCTGTTTACTTTTTATTCAGCATTGCTTTATTTTTCTAGCAATAGCTTCCATTGCGCTGCTGTTTTATTTCTCTCTATCTTATTGTCCTTTTGCCTATGAAAGCATTGTATTCATAGTAGGACATGTAGTTCACTTTGTACTTTCTCCAAGGCTACAGTCAGACAGGGTTGCTGACAAATGTGGTATGCTGTGTCTCCTGCATTCACAGAAAACAACACACTCATATGTGGGGACCATTTCTTTGAATGTTAGCTGTTTTATTATAAAGCAAGGGCAGCCTGTACATTGCACATATAGATCTACTCACAGCGTTTGAACTTCTTCCAAGAACTAAGTTGTGGGAAGCTCTGTCTGCCACCAGATCTAGTGTCAATTATTATCCATTTGCATATGGATAACTATGCCAGAGTATGCAGAGGCCTGAAAGGGGAACTCACAACTAAAATAAACTTCAGAAGAGGAGTGCACCAGGGGTGTGTGCTGACTAAGACACTTTTTCTGCTGTTTATCAGTTTCATTGGGTGCATACATTCCCTGTTGAAAATTGATAACAAATCGCCTACTTTGGCAGGGAAGAAGATACCAGCATTATTATTTGAGAACAATACCCATCGGATATTAAACACTTTAAGGGGATTGCAATCTCTGATAGATGAATTCAACCAATTCTGTAAGTAAGGTGGCTTGGAAATAAACACCCACAAGACAATGTGTGGGGACCTCCAATGTAAAGAACGCCAGCAGGTGCAGAATTACTCTGGATACTAAACCTTTAGAGCATGCCAAGGTTCTTGATTACTTGGATACTAGACTATTTGAAAGAGAGGAGTGGGGAGAACAAATAACTAAGACTGTGGCCTCCCTAAAACATAGATCCACTGTTACTACTAAGAGCCTCATTATGACTCTGGCAATTGGAATCATCTGACTGCAAAAGCCATGGGGAGGAGGCTGCTGTTATACCAGCGGCCTCCCCTCCACCAGTCATAGTACGATGTTTTCACCAGGCTGGCCACCGGAAAAATTTTATTGTGGCATTTCCACAATAAATGGTGGTCAGACCAGCGGAAACAGTGTCACAGCATTGGCCTCGGCTCCCAGAGACATTCTTCACACTGTATGGGAATGCCCAGTCATTGACCCATTCTAGATTGGGATCTTGACCTGCCTCGGAACGGTCGGGGGAGATCCTTTCCAATAATCCAAATTTTTTTTTTTTGCACATCTTTGATGGAGGACCCTTTTGTGGATCAGACTAGTGGTGGCAAAGTGGAATATAGCCCGACATTTGCAGACAAGAAATGCTCCACCCCTAGTCAAGTGGAAAGAGGGCCTCAACAGACACATGGATCTGAAGAGGCTGATCTATGCTACCAGAGGCTGCCCACAAAAGCAAGGGAAGGTTTGGAGTGACTGGGCCCTTTGCCAGGAGATTACATTTAGTCCACAAACTACTCTGTCCGGGTCCTTAGAAGACAAAGTGCAGACCTAAGTGCTTGATTAAGGGGACTAGGGTTGGACCTGGGCTTCTTCCAAATCACCAGAGGAGGGAGGCTGGTGTGGCATTGCATGGTAATCATTTTCCTTCTACTTTGTGATGATGTGTAAGGGGGATGTTACTATATGGATTCCTTCTTACCTTTCTGGACAGTGCACTATTAATGCCATTATTGCCGAATCTAAAATAAAATATGTTATAATAAAAATGTATCATATATTCAGTGCCACTCATCTCACCTCCAAAGCCAATATTTTCCATGCTGAATTTTAAGAAACTGCCCTCAAGAGGATGACAGCCTGGATTCTGGACGCAGAGAGGCAGGTGTATTGTTGTCAATAACTGGCACACTTAGCATGGATTATCCATATGGAAATGAAGAGGCACAGTAGGCAGAGACACTCTTAACACTACTTCTTTCGATTGGAGATGACGCTGGTCTCATTCACTTCCAGAATGATCCTAGACCCTTTGGCACCAACCCCAAAAGGAGTAAGAACTACTTCAGAACCTGACAGAGGGAGGAAACCTCATCCAATAGGGGAGCTGTTTTAAAGAAAACCAGATACACTCCTAATAAAAGAAGGATTCACTCATCTTTGACTTTGGTGAATTTTTAAAGTAAAGTGAAGATTGAACACTGCAGCAGAAGGTGCACAGAGATGTGATAACGTGGATTGGATTGATTAGCAAAAAATATTAAATCACTGGCAGAGGTGTGACTTGTGTGGATTCCCCAAAGTTTTCTTACCCAGAATACCCTGCAAAGCTGAAATGTTGAATAAAAATTCTATTTTCCTCGCATTTCTGTCACAGAAACTACAGGAATATGCTGGGATCCACAAAATTCCTACCACCCAGTGATTCCTCACCTGTCCTGATAAAAACACTACCCCACTTGAGTGCCTACACCTAGTGCCTGCGTCAGGAATGGATCACCCCGGGGTCAACAGCTGCCGCATGTAAGGACCAACATTGACCATTGTGTGATCTATTCCTGTCGCGGGCACCAGGCCTACCCACACAAGTGAGGTATCATTTTTATCGGGAGACTTGGGGGAACGCTCTGTTTTCTGTCAAAAAATGGGATGTGACCATGTTGTGTTTTGGGGCATTTCCTGTCACGGGCGCTAGGGCTACCCACACAAGTGAGGTATCATTTTTAACGGAAGACTTGGGGGAACGCTGGGTGGAAGGAAATTTGTGGCTCCTCTCAGATTCCAGAACTTTCTGTCACTGAAATGTGAGGAAAATGTGTTTTTTAGCCAAATTTTGAGGTTTGCAAAGGATTCTGGGTAACAGAACCTGGTCAGAGCCCCACAAGTCACCCTATCTTGGATTCCCCTAGGTCTCTAGTTTTCAAAAATGCACAGGTTTGGTAGGTTTCCCTAGGTGCCAGCTGAGCTAGAGGCCAAAATCTACAGGTAGGCACTTTGGAAAAAACAGCTCTATTTTCTGTCAAAAAATGGGATGTGTCCATGTTGTGTTTTGGGGCATTTCCTGTCGCGGGCGCTAGGCCTACCCACTCAAGTGAGGTATCATTTTTATCGGGAGATTTGGGGGAACATAGAATAGGAAAACAAGTGTTATTGCCCCTTATTTTTCTCTACATTTTTTCCTTCCAAATATAAGAGTGTGTAAAAAAGACGTCTATTTGAGAAATGCCCTGCAATTCACATGCTAGTATGGGCACCCCGGAATTCAGAGATGTGCAAATAACCACTGCTCCTCAAAACCTTATCTTGAGCCCATTTTGGAAATGCAAAGGTTTTCTTGATACCTATTTTTCACTCTTCATATTTCAGCAAATGAATTGCTGCATACCCAGTATAGAATGAAACCAACTGCATGGTGCAGCTCATTCATTGGCTCTGGGTACCTAGGGTTCTTGATGAACCTACAAGCCCTTTATATCCCCGCAACCAGAAGAGTCCCGCAGACATAACATATATTGCTTTCAAAAATCTGACATCGCAGGAAAAAGTTACAGAGTATAACATAAAGAAAAATGGCTGTTGTTTTCAGCTCAATTTCAATATTTTTTTTATTTCAGCTGTTATTTTCTGTAGGAAAACCTTGTAGGATCTACACAAATGACCCCTTTCTGAATGCAGAATTTTGTCTAGTTTTCAGAAATGTTTAGCTGTCCGGGATCCAGCATTGCTTTCAACCCATTCCTGTCACTAACTGGAAGAAGGCTGAAAGCACCAAAAATAGTAAAAATGTGGTATGTCCAAGTAAAATGCCAAATTTGTGTTGAAAAATGTGGTTTTCTGATTCAAGTCTGCCCGTTCCTGAAAGGTGGAAAGATGGTGATTTCAGCACCAGAAACCCTTTGTTGATGGCATTTTCAGGGAAAAAACCACAAGCCTTTCTTCGGCAGCCCTTTTTTCAAATTTTTTGTGAAAAAAACTACATTTTCACTGTATTTTGGCTAATTTCTTGGTCTCCTCCAGGGGAAACCACAAACTATGGGTACCATTAAAATCCCTAGGATGTTGGAAAAACAGGACGCAAATTTGGCGAGGATACCTTTTGTGGACAAAAAGTTATGAATGCCTAAGCGCGAACTACCCCAAATAGCCAAAAAAGGGCTCAGCACTGGGGGGGGGGAGAAACGGCCCAGCAGCTAAGGGGGTATTTACATTTGTGATTATAATAGTGTATTTCTCCTTTTTGTTCTAGTTCAAAGCTTTTGCTTCCTTTGCCATGTCTCCTTGCGGTTTTGACAGTCGTTGACCTGCAGTTTGCATAGTTGCATATTTTAGGTAAGAGAAAACAATTTACTCCAAACGAGTATTGTTGGCATGCATGAATTACATTTTTGTAAGCGGTGAACTAAATGCAGGATTGTGTTTGAAATTGTCCTTAGATTTGTGCACAATGATATCTGTGTTGTCTTATGTCTAATATTTTTTTCTTTTTTTCTTTTTTAGTGGGATATCATTGGTAATTGCTGTGTCTGTGCAGAGTAGTTGCTGGTGAGTATAGCTTTTTCAGGCAAGTGAGTGGTATAGTTTTTGAGTACATAACTCTTTGTGATAAAGCCACACTTTGTTTATTACTTATCTTACACAATGCTGGATGTTGGTGGTGCATTTGTCCAGTTACTTTTCATAGGAAGGATCATGGCTAGCTGCAGCATGACTGCTCAGCAGGTTGCTGGTATGCTTTTTGAGTCCTCTTCTAATCATGATTATGAGATTGACTCTGCATCTGAGGCAGAGGAGGAATTGAGAGATTCTGGCAGTAACTTTTCTGTCCGAGAGGAATCTTCTGATGAGGAAGCCACTCTCAGTACAGATGAAGGGCCTGTTTTAGAGGAGGACACTGATGTGCCAATAATGCAGCAGCCTTGGATGAAAGGTTTCCCATTGGAAGGCCTGAACTCTGGGCTGCCGCAAACATGGAGCCTGCCTTTACTGATCTCGCGGGGTGTAGAGTGAAAACAGAAAACTTTTTGCCTGTCAATTTCTTTCAGTTGTTTATGGACAATGTTTTTTTGGAATAGATTGTTGAGCAGACTAATATGTATGTGGAGCAGTATTTGAGGGACAACGCTGCCAGACGTAGGCCACACTCTAGAGCTACCGAGTAAATTCCCACAAATTTGGAAGAGATGAAAAAGTTCTTGGGATTGACTTTTTTGATGGGGTTGATAAGGAAGCCGTCACTGGTTTCTTATTGGTCTACTAGTCCCTTGATGGCAACGGTTATATTTCCTGCAAGTGTGACTTGTAATCAGTATTTGCTTCTTCTTCGGATGCTGCATTTTATTGACAGTGCTTTAGCCTTGCCACAAGATCACCCTGATTCTGACCATCTTTTTAAGATTAGGCCTGTCCTTGATCATTTTGTAGAATGGTTTTCAGAGGTCTATGTTCCAGGCAAAGAAATAGCTGTGTACAAGTCTTTGGTCATGCTCAAAGGTTGTTTGGTTTTTAGGCAGTACATTCCTAGCAAGAGGGCCCGGTATGGATTTAAAATGTTTATGCTATCTGAAAGTAGTACAGGATATGTTTATAATTTCTGGGTCTATACCGGTAGAGATTCGAGTATTGCCCCCTCGCCCGGTTGGGTGCCCACTTTTGGTGTTAGTGAGAAAATTGTGTGGGAACTTGGTGGACGACTGTTTAACAAAGGTCACCATTTGTATGTAGATAACTTCTACACTGGAGTGCAGTTGTTCAGGGAATTGTTCAGAGTGGACACTGTTGTTTGTAGCACAATCCACTCTAACCGCAAAGTTTATCCAAGGGAGCTTGTCTGTAAAAAAATACCTGAGAGGGTACAGTGCAGTGCTTTACGTAATGATGAGCTGCTAGCTCTGAAATTTGCAGACAGGTGGGATGTATACATGCTGACTAACATCCATGATCAGCGTACTTCCCCTGTGGCTGTTTGGGGTCAGGCTGCCAAAGTGCGCAAACCTGTGTGCATTTTAGATTGTAATAAGCACATATAAGGTGTAGAAAGGATTGATTAGAGGTTGGAACCTTTTACCGCTGTTCGTAAGTCTTACATTTGTTATAAGAAGTTAGCTATTCACCTTTTCCATTTGACAACTTTTAATGCTTTTGTTTTGTTCAAGAATAGTTCTCCAGAGTCAAGGATGACATTTGTGAAATTTCAGGAGTCTGTCATAGAGAGTACTGGAAAATAGGTTATTGGTAAGGGCAGGTAAGTACCTGCACTTAGCAATAGGCCACTAACCTCCATTTAGGTCCAGTTACATCTCAATAAATGTAACCCAGCTGAACCCTTGGTTGCTTGGCAACAAGCGACAAGGCTTAGCTTAAAAGACTAATGTAACTTTTGGATTTTAAGCTATATGGTGTTTCCTTTCCACATTTTAAAGTATAAGCACTATTTTCAAACAAATGTAAAATGTTGTATGTATTCCTTAACTCTGGTCTATCAGTTGCTTGACTTGTTGCATCAAATTGTAAGATACTCTCTTATATACTTCTGTCAAACCCTGAATGTTTTAACTGATAGACCATTGTTGTCTTACAGAAAAGGATTATTACAATTTGTAACTAATACATGTCTGCCTCATTTTGCGAGATATGTTTGTTAGTACCCTAGCACTTCTATCCTTCAGTCTCGAGCACTAGCTAACCTAGGGGATATCTTAGCCTTATCAGGCACTTGGGATTCTGGAAGTAATTGCGGACTATTTGCTCTACAATCTCACCGCTTCTCCTATCATTACTTTATCTTGGAAAATGCCACTGGTTGCTTCTCTGTTTCCTTGGATTTTCAAATACATCTGGGTCTGACTGTAGTCATTAATTGCACTTACGTATCAACTTTTCTTTCTTTTATCAAGTATTTGGCTCCAATTATCTCACATCCTGACTGATTATACTTTCTACGATCTTCGCATAGGATTTCCCTTTTTTGTTCACTTTCTTGATGGTGCTCTCAATGACATCTTACCTACTCATATGAATATTTCTGAATAGCAATTTGTTATTTCTTTTTATTTTCAGCCTTGAGAAAGCCCCGGCCTATATATAGCCAGAGGGGGCGAAACACGTGTTGGCTGATCTTCTATTCATCCTTTGTTTATCATATTTGGATTTTGGATTTTGTTCTCTGTCCTATTAACCAGTGACTGACTGCAAAACTGGGACTTTAATGTTTGCACAACAATAAAATCAAGAACTTTCTGAGTGGGACTTCACCCCTTTTGTTTACTGTCTTGCCTTAGAGGACGTGGGTCCCTGTCCTCTGGTTAAGTCCCCCATTCTATAAAATAGGCATCCATACAGGAGTCTAGTGGTTCTTGGACCCTTCCGTTTTTTGGATCTGCTGTTTAGCTTAAAAGACATATGTGTAAAGCATTTACAAATCACTAAACAGTAAATAAGTCAAACAAAAAACAAAATAAAACCCCAACACCAATTTATATAAATAGATCATATTTTTATCTTTAAAATGACACCAAAATGAATAAAATCAGATAAGGGGAACTAGAGATCTGAATTTTTAAACAATTAATGCTTTTTGGCACTTGGAAACGAATAGCGCCAATCTGGTCATCTGGTCACACCTCGACCTTGACAAAGGTAAAGTTTGAGGCCAACCGCGATGAAGCCCTGCTCAGCAACAGCTCGCGGGAGTCCTCGGTCAAACGTTTACCTTCGGACCTAATCGTTTTCTTGAAGATTTTCTTCAGCGGGACCAAGTCGCCAGTCCAATCTGACCTCCTGGAGCTCTTCCTCGGATATGCTTGGATATGCGTCGTGGTAGCCCTCGTGGAGATTTTTACCTTCGGACTTAGTCGTTTTTTCGAGATTAAAATCCTTCAACCGGGGCAAACCTGAATCTTGATCCGACATCCCTGGAGCCCTCTTTGGATACACTGCCTGGGAGGTCCCGGTCAACATCCTACGCTCAGACTTAGTCACTTTTTCAGAGATTTTCTTCACTAGAACGAACCTGCAAGTCAGGCCGGGTCATTGTTGAGGCATAATGGCTAGAGTTGCCGTCACCGGTTGGTCCCTTTATGGAGCTTTTTTTCTAAAGTTCTCCAAACTTCTCCAAACTTCTGGATCTTCTTCCAGATGTTCCTTTAAGGTTCTTTTGAGGTCCCCAAGTCACCCCAAGGTTCCAGAAGCTCTGAGATGCTCCTTGAGGGTGCGGACTACAACTCCCAGAATGCACCTGGCACAAACTCTTTTTTGGCCACTGGACAGTGGTCAGCTGGTCAGTTTCTTCAGGAGATTGTGCAGGGGACTCTGGTTATCAAGCTTTCACCTGCAACAAACAGGGAGTCCCTCCTCGAACCAGTTGAAGCCAGGCAAAGTCCTTCTTGTGGTGAAGCCTAAGTGTGCAGCTGGTGCAGTCCTCCAGAATGCAGTTTCCTGGTGCAGGTCAGGGGTCCAGCAGGGCAGTCCTTCTTCTTCTGTAGTTCTTCCGTGTTGGAATCTGATAGGGATCTGAGGTGTGGGTGCAGCTCTGCCGCATTTATCCTTGCTCCTGAGTGAAAAGCAGGGGGTCCTGTTTCTCCAATCAGATGCAGGGTCCTTCCCCCTGTGATGACGACTTCCTGGGAACATTCCTCAAAAATCCATCATGGCTGAAAGTGATTTTTGGAGGTTACATCTGGCTGAACTCACCCACTGGTGTGGCTAAAAATCTTAAACACACCCTTCTCCTGCCCTCTCCTAATCTAATTGTCTGGGTTTGCAGGATGTGAGGGAGGTGCTGGGTTGCTCCAAATGTCATCCCCTGCCTTTGATGACCAGTTTGGCAGCCCTCCCCCTTCCTGCTTCCCCATCTGCTGAGGGAAGATCTCCTCCCTCAGGCACATCTCTTTGTGTTGAGCCAGGCCACTTCACACCTCATCAAGGCAGCCTGGCCAGGCTGCCAGAGGCTGGCCAATCAGAGCAAAGCAGCAAACACTGCAGGTCTGAAGTTGACAACTTTTTAGGTAAAGTTTAAAACTCTTTACCTGAACAAGTTATATTAAATCCAACAAATGTAAGTTGTGTGATTTATTATAACAATTAATTTGATACCAGACTTGAGGTATCTGCCACTTAATGGGACTTTATTAATTAAAATAAAGTGTCCCCATTCTAGCCTATGGAGGCCATTCACTACAATGAGGGAACAACTAATTTGGCTGTTTTACCTCACCAGGGTTTATAAAACTATTTTTATAAGGTCCCTGCTTCTAGTTACATGGCACCCAGCGCTACGGGTACATTGGGCACACCTTAGGGGTGACATGTGTAAAAATAAGGTAGTTTAAGACTTTGGAACTACTTTTAATTCCAAAGTCAAATTTGCATGTAATTTAACTTAAAGCAGCCAGAAAGGCATGCCTGCCTTTAAAATGACACTGGGCACCTCAGCAGTGCACCCATGGGGGCACCACCTATGCTAGGGTCCCTAAACCTACATGCCCTACCATATACTAGGGACTTATAGGTAGGTTGACTTAGCCAATTATAATTAGCCACATTTGTATACTGATTTTACACAGAGCACAGGCCCTGGGAATGGCTAGCAGTACCCAAGGCACCATTAGAGTCAGGAAAACACCAGCAAAAAGTGAAAAATGGGGACAAAAAGTCAGGGGGCCTCTGCAATCAGCCCTGTTTTCTCACAGAAAGCCTTGTTGTGATGGAACAGGCAAGAGTTCCTAGAGAAGTAAGGGTGGAGGATGTGGCTAGATTGAAAGATAGCCACTTTCCTGATCACATTCCTCTCATGCCCAAAAAAAGATTTTCCCGCAAAGAAATGTAGAGTCTGCGCTCGAGAGGGAGACTTGTATGTACTACCCCAGTTGTCCTTTTAAGCCTGGGCTGTGTGTGGCTGACTGTTTGAGGAGTTGCCACACCCAAAAGAATTACTGAGAACTACCGTGAGCGTAAACTGCCTCTTTTATATTTTCATATGTTCCGTTTCACAGTTGGCATTACTGTCATGTATTTAGTTAGAGCTTTTGTGTTTGTAGTTTTGTACTTTTTTATAATTAGTTATGTTTAAAAAAAAAGTGATGGCGGTGTGCATGGAGTGGCACTTGGCAGGCAGTGTACATGGAGCGGCGCTTGGGTGGTGGTGTGCGTGGAGTAGCGCTTGGCTTGCGGTGTGCATGGAGTGGCACTTGGCCGGTGGTGTGCGTGGAGTGGTGCTTGGCTGGCAGTGTGCATTGAGTGGCGCTTGGCTGGAGGTGTGCGTGCAGTGGAGCTTGGCTGGCAGTGTAAATAGTGACTTTCTGTTGGCCACTACAACACACTGCTAGGCAAACACCAGTCCACAGACTCCCATAAGCTGGTATGATTGCTGTATCAGGCATGTGGGTTTATGAAAGTGATGTGCCCTTGAATGGTGCTGTCTGTTGATGTGAGTGTTGTAATGTGCTGGGGCATGAATGGTCTTGTGCGTGTCATGTATGAAAGGTGTGTGAATAGACTGTAAAGCGATTGGTGCCTTGACGTGGCTTTACAGCTCACGAGCTGTAAGTCATTGGTTCAGTTTTTTGGCCTTTCAGTTATTAACAGTGCATTTCATTTTTGGGAAATCTCTTGTTAATAAAATTTGATCTACTGAACCATCATTCACCCTAGTGCCAAATCCAACCAGTATGTGTGGTAAAAAGAAAAAAACCTGCTCTGCTGTAAACCGGCGTCAAAGCACACCGGTGACATGCTAGGTGCCTCGAGTGGGATCCCTAAGATGAAGTATGCCACCACCTAAGTTGGTGGGTGAAGGGTTGTTGTGTAACTATTTTAGTCATGTTCTGAGTACGTTGTTTTAGCTAACTAGGCCTGCAGCTGTGCACTTTAACCTGTTTACTTTTTATTCAGCATTGCTTTATTTTTCTAGCAATAGCTTCCATTGCGCTGCTGTTTTATTTCTCTCTATCTTATTGTCCTTTTGCCTATGAAAGCATTGTATTCATAGTAGGACATGTAGTTCACTTTGTACTTTCTCCAAGGCTACAGTCAGACAGGGTTGCTGACAAATGTGGTATGCTGTGTCTCCTGCATTCACAGAAAACAACACACTCATATGTGGGGACCATTTCTTTGAATGTTAGCTGTTTTATTATAAAGCAAGGGCAGCCTGTACATTGCACATATAGATCTACTCACAGCGTTTGAACTTCTTCCAAGAACTAAGTTGTGGGAAGCTCTGTCTGCCACCAGATCTAGTGTCAATTATTATCCATTTGCATATGGATAACTATGCCAGAGTATGCAGAGGCCTGAAAGGGGAACTCACAACTAAAATAAACTTCAGAAGAGGAGTGCACCAGGGGTGTGTGCTGACTAAGACACTTTTTCTGCTGTTTATCAGTTTCATTGGGTGCATACATTCCCTGTTGAAAATTGATAACAAATCGCCTACTTTGGCAGGGAAGAAGATACCAGCATTATTATTTGAGAACAATACCCATCGGATATTAAACACTTTAAGGGGATTGCAATCTCTGATAGATGAATTCAACCAATTCTGTAAGTAAGGTGGCTTGGAAATAAACACCCACAAGACAATGTGTGGGGACCTCCAATGTAAAGAACGCCAGCAGGTGCAGAATTACTCTGGATACTAAACCTTTAGAGCATGCCAAGGTTCTTGATTACTTGGATACTAGACTATTTGAAAGAGAGGAGTGGGGAGAACAAATAACTAAGACTGTGGCCTCCCTAAAACATAGATCCACTGTTACTACTAAGAGCCTCATTATGACTTTGGCAATTGGAATCATCTGACTGCAAAAGCCATGGGGAGGAGGCTGCTGTTATACCAGCGGCCTCCCCTCCACCAGTCATAGTACGATGTTTTCACCAGGCTGGCCACCGGAAAAATTTTATTGTGGCATTTCCACAATAAATGGTGGTCAGACCAGCGGAAACAGTGTCACAGCATTGGCCTCGGCTCCCAGAGACATTCTTCACACTGTATGGGAATGCCCAGTCATTGACCCATTCTAGATTGGGATCTTGACCTGCCTCGGAACGGTCGGGGGAGATCCTTTCCAATAATCCAAATTTTTTTTTTTTGCACATCTTTGATGGAGGACCCTTTTGTGGATCAGACTAGTGGTGGCAAAGTGGAATATAGCCCGACATTTGCAGACAAGAAATGCTCCACCCCTAGTCAAGTGGAAAGAGGGCCTCAACAGACACATGGATCTGAAGAGGCTGATCTATGCTACCAGAGGCTGCCCACAAAAGCAAGGGAAGGTTTGGAGTGACTGGGCCCTTTGCCAGGAGATTACATTTAGTCCACAAACTACTCTGTCCGGGTCCTTAGAAGACAAAGTGCAGACCTAAGTGCTTGATTAAGGGGACTAGGGTTGGACCTGGGCTTCTTCCAAATCACCAGAGGAGGGAGGCTGGTGTGGCATTGCATGGTAATCATTTTCCTTCTACTTTGTGATGATGTGTAAGGGGGATGTTACTATATGGATTCCTTCTTACCTTTCTGGACAGTGCACTATTAATGCCATTATTGCCGAATCTAAAATAAAATATGTTATAATAAAAATGTATCATATATTCAGTGCCACTCATCTCACCTCCAAAGCCAATATTTTCCATGCTGAATTTTAAGAAACTGCCCTCAAGAGGATGACAGCCTGGATTCTGGACGCAGAGAGGCAGGTGTATTGTTGTCAATAACTGGCACACTTAGCATGGATTATCCATATGGAAATGAAGAGGCACAGTAGGCAGAGACACTCTTAACACTACTTCTTTCGATTGGAGATGACGCTGGTCTCATTCACTTCCAGAATGATCCTAGACCCTTTGGCACCAACCCCAAAAGGAGTAAGAACTACTTCAGAACCTGACAGAGGGAGGAAACCTCATCCAATAGGGGAGCTGTTTTAAAGAAAACCAGATACACTCCTAATAAAAGAAGGATTCACTCATCTTTGACTTTGGTGAATTTTTAAAGTAAAGTGAAGATTGAACACTGCAGCAGAAGGTGCACAGAGATGTGATAACGTGGATTGGATTGATTAGCAAAAAATATTAAATCACTGGCAGAGGTGTGACTTGTGTGGATTCCCCAAAGTTTTCTTACCCAGAATACCCTGCAAAGCTGAAATGTTGAATAAAAATTCTATTTTCCTCGCATTTCTGTCACAGAAACTACAGGAATATGCTGGGATCCACAAAATTCCTACCACCCAGTGATTCCTCACCTGTCCTGATAAAAACACTACCCCACTTGAGTGCCTACACCTAGTGCCTGCGTCAGGAATGGATCACCCCGGGGTCAACAGCTGCCGCATGTAAGGACCAACATTGACCATTGTGTGATCTATTCCTGTCGCGGGCACCAGGCCTACCCACACAAGTGAGGTATCATTTTTATCGGGAGACTTGGGGGAACGCTCTGTTTTCTGTCAAAAAATGGGATGTGACCATGTTGTGTTTTGGGGCATTTCCTGTCACGGGCGCTAGGGCTACCCACACAAGTGAGGTATCATTTTTAACGGAAGACTTGGGGGAACGCTGGGTGGAAGGAAATTTGTGGCTCCTCTCAGATTCCAGAACTTTCTGTCACTGAAATGTGAGGAAAATGTGTTTTTAGCCAAATTTTGAGGTTTGCAAAGGATTCTGGGTAACAGAACCTGGTCAGAGCCCCACAAGTCACCCTATCTTGGATTCCCCTAGGTCTCTAGTTTTCAAAAATGCACAGGTTTGGTAGGTTTCCCTAGGTGCCAGCTGAGCTAGAGGCCAAAATCTACAGGTAGGCACTTTGGAAAAAACAGCTCTATTTTCTGTCAAAAAATGGGATGTGTCCATGTTGTGTTTTGGGGCATTTCCTGTCGCGGGCGCTAGGCCTACCCACTCAAGTGAGGTATCATTTTTATCGGGAGATTTGGGGGAACATAGAATAGGAAAACAAGTGTTATTGCCCCTTATTTTTCTCTACATTTTTTCCTTCCAAATATAAGAGTGTGTAAAAAAGACGTCTATTTGAGAAATGCCCTGCAATTCACATGCTAGTATGGGCACCCCGGAATTCAGAGATGTGCAAATAACCACTGCTCCTCAAAACCTTATCTTGAGCCCATTTTGGAAATGCAAAGGTTTTCTTGATACCTATTTTTCACTCTTCATATTTCAGCAAATGAATTGCTGCATACCCAGTATAGAATGAAACCAACTGCATGGTGCAGCTCATTCATTGGCTCTGGGTACCTAGGGTTCTTGATGAACCTACAAGCCCTTTATATCCCCGCAACCAGAAGAGTCCCGCAGACATAACATATATTGCTTTCAAAAATCTGACATCGCAGGAAAAAGTTACAGAGTATAACATAAAGAAAAATGGCTGTTGTTTTCAGCTCAATTTCAATATTTTTTTTATTTCAGCTGTTATTTTCTGTAGGAAAACCTTGTAGGATCTACACAAATGACCCCTTTCTGAATGCAGAATTTTGTCTAGTTTTCAGAAATGTTTAGCTGTCCGGGATCCAGCATTGCTTTCAACCCATTCCTGTCACTAACTGGAAGAAGGCTGAAAGCACCAAAAATAGTAAAAATGTGGTATGTCCCAGTAAAATGCCAAATTTGTGTTGAAAAATGTGGTTTTCTGATTCAAGTCTGCCCGTTCCTGAAAGGTGGAAAGATGGTGATTTCAGCACCAGAAACCCTTTGTTGATGGCATTTTCAGGGAAAAAACCACAAGCCTTTCTTCGGCAGCCCTTTTTTCAAATTTTTTGGGAAAAAAACTACATTTTCACTGTATTTTGGCTAATTTCTTGGTCTCCTCCAGGGGAAACCACAAACTATGGGTACCATTAAAATCCCTAGGATGTTGGAAAAACAGGACGCAAATTTGGCGAGGATACCTTTTGTGGACAAAAAGTTATGAATGCCTAAGCGCGAACTACCCCAAATAGCCAAAAAAGGGCTCAGCACTGGGGGGGGGGAGAAACGGCCCAGCAGCTAAGGGGGTATTTACATTTGTGATTATAATAGTGTATTTCTCCTTTTTGTTCTAGTTCAAAGCTTTTGCTTCCTTTGCCATGTCTCCTTGCGGTTTTGTCAGTCGTTGACCTGCAGTTTGCATAGTTGCATATTTTAGGTAAGAGAAAACAATTTACTCCAAACGAGTATTGTTGGCATGCATGAATTACATTTTTGTAAGCGGTGAACTAAATGCAGGATTGTGTTTGAAATTGTCCTTAGATTTGTGCACAATGATATCTGTGTTGTCTTATGTCTAATATTTTTTTCTTTTTTTCTTTTTTAGTGGGATATCATTGGTAATTGCTGTGTCTGTGCAGAGTAGTTGCTGGTGAGTATAGCTTTTTCAGGCAAGTGAGTGGTATAGTTTTTGAGTACATAACTCTTTGTGATAAAGCCACACTTTGTTTATTACTTATCTTACACAATGCTGGATGTTGGTGGTGCATTTGTCCAGTTACTTTTCATAGGAAGGATCATGGCTAGCTGCAGCATGACTGCTCAGCAGGTTGCTGGTATGCTTTTTGAGTCCTCTTCTAATCATGATTATGAGATTGACTCTGCATCTGAGGCAGAGGAGGAATTGAGAGATTCTGGCAGTAACTTTTCTGTCCGAGAGGAATCTTCTGATGAGGAAGCCACTCTCAGTACAGATGAAGGGCCTGTTTTAGAGGAGGACACTGATGTGCCAATAATGCAGCAGCCTTGGATGAAAGGTTTCCCATTGGAAGGCCTGAACTCTGGGCTGCCGCAAACATGGAGCCTGCCTTTACTGATCTCGCGGGGTGTAGAGTGAAAACAGAAAACTTTTTGCCTGTCAATTTCTTTCAGTTGTTTATGGACAATGTTTTTTTGGAATAGATTGTTGAGCAGACTAATATGTATGTGGAGCAGTATTTGAGGGACAACGCTGCCAGACGTAGGCCACACTCTAGAGCTACCGAGTAAATTCCCACAAATTTGGAAGAGATGAAAAAGTTCTTGGGATTGACTTTTTTGATGGGGTTGATAAGGAAGCCGTCACTGGTTTCTTATTGGTCTACTAGTCCCTTGATGGCAACGGTTATATTTCCTGCAAGTGTGACTTGTAATCAGTATTTGCTTCTTCTTCGGATGCTGCATTTTATTGACAGTGCTTTAGCCTTGCCACAAGATCACCCTGAATCTGACCATCTTTTTAAGATTAGGCCTGTCCTTGATCATTTTGTAGAATGGTTTTCAGAGGTCTATGTTCCAGGCAAAGAAATAGCTGTGGACAAGTCTTTGGTCATGCTCAAAGGTTGTTTGGTTTTTAGGCAGTACATTCCTAGCAAGAGGGCCCGGTATGGATTTAAAATGTTTATGCTATCTGAAAGTAGTACAGGATATGTTTATAATTTCTGGGTCTATACCGGTAGAGATTCGAGTATTGCCCCCTCGCCCGGTTGGGTGCCCACTTTTGGTGTTAGTGAGAAAATTGTGTGGGAACTTGGTGGACGACTGTTTAACAAAGGTCACCATTTGTATGTAGATAACTTCTACACTGGAGTGCAGTTGTTCAGGGAATTGTTCAGAGTGGACACTGTTGTTTGTAGCACAATCCACTCTAACCGCAAAGTTTATCCAAGGGAGCTTGTCTGTAAAAAAATACCTGAGAGGGTACAGTGCAGTGCTTTACCTAATGATGAGCTGCTAGCTCTGAAATTTGCAGACAGGTGGGATGTATACATGCTGACTAACATCCATGATCAGCGTACTTCCCCTGTGGCTGTTTGGGGTCAGGCTGCCAAAGTGCGCAAACCTGTGTGCATTTTAGATTGTAATAAGCACATATAAGGTGTAGAAAGGATTGATTAGAGGTTGGAACCTTTTACCGCTGTTCGTAAGTCTTACATTTGTTATAAGAAGTTAGCTATTCACCTTTTCCATTTGACAACTTTTAATGCTTTTGTTTTGTTCAAGAATAGTTCTCCAGAGTCAAGGATGACATTTGTGAAATTTCAGGAGTCTGTCATAGAGAGTACTGGAAAATAGGTTATTGGTAAGGGCAGGTAAGTACCTGCACTTAGCAATAGGCCACTAACCTCCATTTAGGTCCAGTTACATCTCAATAAATGTAACCCAGCTGAACCCTTGGTTGCTTGGCAACAAGCGACAAGGCTTAGCTTAAAAGACTAATGTAACTTTTGGATTTTAAGCTATATGGTGTTTCCTTTCCACATTTTAAAGTATAAGCACTATTTTCAAACAAATGTAAAATGTTGTATGTATTCCTTAACTCTGGTCTATCAGTTGCTTGACTTCTTGCATCAAATTGTAAGATACTCTCTTATATACTTCTGTCAAACCCTGAATGTTTTAACTGATAGACCATTGTTGTCTTACAGAAAAGGATTATTACAATTTGTAACTAATACATGTCTGCCTCATTTTGCGAGATATGTTTGTTAGTACCCTAGCACTTCTATCCTTCAGTCTCGAGCACTAGCTAACCTAGGGGATATCTTAGCCTTATCAGGCACTTGGGATTCTGGAAGTAATTGCGGACTATTTGCTCTACAATCTCACCGCTTCTCCTATCATTACTTTATCTTGGAAAATGCCACTGGTTGCTTCTCTGTTTCCTTGGATTTTCAAATACATCTGGGTCTGACTGTAGTCATTAATTGCACTTACGTATCAACTTTTCTTTCTTTTATCAAGTATTTGGCTCCAATTATCTCACATCCTGACTGATTATACTTTCTACGATCTTCGCATAGGATTTCCCTTTTTTGTTCACTTTCTTGATGGTGCTCTCAATGACATCTTACCTACTCATATGAATATTTCTGAATAGCAATTTGTTATTTCTTTTTATTTTCAGCCTTGAGAAAGCCCCGGCCTATATATAGCCAGAGGGGGCGAAACACGTGTTGGCTGATCTTCTATTCATCCTTTGTTTATCATATTTGGATTTTGGATTTTGTTCTCTGTCCTATTAACCAGTGACTGACTGCAAAACTGGGACTTTAATGTTTGCACAACAATAAAATCAAGAACTTTCTGAGTGGGACTTCACCCCTTTTGTTTACTGTCTTGCCTTAGAGGACGTGGGTCCCTGTCCTCTGGTTAAGTCCCCCATTCTATAAAATAGGCATCCATACAGGAGTCTAGTGGTTCTTGGACCCTTCCGTTTTTTGGATCTGCTGTTTAGCTTAAAAGACATATGTGTAAAGCATTTACAAATCACTAAACAGTAAATAAGTCAAACAAAAAACAAAATAAAACCCCAACACCAATTTATATAAATAGATCATATTTTTATCTTTAAAATGACACCAAAATGAATAAAATCAGATAAGGGGAACTAGAGATCTGAATTTTTAAACAATTAATGCTTTTTGGCACTTGGAAACGAATAGCGCCAATCTGGTCATCTGGTCACACCTCGACCTTGACAAAGGTAAAGTTTGAGGCCAACCGCGATGAAGCCCTGCTCAGCAACAGCTCGCGGGAGTCCTCGGTCAAACGTTTACCTTCGGACCTAATCGTTTTCTTGAAGATTTTCTTCAGCGGGACCAAGTCGCCAGTCCAATCTGACCTCCTGGAGCTCTTCCTCGGATATGCTTGGATATGCGTCGTGGTAGCCCTCGTGGAGATTTTTACCTTCGGACTTAGTCGTTTTTTCGAGATTAAAATCCTTCAACCGGGGCAAACCTGAATCTTGATCCGACATCCCTGGAGCCCTCTTTGGATACACTGCCTGGGAGGTCCCGGTCAACATCCTACGCTCAGACTTAGTCACTTTTTCAGAGATTTTCTTCACTAGAACGAACCTGCAAGTCAGGCCGGGTCATTGTTGAGGCATAATGGCTAGAGTTGCCGTCACCGGTTGGTCCCTTTATGGAGCTTTTTTTCTAAAGTTCTCCAAACTTCTCCAAACTTCTGGATCTTCTTCCAGATGTTCCTTTAAGGTTCTTTTGAGGTCCCCAAGTCACCCCAAGGTTCCAGAAGCTCTGAGATGCTCCTTGAGGGTGCGGACTACAACTCCCAGAATGCACCTGGCACAAACTCTTTTTTGGCCACTGGACAGTGGTCAGCTGGTCAGTTTCTTCAGGAGATTGTGCAGGGGACTCTGGTTATCAAGCTTTCACCTGCAACAAACAGGGAGTCCCTCCTTGAACCAGTTGAAGCCAGGCAAAGTCCTTCTTGTGGTGAAGCCTAAGTGTGCAGCTGGTGCAGTCCTCCAGAATGCAGTTTCCTGGTGCAGGTCAGGGGTCCAGCAGGGCAGTCCTTCTTCTTCTGTAGTTCTTCCGTGTTGGAATCTGATAGGGATCTGAGGTGTGGGTGCAGCTCTGCCGCATTTATCCTTGCTCCTGAGTGAAAAGCAGGGGGTCCTGTTTCTCCAATCAGATGCAGGGTCCTTCCCCCTGTGATGACGACTTCCTGGGAACATTCCTCAAAAATCCATCATGGCTGAAAGTGATTTTTGGAGGTTACATCTGGCTGAACTCACCCACTGGTGTGGCTAAAAATCTTAAACACACCCTTCTCCTGCCCTCTCCTAATCTAATTGTCTGGGTTTGCAGGATGTGAGGGAGGTGCTGGGTTGCTCCAAATGTCATCCCCTGCCTTTGATGACCAGTTTGGCAGCCCTCCCCCTTCCTGCTTCCCCATCTGCTGAGGGAAGATCTCCTCCCTCAGGCACATCTCTTTGTGTTGAGCCAGGCCACTTCACACCTCATCAAGGCAGCCTGGCCAGGCTGCCAGAGGCTGGCCAATCAGAGCAAAGCAGCAAACACTGCAGGTCTGAAGTTGACAACTTTTTAGGTAAAGTTTAAAACTCTTTACCTGAACAAGTTATATTAAATCCAACAAATGTAAGTTGTGTGATTTATTATAACAATTAATTTGATACCAGACTTGAGGTATCTGCCACTTAATGGGACTTTATTAATTAAAATAAAGTGTCCCCATTCTAGCCTATGGAGGCCATTCACTACAATGAGGGAACAACTAATTTGGCTGTTTTACCTCACCAGGGTTTATAAAACTATTTTTATAAGGTCCCTGCTTCTAGTTACATGGCACCCAGCGCTACGGGTACATTGGGCACACCTTAGGGGTGACATGTGTAAAAATAAGGTAGTTTAAGACTTTGGAACTACTTTTAATTCCAAAGTCAAATTTGCATGTAATTTAACTTAAAGCAGCCAGAAAGGCATGCCTGCCTTTAAAATGACACTGGGCACCTCAGCAGTGCACCCATGGGGGCACCACCTATGCTAGGGTCCCTAAACCTACATGCCCTACCATATACTAGGGACTTATAGGTAGGTTGACTTAGCCAATTATAATTAGCCACATTTGTATACTGATTTTACACAGAGCACAGGCCCTGGGAATGGCTAGCAGTACCCAAGGCACCATTAGAGTCAGGAAAACACCAGCAAAAAGTGAAAAATGGGGACAAAAAGTCAGGGGGCCTCTGCAATCAGCCCTGTTTTCTCACAGAAAGCCTTGTTGTGATGGAACAGGCAAGAGTTCCTAGAGAAGTAAGGGTGGAGGATGTGGCTAGATTGAAAGATAGCCACTTTCCTGATCACATTCCTCTCATGCCCAAAAAAAGATTTTCCCGCAAAGAAATGTAGAGTCTGCGCTCGAGAGGGAGACTTGTATGTACTACCCCAGTTGTCCTTTTAAGCCTGGGCTGTGTGTGGCTGACTGTTTGAGGAGTTGCCACACCCAAAAGAATTACTGAGAACTACCGTGAGCGTAAACTGCCTCTTTTATATTTTCATATGTTCCGTTTCACAGTTGGCATTACTGTCATGTATTTAGTTAGAGCTTTTGTGTTTGTAGTTTTGTACTTTTTTATAATTAGTTATGTTTAAAAAAAAAGTGATGGCGGTGTGCATGGAGTGGCACTTGGCAGGCAGTGTACATGGAGCGGCGCTTGGGTGGTGGTGTGCGTGGAGTAGCGCTTGGCTTGCGGTGTGCATGGAGTGGCACTTGGCCGGTGGTGTGCGTGGAGTGGTGCTTGGCTGGCAGTGTGCATTGAGTGGCGCTTGGCTGGAGGTGTGCGTGCAGTGGAGCTTGGCTGGCAGTGTAAATAGTGACTTTCTGTTGGCCACTACAACACACTGCTAGGCAAACACCAGTCCACAGACTCCCATAAGCTGGTATGATTGCTGTATCAGGCATGTGGGTTTATGAAAGTGATGTGCCCTTGAATGGTGCTGTCTGTTGATGTGAGTGTTGTAATGTGCTGGGGCATGAATGGTCTTGTGCGTGTCATGTATGAAAGGTGTGTGAATAGACTGTAAAGCGATTGGTGCCTTGACGTGGCTTTACAGCTCACGAGCTGTAAGTCATTGGTTCAGTTTTTTGGCCTTTCAGTTATTAACAGTGCATTTCATTTTTGGGAAATCTCTTGTTAATAAAATTTGATCTACTGAACCATCATTCACCCTAGTGCCAAATCCAACCAGTATGTGTGGTAAAAAGAAAAAAACCTGCTCTGCTGTAAACCGGCGTCAAAGCACACCGGTGACATGCTAGGTGCCTCGAGTGGGATCCCTAAGATGAAGTATGCCACCACCTAAGTTGGTGGGTGAAGGGTTGTTGTGTAACTATTTTAGTCATGTTCTGAGTACGTTGTTTTAGCTAACTAGGCCTGCAGCTGTGCACTTTAACCTGTTTACTTTTTATTCAGCATTGCTTTATTTTTCTAGCAATAGCTTCCATTGCGCTGCTGTTTTATTTCTCTCTATCTTATTGTCCTTTTGCCTATGAAAGCATTGTATTCATAGTAGGACATGTAGTTCACTTTGTACTTTCTCCAAGGCTACAGTCAGACAGGGTTGCTGACAAATGTGGTATGCTGTGTCTCCTGCATTCACAGAAAACAACACACTCATATGTGGGGACCATTTCTTTGAATGTTAGCTGTTTTATTATAAAGCAAGGGCAGCCTGTACATTGCACATATAGATCTACTCACAGCGTTTGAACTTCTTCCAAGAACTAAGTTGTGGGAAGCTCTGTCTGCCACCAGATCTAGTGTCAATTATTATCCATTTGCATATGGATAACTATGCCAGAGTATGCAGAGGCCTGAAAGGGGAACTCACAACTAAAATAAACTTCAGAAGAGGAGTGCACCAGGGGTGTGTGCTGACTAAGACACTTTTTCTGCTGTTTATCAGTTTCATTGGGTGCATACATTCCCTGTTGAAAATTGATAACAAATCGCCTACTTTGGCAGGGAAGAAGATACCAGCATTATTATTTGAGAACAATACCCATCGGATATTAAACACTTTAAGGGGATTGCAATCTCTGATAGATGAATTCAACCAATTCTGTAAGTAAGGTGGCTTGGAAATAAACACCCACAAGACAATGTGTGGGGACCTCCAATGTAAAGAACGCCAGCAGGTGCAGAATTACTCTGGATACTAAACCTTTAGAGCATGCCAAGGTTCTTGATTACTTGGATACTAGACTATTTGAAAGAGAGGAGTGGGGAGAACAAATAACTAAGACTGTGGCCTCCCTAAAACATAGATCCACTGTTACTACTAAGAGCCTCATTATGACTTTGGCAATTGGAATCATCTGACTGCAAAAGCCATGGGGAGGAGGCTGCTGTTATACCAGCGGCCTCCCCTCCACCAGTCATAGTACGATGTTTTCACCAGGCTGGCCACCGGAAAAATTTTATTGTGGCATTTCCACAATAAATGGTGGTCAGACCAGCGGAAACAGTGTCACAGCATTGGCCTCGGCTCCCAGAGACATTCTTCACACTGTATGGGAATGCCCAGTCATTGACCCATTCTAGATTGGGATCTTGACCTGCCTCGGAACGGTCGGGGGAGATCCTTTCCAATAATCAAAAATTTTTTTTTTTGCACATCTTTGATGGAGGACCCTTTTGTGGATCAGACTAGTGGTGGCAAAGTGGAATATAGCCCGACATTTGCAGACAAGAAATGCTCCACCCCTAGTCAAGTGGAAAGAGGGCCTCAACAGACACATGGATCTGAAGAGGCTGATCTATGCTACCAGAGGCTGCCCACAAAAGCAAGGGAAGGTTTGGAGTGACTGGGCCCTTTGCCAGGAGATTACATTTAGTCCACAAACTACTCTGTCCGGGTCCTTAGAAGACAAAGTGCAGACCTAAGTGCTTGATTAAGGGGACTAGGGTTGGACCTGGGCTTCTTCCAAATCACCAGAGGAGGGAGGCTGGTGTGGCATTGCATGGTAATCATTTTCCTTCTACTTTGTGATGATGTGTAAGGGGGATGTTACTATATGGATTCCTTCTTACCTTTCTGGACAGTGCACTATTAATGCCATTATTGCCGAATCTAAAATAAAATATGTTATAATAAAAATGTATCATATATTCAGTGCCACTCATCTCACCTCCAAAGCCAATATTTTCCATGCTGAATTTTAAGAAACTGCCCTCAAGAGGATGACAGCCTGGATTCTGGACGCAGAGAGGCAGGTGTATTGTTGTCAATAACTGGCACACTTAGCATGGATTATCCATATGGAAATGAAGAGGCACAGTAGGCAGAGACACTCTTAACACTACTTCTTTCGATTGGAGATGACGCTGGTCTCATTCACTTCCAGAATGATCCTAGACCCTTTGGCACCAACCCCAAAAGGAGTAAGAACTACTTCAGAACCTGACAGAGGGAGGAAACCTCATCCAATAGGGGAGCTGTTTTAAAGAAAACCAGATACACTCCTAATAAAAGAAGGATTCACTCATCTTTGACTTTGGTGAATTTTTAAAGTAAAGTGAAGATTGAACACTGCAGCAGAAGGTGCACAGAGATGTGATAACGTGGATTGGATTGATTAGCAAAAAATATTAAATCACTGGCAGAGGTGTGACTTGTGTGGATTCCCCAAAGTTTTCTTACCCAGAATACCCTGCAAAGCTGAAATGTTGAATAAAAATTCTATTTTCCTCGCATTTCTGTCACAGAAACTACAGGAATATGCTGGGATCCACAAAATTCCTACCACCCAGTGATTCCTCACCTGTCCTGATAAAAACACTACCCCACTTGAGTGCCTACACCTAGTGCCTGCGTCAGGAATGGATCACCCCGGGGTCAACAGCTGCCGCATGTAAGGACCAACATTGACCATTGTGTGATCTATTCCTGTCGCGGGCACCAGGCCTACCCACACAAGTGAGGTATCATTTTTATCGGGAGACTTGGGGGAACGCTCTGTTTTCTGTCAAAAAATGGGATGTGACCATGTTGTGTTTTGGGGCATTTCCTGTCACGGGCGCTAGGGCTACCCACACAAGTGAGGTATCATTTTTAACGGAAGACTTGGGGGAACGCTGGGTGGAAGGAAATTTGTGGCTCCTCTCAGATTCCAGAACTTTCTGTCACTGAAATGTGAGGAAAATGTGTTTTTTAGCCAAATTTTGAGGTTTGCAAAGGATTCTGGGTAACAGAACCTGGTCAGAGCCCCACAAGTCACCCTATCTTGGATTCCCCTAGGTCTCTAGTTTTCAAAAATGCACAGGTTTGGTAGGTTTCCCTAGGTGCCAGCTGAGCTAGAGGCCAAAATCTACAGGTAGGCACTTTGGAAAAAACAGCTCTATTTTCTGTCAAAAAATGGGATGTGTCCATGTTGTGTTTTGGGGCATTTCCTGTCGCGGGCGCTAGGCCTACCCACTCAAGTGAGGTATCATTTTTATCGGGAGATTTGGGGGAACATAGAATAGGAAAACAAGTGTTATTGCCCCTTATTTTTCTCTACATTTTTTCCTTCCAAATATAAGAGTGTGTAAAAAAGACGTCTATTTGAGAAATGCCCTGCAATTCACATGCTAGTATGGGCACCCCGGAATTCAGAGATGTGCAAATAACCACTGCTCCTCAAAACCTTATCTTGAGCCCATTTTGGAAATGCAAAGGTTTTCTTGATACCTATTTTTCACTCTTCATATTTCAGCAAATGAATTGCTGCATACCCAGTATAGAATGAAACCAACTGCATGGTGCAGCTCATTCATTGGCTCTGGGTACCTAGGGTTCTTGATGAACCTACAAGCCCTTTATATCCCCGCAACCAGAAGAGTCCCGCAGACATAACATATATTGCTTTCAAAAATCTGACATCGCAGGAAAAAGTTACAGAGTATAACATAAAGAAAAATGGCTGTTGTTTTCAGCTCAATTTCAATATTTTTTTTATTTCAGCTGTTATTTTCTGTAGGAAAACCTTGTAGGATCTACACAAATGACCCCTTTCTGAATGCAGAATTTTGTCTAGTTTTCAGAAATGTT
The DNA here is from genome assembly GCF_031143425.1 of Pleurodeles waltl. Classification (NCBI taxonomy): domain Eukaryota; kingdom Metazoa; phylum Chordata; class Amphibia; order Caudata; family Salamandridae; genus Pleurodeles; species Pleurodeles waltl. The sequence goes on along the minus strand of NC_090436.1, from coordinate 591,784,200 downwards.
TAGCTGTCCGGGATCCAGCATTGCTTTCAACCCATTCCTGTCACTAACTGGAAGAAGGCTGAAAGCACCAAAAATAGTAAAAATGTGGTATGTCCCAGTAAAATGCCAAATTTGTGTTGAAAAATGTGGTTTTCTGATTCAAGTCTGCCCGTTCCTGAAAGGTGGAAAGATGGTGATTTCAGCACCAGAAACCCTTTGTTGATGGCATTTTCAGGGAAAAAACCACAAGCCTTTCTTCGGCAGCCCTTTTTTCAAATTTTTTGGGAAAAAAAACTACATTTTCACTGTATTTTGGCTAATTTCTTGGTCTCCTCCAGGGGAAACCACAAACTATGGGTACCATTAAAATCCCTAGGATGTTGGAAAAACAGGACGCAAATTTGGCGAGGATACCTTTTGTGGACAAAAAGTTATGAATGCCTAAGCGCGAACTACCCCAAATAGCCAAAAAAGGGCTCAGCACTGGGGGGGGGGGAAACGGCCCAGCAGCTAAGGGGGTATTTACATTTGTGATTATAATAGTGTATTTCTCCTTTTTGTTCTAGTTCAAAGCTTTTGCTTCCTTTGCCATGTCTCCTTGCGGTTTTGTCAGTCGTTGACCTGCAGTTTGCATAGTTGCATATTTTAGGTAAGAGAAAACAATTTACTCCAAACGAGTATTGTTGGCATGCATGAATTACATTTTTGTAAGCGGTGAACTAAATGCAGGATTGTGTTTGAAATTGTCCTTAGATTTGTGCACAATGATATCTGTGTTGTCTTATGTCTAATATTTTTTTCTTTTTTTCTTTTTTAGTGGGATATCATTGGTAATTGCTGTGTCTGTGCAGAGTAGTTGCTGGTGAGTATAGCTTTTTCAGGCAAGTGAGTGGTATAGTTTTTGAGTACATAACTCTTTGTGATAAAGCCACACTTTGTTTATTACTTATCTTACACAATGCTGGATGTTGGTGGTGCATTTGTCCAGTTACTTTTCATAGGAAGGATCATGGCTAGCTGCAGCATGACTGCTCAGCAGGTTGCTGGTATGCTTTTTGAGTCCTCTTCTAATCATGATTATGAGATTGACTCTGCATCTGAGGCAGAGGAGGAATTGAGAGATTCTGGCAGTAACTTTTCTGTCCGAGAGGAATCTTCTGATGAGGAAGCCACTCTCAGTACAGATGAAGGGCCTGTTTTAGAGGAGGACACTGATGTGCCAATAATGCAGCAGCCTTGGATGAAAGGTTTCCCATTGGAAGGCCTGAACTCTGGGCTGCCGCAAACATGGAGCCTGCCTTTACTGATCTCGCGGGGTGTAGAGTGAAAACAGAAAACTTTTTGCCTGTCAATTTCTTTCAGTTGTTTATGGACAATGTTTTTTTGGAATAGATTGTTGAGCAGACTAATATGTATGTGGAGCAGTATTTGAGGGACAACGCTGCCAGACGTAGGCCACACTCTAGAGCTACCGAGTAAATTCCCACAAATTTGGAAGAGATGAAAAAGTTCTTGGGATTGACTTTTTTGATGGGGTTGATAAGGAAGCCGTCACTGGTTTCTTATTGGTCTACTAGTCCCTTGATGGCAACGGTTATATTTCCTGCAAGTGTGACTTGTAATCAGTATTTGCTTCTTCTTCGGATGCTGCATTTTATTGACAGTGCTTTAGCCTTGCCACAAGATCACCCTGATTCTGACCATCTTTTTAAGATTAGGCCTGTCCTTGATCATTTTGTAGAATGGTTTTCAGAGGTCTATGTTCCAGGCAAAGAAATAGCTGTGGACAAGTCTTTGGTCATGCTCAAAGGTTGTTTGGTTTTTAGGCAGTACATTCCTAGCAAGAGGGCCCGGTATGGATTTAAAATGTTTATGCTATCTGAAAGTAGTACAGGATATGTTTATAATTTCTGGGTCTATACCGGTAGAGATTCGAGTATTGCCCCCTCGCCCGGTTGGGTGCCCACTTTTGGTGTTAGTGAGAAAATTGTGTGGGAACTTGGTGGACGACTGTTTAACAAAGGTCACCATTTGTATGTAGATAACTTCTACACTGGAGTGCAGTTGTTCAGGGAATTGTTCAGAGTGGACACTGTTGTTTGTAGCACAATCCACTCTAACCGCAAAGTTTATCCAAGGGAGCTTGTCTGTAAAAAAATACCTGAGAGGGTACAGTGCAGTGCTTTACCTAATGATGAGCTGCTAGCTCTGAAATTTGCAGACAGGTGGGATGTATACATGCTGACTAACATCCATGATCAGCGTACTTCCCCTGTGGCTGTTTGGGGTCAGGCTGCCAAAGTGCGCAAACCTGTGTGCATTTTAGATTGTAATAAGCACATATAAGGTGTAGAAAGGATTGATTAGAGGTTGGAACCTTTTACCGCTGTTCGTAAGTCTTACATTTGTTATAAGAAGTTAGCTATTCACCTTTTCCATTTGACAACTTTTAATGCTTTTGTTTTGTTCAAGAATAGTTCTCCAGAGTCAAGGATGACATTTGTGAAATTTCAGGAGTCTGTCATAGAGAGTACTGGAAAATAGGTTATTGGTAAGGGCAGGTAAGTACCTGCACTTAGCAATAGGCCACTTAACCTCCATTTAGGTCCAGTTACATCTCAATAAATGTAACCCAGCTGAACCCTTGGTTGCTTGGCAACAAGCGACAAGGCTTAGCTTAAAAGACTAATGTAACTTTTGGATTTTAAGCTATATGGTGTTTCCTTTCCACATTTTAAAGTATAAGCACTATTTTCAAACAAATGTAAAATGTTGTATGTATTCCTTAACTCTGGTCTATCAGTTGCTTGACTTGTTGCATCAAATTGTAAGATACTCTCTTATATACTTCTGTCAAACCCTGAATGTTTTAACTGATAGACCATTGTTGTCTTACAGAAAAGGATTATTACAATTTGTAACTAATACATGTCTGCCTCATTTTGCGAGATATGTTTGTTAGTACCCTAGCACTTCTATCCTTCAGTCTCGAGCACTAGCTAACCTAGGGGATATCTTAGCCTTATCAGGCACTTGGGATTCTGGAAGTAATTGCGGACTATTTGCTCTACAATCTCACCGCTTCTCCTATCATTACTTTATCTTGGAAAATGCCACTGGTTGCTTCTCTGTTTCCTTGGATTTTCAAATACATCTGGGTCTGACTGTAGTCATTAATTGCACTTACGTATCAACTTTTCTTTCTTTTATCAAGTATTTGGCTCCAATTATCTCACATCCTGACTGATTATACTTTCTACGATCTTCGCATAGGATTTCCCTTTTTTGTTCACTTTCTTGATGGTGCTCTCAATGACATCTTACCTACTCATATGAATATTTCTGAATAGCAATTTGTTATTTCTTTTTATTTTCAGCCTTGAGAAAGCCCCGGCCTATATATAGCCAGAGGGGGCGAAACACGTGTTGGCTGATCTTCTATTCATCCTTTGTTTATCATATTTGGATTTTGGATTTTGTTCTCTGTCCTATTAACCAGTGACTGACTGCAAAACTGGGACTTTAATGTTTGCACAACAATAAAATCAAGAACTTTCTGAGTGGGACTTCACCCCTTTTGTTTACTGTCTTGCCTTAGAGGACGTGGGTCCCTGTCCTCTGGTTAAGTCCCCCATTCTATAAAATAGGCATCCATACAGGAGTCTAGTGGTTCTTGGACCCTTCCGTTTTTTGGATCTGCTGTTTAGCTTAAAAGACATATGTGTAAAGCATTTACAAATCACTAAACAGTAAATAAGTCAAACAAAAAACAAAATAAAACCCCAACACCAATTTATATAAATAGATCATATTTTTATCTTTAAAATGACACCAAAATGAATAAAATCAGATAAGGGGAACTAGAGATCTGAATTTTTAAACAATTAATGCTTTTTGGCACTTGGAAACGAATAGCGCCAATCTGGTCATCTGGTCACACCTCGACCTTGACAAAGGTAAAGTTTGAGGCCAACCGCGATGAAGCCCTGCTCAGCAACAGCTCGCGGGAGTCCTCGGTCAAACGTTTACCTTCGGACCTAATCGTTTTCTTGAAGATTTTCTTCAGCGGGACCAAGTCGCCAGTCCAATCTGACCTCCTGGAGCTCTTCCTCGGATATGCTTGGATATGCGTCGTGGTAGCCCTCGTGGAGATTTTTACCTTCGGACTTAGTCGTTTTTTCGAGATTAAAATCCTTCAACCGGGGCAAACCTGAATCTTGATCCGACATCCCTGGAGCCCTCTTTGGATACACTGCCTGGGAGGTCCCGGTCAACATCCTACGCTCAGACTTAGTCACTTTTTCAGAGATTTTCTTCACTAGAACGAACCTGCAAGTCAGGCCGGGTCATTGTTGAGGCATAATGGCTAGAGTTGCCGTCACCGGTTGGTCCCTTTATGGAGCTTTTTTTCTAAAGTTCTCCAAACTTCTCCAAACTTCTGGATCTTCTTCCAGATGTTCCTTTAAGGTTCTTTTGAGGTCCCCAAGTCACCCCAAGGTTCCAGAAGCTCTGAGATGCTCCTTGAGGGTGCGGACTACAACTCCCAGAATGCACCTGGCACAAACTCTTTTTTGGCCACTGGACAGTGGTCAGCTGGTCAGTTTCTTCAGGAGATTGTGCAGGGGACTCTGGTTATCAAGCTTTCACCTGCAACAAACAGGGAGTCCCTCCTTGAACCAGTTGAAGCCAGGCAAAGTCCTTCTTGTGGTGAAGCCTAAGTGTGCAGCTGGTGCAGTCCTCCAGAATGCAGTTTCCTGGTGCAGGTCAGGGGTCCAGCAGGGCAGTCCTTCTTCTTCTGTAGTTCTTCCGTGTTGGAATCTGATAGGGATCTGAGGTGTGGGTGCAGCTCTGCCGCATTTATCCTTGCTCCTGAGTGAAAAGCAGGGGGTCCTGTTTCTCCAATCAGATGCAGGGTCCTTCCCCCTGTGATGACGACTTCCTGGGAACATTCCTCAAAAATCCATCATGGCTGAAAGTGATTTTTGGAGGTTACATCTGGCTGAACTCACCTACTGGTGTGGCTAAAAATCTTAAACACACCCTTCTCCTGCCCTCTCCTAATCTAATTGTCTGGGTTTGCAGGATGTGAGGGAGGTGCTGGGTTGCTCCAAATGTCATCCCCTGCCTTTGATGACCAGTTTGGCAGCCCTCCCCCTTCCTGCTTCCCCATCTGCTGAGGGAAGATCTCCTCCCTCAGGCACATCTCTTTGTGTTGAGCCAGGCCACTTCACACCTCATCAAGGCAGCCTGGCCAGGCTGCCAGAGGCTGGCCAATCAGAGCAAAGCAGCAAACACTGCAGGTCTGAAGTTGACAACTTTTTAGGTAAAGTTTAAAACTCTTTACCTGAACAAGTTATATTAAATCCAACAAATGTAAGTTGTGTGATTTATTATAACAATTAATTTGATACCAGACTTGAGGTATCTGCCACTTAATGGGACTTTATTAATTAAAATAAAGTGTCCCCATTCTAGCCTATGGAGGCCATTCACTACAATGAGGGAACAACTAATTTGGCTGTTTTACCTCACCAGGGTTTATAAAACTATTTTTATAAGGTCCCTGCTTCTAGTTACATGGCACCCAGCGCTACGGGTACATTGGGCACACCTTAGGGGTGACATGTGTAAAAATAAGGTAGTTTAAGACTTTGGAACTACTTTTAATTCCAAAGTCAAATTTGCATGTAATTTAACTTAAAGCAGCCAGAAAGGCATGCCTGCCTTTAAAATGACACTGGGCACCTCAGCAGTGCACCCATGGGGGCACCACCTATGCTAGGGTCCCTAAACCTACATGCCCTACCATATACTAGGGACTTATAGGTAGGTTGACTTAGCCAATTATAATTAGCCACATTTGTATACTGATTTTACACAGAGCACAGGCCCTGGGAATGGCTAGCAGTACCCAAGGCACCATTAGAGTCAGGAAAACACCAGCAAAAAGTGAAAAATGGGGACAAAAAGTCAGGGGGCCTCTGCAATCAGCCCTGTTTTCTCACAGAAAGCCTTGTTGTGATGGAACAGGCAAGAGTTCCTAGAGAAGTAAGGGTGGAGGATGTGGCTAGATTGAAAGATAGCCACTTTCCTGATCACATTCCTCTCATGCCCAAAAAAAGATTTTCCCGCAAAGAAATGTAGAGTCTGCGCTCGAGAGGGAGACTTGTATGTACTACCCCAGTTGTCCTTTTAAGCCTGGGCTGTGTGTGGCTGACTGTTTGAGGAGTTGCCACACCCAAAAGAATTACTGAGAACTACCGTGAGCGTAAACTGCCTCTTTTATATTTTCATATGTTCCGTTTCACAGTTGGCATTACTGTCATGTATTTAGTTAGAGCTTTTGTGTTTGTAGTTTTGTACTTTTTTATAATTAGTTATGTTTAAAAAAAAAGTGATGGCGGTGTGCATGGAGTGGCACTTGGCAGGCAGTGTACATGGAGCGGCGCTTGGGTGGTGGTGTGCGTGGAGTAGCGCTTGGCTTGCGGTGTGCATGGAGTGGCACTTGGCCGGTGGTGTGCGTGGAGTGGTGCTTGGCTGGCAGTGTGCATTGAGTGGCGCTTGGCTGGAGGTGTGCGTGCAGTGGAGCTTGGCTGGCAGTGTAAATAGTGACTTTCTGTTGGCCACTACAACACACTGCTAGGCAAACACCAGTCCACAGACTCCCATAAGCTGGTATGATTGCTGTATCAGGCATGTGGGTTTATGAAAGTGATGTGCCCTTGAATGGTGCTGTCTGTTGATGTGAGTGTTGTAATGTGCTGGGGCATGAATGGTCTTGTGCGTGTCATGTATGAAAGGTGTGTGAATAGACTGTAAAGCGATTGGTGCCTTGACGTGGCTTTACAGCTCACGAGCTGTAAGTCATTGGTTCAGTTTTTTGGCCTTTCAGTTATTAACAGTGCATTTCATTTTTGGGAAATCTCTTGTTAATAAAATTTGATCTACTGAACCATCATTCACCCTAGTGCCAAATCCAACCAGTATGTGTGGTAAAAAGAAAAAAACCTGCTCTGCTGTAAACCGGCGTCAAAGCACACCGGTGACATGCTAGGTGCCTCGAGTGGGATCCCTAAGATGAAGTATGCCACCACCTAAGTTGGTGGGTGAAGGGTTGTTGTGTAACTATTTTAGTCATGTTCTGAGTACGTTGTTTTAGCTAACTAGGCCTGCAGCTGTGCACTTTAACCTGTTTACTTTTTATTCAGCATTGCTTTATTTTTCTAGCAATAGCTTCCATTGCGCTGCTGTTTTATTTCTCTCTATCTTATTGTCCTTTTGCCTATGAAAGCATTGTATTCATAGTAGGACATGTAGTTCACTTTGTACTTTCTCCAAGGCTACAGTCAGACAGGGTTGCTGACAAATGTGGTATGCTGTGTCTCCTGCATTCACAGAAAACAACACACTCATATGTGGGGACCATTTCTTTGAATGTTAGCTGTTTTATTATAAAGCAAGGGCAGCCTGTACATTGCACATATAGATCTACTCACAGCGTTTGAACTTCTTCCAAGAACTAAGTTGTGGGAAGCTCTGTCTGCCACCAGATCTAGTGTCAATTATTATCCATTTGCATATGGATAACTATGCCAGAGTATGCAGAGGCCTGAAAGGGGAACTCACAACTAAAATAAACTTCAGAAGAGGAGTGCACCAGGGGTGTGTGCTGACTAAGACACTTTTTCTGCTGTTTATCAGTTTCATTGGGTGCATACATTCCCTGTTGAAAATTGATAACAAATCGCCTACTTTGGCAGGGAAGAAGATACCAGCATTATTATTTGAGAACAATACCCATCGGATATTAAACACTTTAAGGGGATTGCAATCTCTGATAGATGAATTCAACCAATTCTGTAAGTAAGGTGGCTTGGAAATAAACACCCACAAGACAATGTGTGGGGACCTCCAATGTAAAGAACGCCAGCAGGTGCAGAATTACTCTGGATACTAAACCTTTAGAGCATGCCAAGGTTCTTGATTACTTGGATACTAGACTATTTGAAAGAGAGGAGTGGGGAGAACAAATAACTAAGACTGTGGCCTCCCTAAAACATAGATCCACTGTTACTACTAAGAGCCTCATTATGACTCTGGCAATTGGAATCATCTGACTGCAAAAGCCATGGGGAGGAGGCTGCTGTTATACCAGCGGCCTCCCCTCCACCAGTCATAGTACGATGTTTTCACCAGGCTGGCCACCGGAAAAATTTTATTGTGGCATTTCCACAATAAATGGTGGTCAGACCAGCGGAAACAGTGTCACAGCATTGGCCTCGGCTCCCAGAGACATTCTTCACACTGTATGGGAATGCCCAGTCATTGACCCATTCTAGATTGGGATCTTGACCTGCCTCGGAACGGTCGGGGGAGATCCTTTCCAATAATCCAAATTTTTTTTTTTTGCACATCTTTGATGGAGGACCCTTTTGTGGATCAGACTAGTGGTGGCAAAGTGGAATATAGCCCGACATTTGCAGACAAGAAATGCTCCACCCCTAGTCAAGTGGAAAGAGGGCCTCAACAGACACATGGATCTGAAGAGGCTGATCTATGCTACCAGAGGCTGCCCACAAAAGCAAGGGAAGGTTTGGAGTGACTGGGCCCTTTGCCAGGAGATTACATTTAGTCCACAAACTACTCTGTCCGGGTCCTTAGAAGACAAAGTGCAGACCTAAGTGCTTGATTAAGGGGACTAGGGTTGGACCTGGGCTTCTTCCAAATCACCAGAGGAGGGAGGCTGGTGTGGCATTGCATGGTAATCATTTTCCTTCTACTTTGTGATGATGTGTAAGGGGGATGTTACTATATGGATTCCTTCTTACCTTTCTGGACAGTGCACTATTAATGCCATTATTGCCGAATCTAAAATAAAATATGTTATAATAAAAATGTATCATATATTCAGTGCCACTCATCTCACCTCCAAAGCCAATATTTTCCATGCTGAATTTTAAGAAACTGCCCTCAAGAGGATGACAGCCTGGATTCTGGACGCAGAGAGGCAGGTGTATTGTTGTCAATAACTGGCACATTTAGCATGGATTATCCATATGGAAATGAAGAGGCACAGTAGGCAGAGACACTCTTAACACTACTTCTTTCGATTGGAGATGACGCTGGTCTCATTCACTTCCAGAATGATCCTAGACCCTTTGGCACCAACCCCAAAAGGAGTAAGAACTACTTCAGAACCTGACAGAGGGAGGAAACCTCATCCAATAGGGGAGCTGTTTTAAAGAAAACCAGATACACTCCTAATAAAAGAAGGATTCACTCATCTTTGACTTTGGTGAATTTTTAAAGTAAAGTGAAGATTGAACACTGCAGCAGAAGGTGCACAGAGATGTGATAACGTGGATTGGATTGATTAGCAAAAAATATTAAATCACTGGCTAATGCATACAGTCAGTTTACATCTCACCACTACTTCCTCAGAACATTCCTGTAAATGAGAAGGCTATATTGAAAGTAGAAGACATGCTGGAAGAAAAGAGACCCTTGTCTTTTGACTTCTGTCTGACTCCCTGGGACTGGAACAGCTAGCTAAAGCAAAAACAACAAGTGATGGACGGAATGCTGAACATTGTCAAACATTCACCCCCAGTACAGTGATCTGGGCCTAAATCCATCGTTTTTTTGCTGCCCATGCCCTTCCAGTTTGGACCCAGCCATATGCAGATCAGTCTTGACCCTGTTCCCCATGGGAACAGTCCAGCCCGAACTGCTAGGCCAGGTCTTCCCTGGACTAGAAACAAGCATCCTGGGACCGGTTTTGGGGTTTCACCCCTCATCAGCCAGGCTAGCTTGAATCCAGTGGCAATGGAAGCACGGGACCCATGTCTGGGCATACCCTTCCCACTTAGGGCGACAAAGCAAAAACAACAAGTGATGGACGGAATGCTGAACATTGTCAAACATTCACCCCCAGTACAGTGATCTGGGCCTAAATCCATTGTTTCTTTGCTGCCCTATGCAAATCAGTCTTGACCCTGTTCCTCATGGCCGGGTCCAAACTGGGGTGGCATGGTGAGCAAAAGACTGATGGATTAAACCCAGATCTGTGACTGGGGGTGAGTGTTTGACAATGTTCAGCATTCCGTCCATCACTTGTTGTTTTTGCTTTGTCGCCCTAAGTGGGAAGGGTTTGCCCAGATGTGGGTCCCGTGCTTCCCATGCCACTGGATTCAAGCTCATCCTGGCTGATGAGGGGTGAAACCCCGAAACCGGTCCCAGGATGCTTGTTTCCGGTCCAGTGAGGACTTGGCTTGGCAGTTCGGGCTGGACTGTTCCCATGAGGAACAGGGTCAAGACTGATTTGCATATGGCCGGGTCCAAACTGGGGTGGCATGGTGAGCAAAAGACTGATGGATTAAACCCAGATCTGTGACTGGGGGTGAGTGTTTGACAATGTTCAGCATTCCGTCCATCACTTGTTGTTTCAGCTAGCTAAAGGTCAGGTGTCTGACCTTAAGTTCCAGTTCTAGTCACAGAAAAAGCAGAATGATTTCTAACCACAGATGACTAGACCAGTATGACAAAGTACTGACTAGAGAGAGAACAGACCCAAGGCCATCGTAGCTGCTGAATTGATCAGAAAGTAGTCTCCAGAAAGATAACCAAGCAAGCATAAAAATTGGACTTATTTTCCCCTGAGACTTTTACTGCACTGAAAAGTGGTTCTGTAGTGTAGTGTAGCCATTTTTAATATAGCTTCATGCACGTTAGTTTAGCATACTAGGCCACTGTGCACTTTGCCCTGGATAAATTTTATTCAGCCTCGCACTGTTATTTTACAATAACCAGTTTTACGGTCTTGTTTTAATTTCCTTCTATCGCACTGTTTAGCTTAGTTCAGCACTGTGTTCTCAAACAATGGATTCTTGATTGCCCTGTGCTTCAGTCAAGGCTACAGTCTGGTACATTGCAGGTAAACGTGGTAGAAGTTTAGTCTCTAGTATTCGTAGAAAATACACATCCTTACGTAGGGACGTTTTCTTAGAACATCTGCGTGTTAGTTATAAAAACACTTTCTAGTCCTAGTACACGTCAGAGGGAGATTCCGACCAGGAACCTACAACTAGATGCTGACTGCCCCATTGCAGATGCTGATGCATATTACAGGCCTTTGCTCAGGTATGAGAGTTGATGTGCTCCCGGGCGAACCTGAAAGGCAGGCTTAGAGCTTCACATGCTGTGCTCAGAATGTAACTTAGAGAGAACATAATCTAGTTGCACTATAATAGCCTTTTTCTTGTGCTTCACTCCCATCGTTACTATTTCAATCTTACTGTGTTGTGTAGTTCTGGTTATTGCAGCTCACGCTTTGCTATCTAAAATGCAGACGTTTTATTTCACCAATCTTTAAAACTTAAACAGCCTTTGTCATTTCTATGTGAGACCGTACTGTGTGTGAGAGAACCGGTTGTGACCTGAGTGACCACGACTTCCCTGGGAAGTACTAAGATGTCATGCACTCGGCTGCCCAATTGTCTCTTCCCTTTGGGAGAGAGGAGACACTGCTAGTTAGCCGGAGCAGAAACCCGGATTTAGAGTGACAAAGGTCCTTCACCGTGGGTCAGACTTAGTCCCCCACACCGCAAACGATCTTGCCGCTCAAAATCCAGTAGTCTCATTAGGATAATGAGAGCCTACGCAACAGTAGGACCTTATGAATAATATATATCTCACTTGTAAAGACCCCCCTCACCCTCATCTACATCTTCCATCCTTGTCACCCTGTAGGGTTTTGAGAAGTAAAAAAAGAGACTAAGTCCAAAGATAAATCATGGATCAGGTGACTTTGTCGATTATGAAATCTAGTTTTGTCACACTTGGAACTTGTAGTGCTCCATCGTTTTTCCACTCAAAACTTTGGGGACCACAGCCAACTGCTTCAGTGGGTGCTCAACTGAACATATCCAACTTAGAGGTACCCGGAGGGAGCCAAACTGCTTTCAGCCTAAACCTTTCCCTGTTGGAGGACATTGACTTCCAGGAAAATGTCAGAAGGCAAAAACATTGATCAGGGAGACCAGTCAATCACTGATCCATCACAGTCAACCTGAAATTGTGCCTATGTCCTGGTGAACTGCAAACTGTTACTTCTGATTGGCACTTCACATTTCCTAATGTCTTTTTGCCTTAAACTCATATTTCCAGTCTCCTAATCCAATATTATTCATTTTGTGTATTTTTGGTCATTATATTTAGATGTTTTTTTCTAAATATGCATGACAATAATACTGTGTTGTTTTCTTGACTTTAACATTTTTGGTACTGCTTGAAATCAACATACCATTATCTGCTGTATTTAGGTTTTAGTAGGGCTTAACCTATTAGCAAATTGTGGGTGTTACATCGATAGGATTCTTACCCTCCCACATTACTAACCCTCTTTCTGACAAGATTTTTAAGGCAAAACATGTTGATAATATTGATTTCTTCTTCACAGAAGACATCTGTCCATCTGTCCATCTGTAAGTCTGAAAGTCATGGTAAGCTTACCGAAGGTCAAAACGGGTAGCAAAGAAGGTAGCACACAGGCACTATCCTTTAAGAGAATGTTTTTTCCTAAGAATCTCAGACAATAGGCATTCTTAGAAACTGAGGGAAGCAATTCTTGTGACAACACTATTAGTAACCTGCATGTACATCTTAAAAAATCACAAGCTCTAAGTGGTCATTTAAGTAAAGCAATTAAGCTCACGAAATGCAGCTGGTAAAAAGAGAATGTTGTTGTCCAAATTTAGTCTCAAGTCTTCACAAACGTAGCAATAAGGACCTAACAGGAGTGATGCTTATCTCCTCAAATCCGTGAATGGTCTAGAACCATGCAAATGAGACTGTGGGCCTGATTATGAGCACGGCAGTCCCTTGGGCTGCTGTACTCACGGTGGTCTGACTGCTGCATCCCTGGCAGCCTTCTAACCGGATTCCAAAGCAGGCAGTCGGACCGCCACAACACCGCTGACACCACCATGATCATAGATCCTGTGGTACCGGTGGTGCAGGAAGCCATGGTGGCACTTCAGTGCTGACCAAGACTTTCCTTTCTGCCAGCCTTTTCATGGCAGGGTCACCACCATGAAAAAGCTGGCAGAATGGCAGAGTTGGGGCCACAGGGCCCCCCTGTCAGCACACTCGAAATGTGCAGTGCTCGCCTTGCCTTGACAGACAGTGCACATTGTGACTGTGCTGTACGTGGCGGCATTGGCTTCGGCTCTCCATTTTTTGAATAATCTAAATTTAATATAATTCAGCAAAAGCACCATACAAGGTAAAACATTTTTCAAAATAATTGTAAAATCAATGTTATTTCTAAACTTAAACCATATTTTTATTTATTTTTATTACATTTTCATTGTCTAGTGCATTTCTGTATTTTATAAAAAAAAAATTCAATTTTATTTTTCAAGGTGTAATGCATAGGTGTTTTCCACTGATTAGGTTAAAATAAACACACCTGTATTAACACTTAAAAAGTAAAATATTAATTATATTTTTTGTTGTAAGTGTCCATGATCACAATGAAGGCTTGCACCAAATATTTAATGTCCATTACATTTTTATTTTTTCTAATATTTAGACTTTATAAATAGGTCATTTTAAACATATTTTGCATGTACTGTTATAAATGTAAGCAAAAATATGTATCTGCCATTTTCATCTTTAACATTTAAAAAGAAACAATGAACTGTAAACGAAAAATAATGGTAATACAGAATTTGTGAAATTAAAAGTTTTTATTCAGAACTGAGATACTTCTCTCATGCAATGCTTTCAAAATTTTAACAAATAATCTTGTTAAAAAGAGTTTACAAATACAATAGCTTGTTGATTTGTTGCCCACAGTTTGCTTCCTAAACTTAGTCAAAGGGTAACCTCCTCAGGAAGGTGCATCTATTGGGCACAGAGCAGGTACCTCAAGGATTTTTCATGGGAGGGGTGGGTTTATGTCTAGTAGGGGGTCAAGGCAAGGTAAGTGAAGAATTCGGAAGGAGGAATTTGGGACAGAGTGGTAGGAGAGGATTGGCTTGTGGAGGCAGAAGGAGCTGGAGTAGGTGATAAAGTTATGTCTGTATGATCGACAGTTGCATATGGGCCTGGTGTTTGTTCTCTATATTTGGATGTGTGTTTACTGACTGGTGTGTGATATTCTGGCGAGTGTGTGCATTTGCTTTTCACTAGTGTTGTTTTGTATGTAGGTGTGGTTTTGTGTGAGTGTGATGGTTTAGGTGAGTGTGTTGTGGGTGTGGTAGTGGTTGTGGTGCTTCTGGGTCTGATTGTGGTTGTGGTGGTGGTTGTGGTACTTGTGGGTGTGGTGGTGGTTGTGGTGCTTGTGGGTGTGGTGGTGGTTGTAGGTATGAAGTAGTGGTTGTGGTGCTTGTAGGTGTGGTGGTGGTTTTGGTGCTTGTGGTTGAGGTGGTGGTTGTGATGTTTTTGGGTGTAGTTTGAGTAGTATGTATATGTTGCTGGAGTGTTTCTTTGTGTGTTTGTGTGTATGTATGTGATTGTGCTACTTGTGTCTGTTGGAATGGGTGACTGCAAAGACAAGTGTGCTTGAGATTGGGGTGAGAGTTAGGATTTGGGTTGAGGAAGGGACCTGAGTTGGGGCAGAAGTTTGGGCTGGGTGGGAATCTGGGATGAGTGAGGAGGCTGCTATTTTTGTAAACAATTGATCTCTCCATGCCAGACATTGAACTGTCCTGAAATGCAATGATTTGTAGCATTTGGCAGCTTATCCCCTGGATGCTATTCACTATTTCAGTCTGGCCTACAGAGATATTGCATGAGAGGTCAAACACCTCCTCATTCAGCTCAGCCGGGATCACAGGGGCAGGGGGTGAGGTGCTTGTGGCAAAAGAAACCCCAGCCCTTTTGATTGGTCTGGTTTGGCCAGCTTGGGGGCAAGAAGGAGAGTAGAGATGCATCTCTTGGCGGTGGGCAAGGATGAGGATTTTATAGTTCCTACATGGTTCACCACATCTAAGGACTGGTCACTTATAGAGGCCTCCAATGAAGATGGTGATGTGGTGGCCTCTGTTCCCGTCCCTCCATGTCACTGTGTCCATCTGTGTTTGATGTCTCACCACCCGAAAAACAGTAGACAACTGCTTCCCCGCCTTTTTGGTCAATGTCTCCTTTACCTGCCCTTGAAGATGCTGTAATATATAATAGTTTTGTTGTTTCATTTTAAATATAACTGCTCATGACGTTTTTTCCCAAGACATGTTCTATATTTTTGTATTCCACCTACTTCAAGGCTTTTAAACTTTGGTTTATGTTTATTCCTTCCTCCTGCATGGCATGCAGGGAACATCTTCATAAATCATTTGGTCACATTTTGGTACTTTTCTACTATTACTTCTAATTAGATTTTAATCATTATTCTTATCTATTTCAATTCTCTCCAGGAACTGTTTTACACTTCTGAATGTTTTTGATTTGTTGTTTTGAATAGTGAACTTATGCTACAATAATTTAACATCACATAAAAATCCCTTTGCACATTGTGTGTACATGGCTGGAAAAGCTGATTATAGTTTTTAGTTATAAAAATACAAATATGAATCAATGTGTTTTAATATTTACTTTAATTTGTACCAATATTTGTATAAATCAAAGGCTGTTTTTATGTGGTCATTTCACAATAGTAAAACGTATTTTAATTAACTCAAGTATTTTGAAATTGTTCAATTAGTTTTTAATTCAGTAATTAAGTTGCTTAGGGCCAGATGTAGGAAGGGTTTTGCGACTCGCAAACGACGAAAAACGCCATTTGCGAGGCGCAAAAGCCTCTCTGCGATGAAGAAATGCATTTTGCGAGTCGGATCCGACTCGCAAAATGCGTTTCCGACTCACAAATAGGAAGGGGTGTTCCCCTCCTATTTGCGACTCGCAACGCTATGCAAGTTCATTTGAGACCGCGAAAGCGGTCGCAAATGAACTCGCAGTTACCATCCACTTGAAGTGGATGGTAACTCATTCGCAAACCCCTTCCCCTTTGTGAATGATCACAAAAACAATTTTTCAGAGCAGGTAGTGGTCCTATGGACCACTGCCTGCTCTGAAAAATACCAAAACAAAAGGTTTCGTTTTTTTTTTCTAAGTGCAGCTCGTTTTCCTTTAAGGAAAACGGGCTGCAGATAGAAAAAAAAAACTGCTTTATTAAAATGCAGTCACGGACATGGTGGTCTGCTGTCTCCAGCGTGCCACCATCCCTGTGAGTGCCCAGACTCGCAATGGGGTCGCAAACTGCGACCCACCTCATTAATATTAATGAGTTGGGTCTTTGCGACCCCATTGCGAGTCGCAGAACGTGTCTGAGACACCTTTCTGCATGGCAAATTGCGAGTTGCAATTTGCGAGTCGCACGGACTGGGAGGATAAGATCTTGGCCATACTGCAGTCTGAGGGGTTGACAGGAATACCTACTGGAGTGGAGTCAAGGAAGTCACAACAATAAAGATGGCACCAAAATGTATTGGCATGCATGCTCACTGATCACCTTTTGCCACCCTCACTGTCGCCGCACTCAACAGTCCAGTCTACACCTGTCCACAGATCCCTATCTGGCCTCCAACATGTGAAGTATAGTCACCTGGGGGAACTAATCTCTGCATAGTGGGTGTAGTACAAGGATTGACAGCACTACAAATCCCCGCAGGCACAGTTACAACATTACTTAAACCAGAACAGTGTAGCCTACTCAGATTTTATATTTAGTACAAACTCTAACTTGGAGTGTACTCACCTGAGAGGATTGCACCAGTATAGTCTTTGTGTAGGACAGACACTGACAGCAATGCTAAGACCAGGAGTCCCTGCTACTCTCACTCTACTCAGCCACAACACTGTCCTTAGCCAATATGACCCTTCTCCCTTTACTCAACCATCAAACTGTACTCACCTGAGAGGATGGAATCTGTATAGTCTGTGTGTAGGATAGGCAGTGACAACAATGCTAAGGCCAGGAGGCCCTGCTACTCTCACGTAACTCAGCCACAACACTGTCCTCTGCGACTATGACCCTTGTCCCTCTACTCAACCATCAAAGTGTACTCACCTGAGAGGATGGCATCTGTATAGTTTGTGTGTAGGACAGGCACTGACAGCAATGCTAAGGCCAGGAGGCACTGTATACCCAATGCAAAACATCAGCCCACTATGCATCTGTTCAAGTATCCCTGTTCATGAACTTGCAATGGAGCTGTACTCACCTGAGAGGATGACCCATGTATAATGTCTGTACATCTTGAAGTAACATGACTGTGTGTCCAAGGAGGGCCTGTCCCTGTAACTCGAAGAACCTGGCCAGTGTCTATATTCCAATGTGTATCTGCTTGTGAACTCACAGATGTAGTTTATCCACATGGAAGGGACCAGGATACAGATCATGATACACTCTGTGATGTGGCTAAACACCTAGATCCATCTTGAACAGCTATGCCAAGATGCCAAAAATGTAGACAGGAAGGATACCTCAAACTGTGTGCCAAAACACATTAAAGACCGATCAAAGGCACCTAAATCCATCATCTGAATGGTATTGGCAACAGACATATTCCCAATGCACTGACCACATTATGACAGCTATAACATATACAGCAGCACAAAAGGATGATGGATGGAGTGTTGAAACTTTCCAAACACACTGACTGATTTGCATATGGCTGGGTCCAAACTGGTATGGAATGGCAAGCAAAAAAAAACAATGGATTAATCCCAGATCTGTGACTGGGGGTGAATGTTTGATTTTCTCTGCATTCCGTTCATCATCTGTTGTTTTTGCATTTGTCACCCCAAGTGGGAAGGGTATACCCAGACGTGGGTCCCATGCTTGCCATGCTACCAGATTCAAGCTAGCCTGGCTGATGAAGGGTGATGCCCTGAAACAGGTCCTTGTTTCTGGTCCAGGGAGGACCTAGGCTGGCAGTTTGGGCTAGACTGTTCCTATTTATAACAGGGTCAAGACTGTTTGTATATGGCTGGGTCCAAACTGGAATGGCATGGCAAGCAAAAAAACTGATGGATTAATCTCAGATCTGTGACTTGGGGTGAATGTTTGATTTTCTCTGCATTTCCTCCATCATCTGTTGTTTTTGTAGCTATCACATATACAACAAGGATCTGGAGCTGCCTGCATGACAGTCAACTAGGTCTTAATCTGTCTTAAACTCCATCCAGCCCAGTCACTGTTTTCACTGCACTGCTGGCAAGATATAAGTCTATGACCATCCTTAGATGTGCTTATAAACCCAGACATCCTGAAACTAGTTGACTGAAATGTAATTGGTATGTGACTCAAACGCCAGGTTGACATAGTTGATAGCATGTGTGCCTGTCACATAAGGCAAATGGGCAAATCCAGTGTGTATGGCCTTAGTCAAAAGTCACTGTTAACTCTTAGAGGTAGATGTCACAATACAACCTGTAACATTCTGTCTCTCACATCAACAGGTCAGCCTGCCACTTGGAACACAGAGGCCACTGAAGAGACTGCCACTACCCCCATGGATGAAGCCCATGTATAACACTCCTGGACATGTGGACATTGAGGACTGATCTGGGCAACCTGGTCAGATGGCACATGTCAGCCTCACCGTGACCACATGGACACCTCCCAGCCCGGCTGTGTCAACAATTAAGGCAATAAGTCATCCCCAACCCTGTGCCCCAAGGACAGTGGCAACAGTCTTGTGCCCCCAGTCCAGGATTCTGAGTCACAGCAAGACACCTCTGACAATAAAGGTCCTGGAATCAGTAGTGGGGGGCAAGCTGTACCAAGGGTGCAGGCATGTGGGGGTAAAATGCGTGGGAAGGATGGTGTGGGCCAGCAGCATGTGGCTGCTGGGGATGGTTCTGGATAGGACACCATCACCCAAGTCTTGGGAGCATACCAACAATCCCAATGCGTGATAGACCAGGTACTTGCAGAACTCAGGGAGATCAAGGAGCTACAGAGGGACTTCCATTTAGAAATTTGTGAACAGTGGGAGGCCCACAATAGCAACATGGCCTCCCTAACACGGGTGCTAAGAGACATCAACGCCACCCTGAGCATGGATTGTCAACAACACTATAACCCTTCCACTGATCAGTCTTTTCCAGCCCCTTCTACTTCTCTGGCAGCGACTGGAAGGGATGTCCTGCCAGGGGAAGAAACTGCCTCAGACACTTCTGCCTCTGTGGCTGAAGATCTCCCATCGCAAGCAGGGACATCCACCGAAGCATCCAGGAGGAGCCGATGGCAAGACGCAAACCACTGCCAGGAAGTAAGCCCTTCCTGATGAAACTCCTTTGTGTGCCAGTGATTCACTCTGTTGACAGTTCTCTAATCACTTTAGAGTTTCCATGCTAGTAGGACACTGGACTTTGGACTTCAAATCTTGTAGCATCTACAATAACGATTATATCCACCATGATTGCTCCCTTCACTGTCAATTTCTTATTTAGAGTTTTACCTTTATTTCGTTTGCACATGTAAATGAACACACCCAACACTAAAACAATGCCTGCTAGTGATTTGTCATCATTGTGAGATTTTGAATGTTAAGCCCATGTGATGCCAATGATGAATATAGAAGATGATATTTGAAGGAGGGATATATCACAGGTAGTGGCATGCAGAGAATTACTACTAACGCAATGAAACAAGTGACTAGTCACACCAAACATTTTATTGCACTGTATAGCAGGTAGGCTGCCAAAATGAATTGGCTGTCACGGCAAAGAATGGCAGAACTATGTTGAGTCAAGATAGATATCTCAAGGTACTGTCCCCCAATCCGCAGAAGAAAGGGCTATGTCAGACCTTGTCCCGTGATATATGCTAGCGAATTAGTAGATGTTGTCACCAGCTTGAGGCTCATCACATACCAAAACCAGGTCTACCAACTTGACATACTCCATGACACAGACAGAGGACAGTACAACAATCCCTAATCATACGCCCATCCTATTACAATGAGTAAGCATCAGATGGTATGATGCAAACCTATATTAGTGTTGTGGCACTGGCACTGTGGCCTGCAATGAGGAAACACTTCAACAGCTACATACATTTCATACAGGATCATTGTCAACCTATTGTGAAGGCAGAATACATGGATTGCACTGGATGACAACATGTATCAAGGCCATATGATCACACACATGAGACAATTGGATCAACTCACCACATCAAACAAGTGTATTGTGCACTTCAGAAATCTACCAACCCACTGCCATTGCTGCTTTTGGCAAAGGACTTATACACCTTAAATCTGTGACCAACATTACTTGGCTCAATCCATGTCCACTTCACATATCAGGACAGCAAAAGCTACATGCCAATGTCACAACTCTGAAAAGTCCACATGAGGATGCATGGTGAAGACTTGAATGAAACACAATGAAAGGAGTTTAGGCAGAAAAATACATACATATGACAATAACCTCATACTAGATTTTAGTAGATCCATTCACATTTCCATGAGAGTGACACAAACAAAGAAGAAAATGATGGTCTTAGCTTATTTTCTGTCTTAATTTGTAATCACAACTTGGCTGTACACTGCATGGTGTGAGATCTCTTGTCCTTTGTAAAAAAACATACCCTAGTCAACACATCCTATCAACTACAGTTTCCCATATAATTTCCGGAATCACATATTACCGCACACTTACACTCAAGTAAAGTATTGGTTGATGAGATCTGCTCGCAAGTCTTCACCTTCCTCTTCATCAGGACTATGGGATGTTCTTCCTCAGGACAATGTTGTGGCGCATGCAGCAGACCACTATGATCATACATATTTTTTGGGGTGAGTAAAGGAGGGCTCCACCAGTCTTGTCTATGCTACTAAATCTGGCTTTCAGGAGCCCAAAAGCCTGCTCCACGACAGAATGTATTCTTCCATGGGTATCATTGAAGCAGACTTCCCCTGGCATAGTTGGGCTTCTCATCGGTGTCAACAACCATGGATGGTTTAGGTATAGCGAGTCCCCTGTACTAAAATGGAACATATGTGCAACCATTAGTCACTCTCTTGTTTCTTCTGAAGCACATATTTGATACAAATACACATGACATATGTGACTTACCAGCTAGCCAGGCCCTCTCTAGGTACAGTTGTGACTTCAGCTGTGGAATTGCATTGTTACACATGATCAAGACATCATGGACTAAACAGAATAATAGGCACAGATCTGTGAAATGTAGAGGTCCGCCAAACAAATAACTTGGACATTGATAGAATAGAAGTTCTTCTTGTTTCAAAAGACTTGCTCATTGCCATGCAGTAGAACCAAGGCAACATGTGCCATCAATGTCTCCCACCACATGTGGGATGTGTGTCAAACCATAGAAGTCAGCCTTCATATGTGCAAAATCCTCACATTGAGGAAACCGGATATAGCTGTCCAGGTGTTTCAACATTACTGAGAGTACATCCTTCAGCACAAGACTGAACATAGGCTGTGGCATCCCAGAAGAGAGGGCCACTGTATTTTGGGAGGACCCTGTGGCCAGGAAGTACAACACTGACCTAACTTGCACAATGGGTGGTATTGTATTTGGATGAGAAATGGCAGGCAGTAGATCTGGCTCCAAATGATGACAGAGATCCACAATTGCTTGCCTATTCAGACGGCACATCTGGATGATGTGTCTGTCTTCCATGGTCTGAAGGTTTGGCAGTGAATGGTAGACAGGAGGATGTCTGATCCTTCCCTCCCTGGGTACCTATGTAGGACAAGAAAGGAGTATAGCCATCATCCAAGTTTTTTCTTACAACATATATAATGCATGTTCTTGATATACTGTGACAAGGAATGCCATGATTTGATGACATGGTGATCAGTGCACATTACCACTGTCAATTCCACAGCAGTAATATGTTTCCCCATTGCTTTACCTCAAATGTCTATACATCATCTATCTGGACAGCAACAAATATTTCCATGAAACATGCTATTCGGAATGTGACACAAGTCCACGGATTTGAAATGACCGGGGGGGGGGCTGGTGTCTGTGCCCAAAAGGAACTTTCCATATGTGCCTGGCAATGTATAAAAATACTGTCAAGGTAGAAGGGCATACATGACAGGACAAGGACCAGCACTTTTCAGTTCTTTAGACCATTATTCGGAGTCGTCATGCATTTATTATTAGCCATATACACATAAAATGCTTTTAAAATGGAAGGTGCCTCACCTACTCCGTCTGGACACTAGGAACCTCCACGTCCACCAGCAGACGTCGTCATGGCAGTTGCAACCGCAGCACACACAGCCATAGGCTATTGTTGTTGCTACTGGTGGTCACTTATCACTGTTTCTGAGTAGCCAATAACCATAACACTATGTGAAAAAATAAGCACTAATGAAATCAGGAATCAAGAATCCATCCGGACCCCTCCATTCTGAAAAGACATAGGGGGTCATTACAACATTGGCGGTAAAAGACGCTTACCGCCGTGCAGAAGACCACCAATACACCGCCGCGGAATTCAGCCACAGCTATTATGACACACATCTCGGAATCCGCCGAAATTCAGACACCCACACAAGTCTGCCACACCAAAGGTCAGTGATAAACTGGCGAAAACAAAACCTCCACGCCAACAGAAACACGCCCATGCTATTACGACCCACGAATCCATGCGGCGGTCTTTCAACTGCGGTATTCCATTGGCGGTACACATCGTTGCGCTCAAAATACACACACATCTCCAAAACACTGCCACATTGGACAATTCCAAATACACACACCTGATACACATACAAACACCACTCCCACACACCCAACACAATATAAAACACACACCCACATCACCCACAAACCCCTATGACCAATATTACAGAGAGAAGGCCAGAGAGACTGCACAGCCAAGACAACACCACCATACAGAGGCACACAACACCATCTCCCAACCCACATCCACGCACAAAACACCACACACCACTACACATCACCACACACATCAACATTCACACCACCCCACACATCACACACACTACCCCATGTCACGCCAAAGACACCCCCGCTTCTCCGAGGAGTAGCTCAGGGTCATGGTGGAGGAAATCATCCAGGTAGAGCCACAGCTATTTGGCTCACAGGTACAGCACACATCAATAGCCAGGAAGATGGAGCTATGGCGAAGAATCGTGGACAGGGTCAACGCCGTGGGACAGCACCCAAGAAATAGGGAGGACATCAGGAAGAGGTGGAACGACCTACGGAGGAAGGTGCGTTCAACGGTCTCCAGGCACAACATCGCGGTTTAGCGGACTGGCGGCGGACCGCCACCTCCTCCCCCACAACTAACAACATGGGAGGAGCAAGTCTTGACCATCATGCATCCTGAGGGCCTCGCAGGAGTCGTTGGAGGATGGGACACTGGTAAGTCAAATCTTAACTATCATATCACCCACCCTACCTGCATGCTTTCACACACCACCACCCTCACACCCTCCCCTATCACTACAACTCCTCACTAATGTACTCATAACACAAACCACCCATCCCAACACCAAGCCCTGCATGACACAACTAAGCATGGACACCCAGCACGAAAGCATGCCCACTGCACATACCCATACAACCCACTAAACCACCCTCACACAAGCTCCCACACAGGAATGCTTGCACTGGGGTACACGCTCACCCACCCATTGCACACCATTACACACACACATGCAATAATCATGCTCTTATGCCCCTGCAGGAACCCGAAGGACCGTCACCACACCAGAGGGTCCAGACAACACCACTCCACCCCCAGAAGAGGCCCACAGTGACGATAGCAGCTCTGCCCTACTGGATCCTGAGGACCAGCCCGGACCATCGTGGGCCTCGGGACAGTCAGTTCCCCTTGCACAGGCACAGCCCAACACTGACCTTCCACCCTCTGGTAACACCAGCACAGCACCCACACAGAGGGCCCAAACCTCCCTACCCAGGACAGGTCAATCAGCGGTGTGTCCACCACTACAGGGAATCCAGGCTAACCCACTACCCCAACAACAACAGGGACCTGGGGGCAGTGGTTGTGGGCACACGGTCCAGGGGACGGAGGCACAGGAACACAGGGGAACTGGGAGGGCTGCTGTGTGACAGGGGGCGGACAGGCCAAGGGAACCCACTCTCCATGAGGCCCTATCCTCCATCATGGGAGCATACCACCACTCCCAGGAGACGATGGCGACGGTCCTGGACAAGTTGCAGAAGACCCTGCGCCTGCAGGAGGAACAGTATTTGGGGTTCAGGGAGGAGCTCAGGACCATCAGCTCCGCCTTGGGCACCATCGTAGGGGTGCTGAAGGACATAAAGCAGACCTTGAGGGACACCGTGGCACTCCAAGGGGCCCCTGACACTAGCCAGGACGATGAACTGCCCACCACCTCCGCCGGCGCTAGTGGACAGGACGCCCCGCCACAGGACCACCACACCAGCGCCCCACCCCCTGCAGACAGACAACCACCACGCAAGCGGTCCCTGAGATCCAGGAACAGGACAGAGCAAGATGGCAAGACCCCCGCCAGGAAATTAGACCACCCTGTTTGTCCTCCCACTGTCCCACCTTGTTACCCTGTCCATACTTAAACTGCCCCAGCTCCACTTCCTATGCCCAGATGGGCAGTGCACCTGTGAGACTAATAGACTGGACTCTGCCATGGACATTCCTCCGCCATCACCCATCCTCATTTTACAACCCCCTCCCATTTCTGAGCACTTCAATAAACACCCTTGAAACACAAAACAATCTTGAGTCAGTCTGTGATTTTGTAAATATGTATTATCAATGACAGTGTCATAATGCGTTTCCTATTGTTAGGCTAACATACCTATGTCACACATCACAAGTCCTTGAAGGATGCAAGCAGATGACACGTTGGTAACCACTCCTGTGAAACCGTAATGGAAAGGTACAACTCAGTTACCAAATAGTGGTTGAAATCAACAGACAGGATAGAGGTAGACGTGTGAAAGTTAATGTAATGTTAAACATGAAAATGTTCTCACCTGTGTGTCACTGGAAATATTGCTGTATGACTGACTCCCTGTTGTCATTGTCTTCTTCCTCAGCTTCCTCCTCATCACTGTCCACAGGCTCCACAGGCTTCACAGCTGCTACAACACCATCATCTGGATCATCCTCCTGCAGAAAAGGCACCTGGCGTCGCAAAGCCAAATTATGAAGCATGGAGCAGGCGATGATGATCTGGCACACCTTCTTCGGTGAGTAGAATAGGGATCCACCTGTCATATGGAGGCACCTGAACCTGGCCTTTAGGAGGCCGAAGGTGCGTTCGATCACCCAGCTAGTCCGCCCATGGGCCACATTGAACGGTTCCTCTGCCCTGGTCCTGGGATTCCTCACTGGGGTCAATAGCCAGGAAAGGTTGGGGTAACCAGAGTCCCCCAATAGCCATATACGGTGACTCTGGAGTTGACTCATCATATCAGGGATGCTGCTATTCCGCAGGATTTAGGCGTCATGCACTGAGCCAGGGAACATAGCATTTACCTGGGAGATGTACTGGTCTGCCAAACAGACCATCTGAACATTCATAGAATGATAACTCTTCCTGTTCCTGTACACCTGTTCACTCCTGTGGGGGGGGACCAGAGCTACATGGGTCTCAACAATGGCACCTATGACATTGTGGATATGTCCAAGGGCATAGAAGTCACCTTTAACTGTAGGCAAATCTGCCACCTCAGGGAAAATGATGTATCTCCTTACGTGTTTCAGCAGGGAAGACAACACTCTGGACAGCACGTTGGAAAACATAGGCTGGGACATCCCTGATGCCATGGCCACTGTTGTCTGAAAAGACCCTCTTGCAAGGAAATGGAGCACTGACAGCACCTGCACGTCAGGGGGGATTCCAGTCGGATGGCGGATTGGTGACATCAGGTCTGGCTCCAACTGGGTACATAGTTCCTGGATTGTGGCACGATCAAACCGGTAGGTGACGATGACATGTCGCTCTTCCATTGTCAACAGGTCCACCAGCGGTCGGTACACCGGAGGATTCCGCCATCTTCTCACATTTCTCAGCTGACGGTGCCTACGAAGGACAACAGCGACGAATCAGTCATTATTCATCCAGGTATGTACCCACAGTTACACACAAGACTACACCACTCACAAAACCCTTCCTGTATGTGTGTTGAGTGTAGGCCTAGCTATGTGTGACGCAGAGGTAAATGAAGCCATGTGGGCCCCTGAAATGGCGGCTGCCTGACCTCTAAACTGGGACAATGGGATTGTGGGGTTACTGCGCTGGCGTTGCACACCGTCGCGGTAGGCAGTCGTAGACCGCGGCGCAATGCTGCATTGGTCAACATTGGACCCTATGGGTCCCAAAAGCCAATGATCAGGTGCGCCGGTGGTGATGATGCGCACCGCCGCGGACGTCACCGCCGCGGACGTCACCGCCGCGGACGTCACCGCCATTTTCTATCTGTTCAATCACTAGATACCTGACCTTCGACAGGAGAGGACCTACACTGCAAGTGCTGCTGTGACCTCGGTCCGGAAGCGACGATGGCTGCTGCGTCTGGGGAAAGGGCCCCTGCCTTCACTGCACAGGAGTTGGAGAAACTGGTAGCCGGGGTCATCCCCCAGTACACGCTACTCTACGGTCCTCCAGACCAACAGGTTAGTCCGCAGGGAGCACGTTGTATGGGCTAGGCCTGGGTGAAGAGGGCTGGTTGGAAGAGGGAAGGGGGCAGAGTTCATAGAACATTAATGCATGGGAATGAATGGGCCACATGGCCAGAGTAGGGAGGGGGCCACTCACATCGACCGTGCAGTTGGTAATGACTGTTCCTCTTTCCTTGTGCATGTCATGTAGGTCAGCGCCCACCAGATGGGGGACATTTGGCATGCCATCGCCAAGGAGGTCTGGACCCTGGGGGCCCACCAGAGACGGGGCCCCACTGCCGGAAAAGATGGGAGGACATTCGCCGCTGCAGCAAGAAGACGGCAGAGGCTCAGCTGGGGATGGCCTCCCAACGTGGGAGGGGTGCCCGTCGCACCATGACCCCCCTGATGTTCCGGATCCTGGCGGTGGCCTACCCAGAGTTGGATGGGCGCTTGAGGGCATCACAGCAGACACAAGGGGGTGAGTACACTCTCATTCTGCTGACTTTGCGTGCAGTGGAGGTGTCTGGGTGGGGGAGGTGGGCTGTGGGTGTCCCTAGGCCAGGGCAAGTTCAGTAGGCAAGGCCCCTCCGTAATGCAGGCCATGTGGCACTCTAACCCACCTCAGCAGAGTGCCAAGTACAGGTATAGTTGCCCCTGTGGCATCCATGTGTGCAGATGTCCACCATTGCCATGTAGGCCATATCCCAGAGATTGCATGTGCAGAGGGCAGGAGCACGGCGTAATGCAGGGGGTGTCTGTCTTGTCCGCCAACGGTAGCGGTATGCCATGCACTAAAACTCTCTTTCTTCTGTCTCCCCCACTTTTTCTGCTCTCCCTGTCCTTTTGTACATCAGCATCATCAGGCGGAGGTACAGTGGCACCGGAGCACGAGGGAGCTGCATCCCACATGGCCATGGAGGGCCACACCACGGACTCTGAATGCACCAGTGGGACGGAGGGCGAGGGGAGCTTCATGTCGGCCACCGGATCACCAACCAGCGACACGGACTCGTTCGCCGATGG
This sequence comes from Pleurodeles waltl, assembly GCF_031143425.1. Taxonomy (NCBI): domain Eukaryota; kingdom Metazoa; phylum Chordata; class Amphibia; order Caudata; family Salamandridae; genus Pleurodeles; species Pleurodeles waltl. The sequence continues at coordinate 591,756,553 of NC_090436.1, read as the reverse complement.
GGGCTCCCTTGTGGTGGCGGCACCATCTGTGCGCCCCACTTCTACAGGTACAGCCGCCACCTCCCCTACCAGCACCCCCCTCCCAGCACCCCCTCAGCATTCGCCCTGTGCCCGCTCACCCAGGAGGGTGGGCATCACCTTAGCCCCAGGCACCTCAGGCCCTGCCCCAGTCACCCCTGCTGCCCTCAGTGAGGAGGCCATTGACCTCCTCAGGTCACTCACTGTTGGGCAGTCTACCATTGTGAATGCCATCCAGGGTGTAGAACGAGAGTTGCAACACGGTAATGCATTCCTGGAGGGCATTCATTCCGGTCAGGCTGTCCTTCAGCGAACCCTGCAATCTCTGGCCTCAGCACTGATGGCAGCCATTGTCCCTTTGTCCAGCCTCCCCCCTCCAACCTCCTCCACCCAGACCCAATCTCCTGTACCCCAGCCCATCCCAAGCACACCTACAGACCAGCATGCACACAAGTCAGCACACACAAGTAGCTCAAGCAAACATAGGCACCACACAACCCACAGGCACTCACGCAAGCCTCACCCACGTACAGGCACAGCAACATCCACTGCCTCCACTGTGTCCCCCTCCTCCTCTTCTCCCTCCTCCCTCCCAGTCTCGTCTACACACACACCTGCATGCACCACATCTACAGGCACCATGAATCGCACAAGGAGACCCAGCACCACAAGCCGCTCACCTGCACTCACCACCTCCACTGCCATTTACACGGCCCCTGTGTCCTCTCCCAGTGTGTCTGTGACGCCCCCCTCCCAAAGTACACAAATGTGGGCACCCACACAACCAACATCCATCCACCTCACGACAGCCTCCGGTACCTGCACCTGCACCCAAAACACCTAAAGTGACACCTCCGACAACCACCTCCTGTTCCTCCACTCCCAGACCCCCTCCAACTACCCATCCCAGTGTACGTCAGAAACTGTCCCTCTGTAAAGTTGACCTTTTTGCTCCCACCCCCCCCTCCAATTCATCAGTCCCATCGTAGCGCCTCAGCCAAAAAGCCTCCAATACCAGTGGTGCCTGTTCAAGGTTTGTGGAGTGCACCGGCCACCAGGGCAGGCAGTGTGACCCGGAGCCACGGCACTGGCAGCCCACCCCTGTAAAGGCTCTAAAATTGGAGAGTGGACGACGGGACCGTGTGAAGATTCCTGGTGGGAAAACAACTCACATGGGTTCCAAGGGGATTGGAGAGTCAGCTGTGACTCCACCAAAGGTGGGAAGGGCCAGAGGAAGTCTGCCCAGCCTGTTGTGAGTGTCACTGCGGAGAAGGGCGCCATCATTCCCGGCGGTCGAGACACAACCGCCAGCACCGTCGTCACTGGTCAGGAGACCCCCACCACTGCCAGAGTCATTGCCCAGGAGGGCCCAAGTATCGTCACTGGTCAGGAGACCACCGCCGGAGTCATTGCCCAGGAGGGCCCAAGTATCATCACTGGTCAGGAGACCACCGCCGGAGTCATAGCCAAGGAGGGCCCAAGTATCGTCACTGGTCAGGAGACCACCGCCGAAGTCACAGCCCAGGAGGGCCCAAGTATCGTCACTGGTCAGGAGACCACCGCCGGAGTCACAGCCCAGGAGGGCCCAAGTATCGTCACTGGTCAGGAGACCACCGCCAGAGTCACAGCCCAGGAGGGCCCAAGTATCGTCACTGGTCAGGAGACCACCGCCGGAGTCACAGCCCAGGAGGGCTCAAGTATCGTCACTGGTCAGGAGACCACCACCAGAGTCATTGCCCAGGAGGGCCCAAGTATCGTCACTGGTCAGGAGACACCGCCACCACCGGAGTCAGTTCCCAGGAGGGCACCGGCTGCCACAGCCCAGGTGGGCTATGATGGAACGTCATGCCACACACCAATGCCCAGTGTAGGGAACGTCATGCCACACACCAATGCCCAATGTAGGGAGCGTCATGCCACACACCAATGTCCGTAACAGAACCGCCATGGCAAAGCACCGCTGAACAGTCCAGAGACCGCCATGGCAAAGCACCGCTGAACAGTCCCGAGACCGCCATGGCAAAACACCGCTAAACAGGGCAAAGACCGCCATGGCAAATCACCGCTGAACAGGGCAAAGACTGCCATGGTGGAGACCGCTGAATAGGGCAAGCACCGGGTAGGAATGAATAGACCGCCACATCAGGCATCCTTATCCCATGTGCAGCTGGGACAGTGACAGGAACTTTCACGGGGAGACTCATCCAGTCTGGGCACCAGTACCTCTCCAGAACCAGTGGAGAGATGCATCCACTACCTCAGTCCTGCACAGGATGAAGCACTCTGGGCACCAGTCCCCCCCAGAACCAGTGGAGAATGTTATCAACTTGAGAGACTGTGGCTTTGCACTCCCCAGGATGGCACGGTGGGCACCCCACCCACTGTAGAGACTTGTGAGACTGTGGCTTTGCACTCCCCAGGATGGCAAAGTGGGTAACCCACCCACTGTAGAGACTTGAGAGACTGTGGCTTTGCACTCCCCGGGATGGTCCAGTGGGCACCCCACCCACTGTAGAGACTTGAGAGACTGTCGCTTTGCACTCCCCAGGATACATCAATGGGCATGGAGCCCCGTCGTGGATCTGGCTTTGCAGTAATCCGGCTGAGGTGCCCCCCCTTCCCTTCCCCCTGAGGTGCCTGTAGTATTTCTATCTGATGCCCCGGCAGTGTTATCTCCGACTGTGGTCAGGTATCTTTTGTGGGCCTCGCCCATGCATTTTTGGACTGTTGGTGCACGGACATTGTTATGTACATATCTGCACTACTTCTCGTAATGTATATATTTCTGACTGAACTTCATATATATCTGAATATTTTTGTAAGACATGTATATTGCAACATTACAATGTTTGAATGGATTTTGCTTTGTCTTTTCATACTTCCGGGGGGATTGTGGGTTGTTACTGTGATTTTTGTGGATGCATTGGTGTGTATGTTGTATTATGCGAGGTTGGGGGTGGGGGTGTTTGGTGGGTGTCCCCCTAACTTTTGCCTCCACTCTCCCCCATGTCGTAGGTGCAGTACTCACCGTTGTCTTCGGCGCCTACGTAGATGATGGTCGTAGAGGAGCAGAAAGACAAGGGCAGGGAGTATTTGAAGTTCCGGGTACATGGAGTCCTCGTTCCTCGTGGGATGTGTTCAGGTTTTCCCATTGCAAAAGCTGTTTCCGCTGTGTTTTTATCCACGGTGAATCCGCCCCGGAAAAGGTGGCGGATTGGCGGGTTGTGATACTATGGGAGGTACATTGTCTTCCGCCTGTCTGTTGGCGGTGACCGCCGCGCTGCTTGTCTGTCCCGCTGTGGCGGGCGGTGTGTTAGAGTGGCTGTCTTTGTTGGTGGTTTCCGCCTGGGTCATAATTCCCTTTTTTTATCCACCGCCCAGTGACACGATCATTTATGTCAAAGGGCGTATCCGCCGCCTCCACACCAGGACCATCTAGATCAGGAACATACATTCGTGTTCCAAACAGGCACTCATATGAAGTACGACCCCCAGTGACCTTTTAGGCAAGTTATTAAGTGCTCTCTGTACTCAATACAGGTGGGCTAGCCAACCACGACCCGTACCTATAACTCTGGCCGTTAAGGATTGCTTTAAATCACGATTTAAACGCTCCACAACAGAATTTCCCTCGGGATGAAATGGAGACGAGAATTGGAGTTGGACCCTTAACGAAGCCATGGTGTCCCTGAATGCCTTAGAGGCAAAAGCAGGGCCCTGGTCCGAATGAAAAGCCGCAACTGCAAATGTATGGACAAAGATGCGCAAATCTTTAATAACAGTTCGAGCGTCAGCCGAGCGTTGTGGCCATACCCACACAAATCTGGAGCACGAATCTACAGCAACCAATATATATTTGAATGCACTATCTGGTGTCAGCGGACCACAATGATCCAAGTACACACACTGTAAAGGTTTATTTGAAAACAGAAGGGGCGTCTGCTGCGGGCGTCTAGCCGCCGAAGCTTTAATTTGTTGACAAATGTCACAACAAAGGACATACTGCTTTGTCTCTTTATAGAGACCAGGCCACCAGTAACGAGCCTGTAAAAGTGAAATCGTGGCAGCCACACCAGCATGTGCAGATGCCAGCCCCTCATGTGCTGCAGAAATTAATCGAGGTCTCACAATTTTATTGGGTAGATCACGTACACCAATACCTGGAATATTAACAACAGCATTTAGCGCACTACTCAAGCAGTAACCATATTTAGAAGGAAATCCTTTAGGAAATGGCGTGCCATCAGCCGTAGCTTTTATGGCAGCGGAAATCTCTGTGTCTGGTTTGGAACTCGAACGAGTAACTGCGGCCACAGTGGCGACAGCCACTGCTGACTTTGCGGCTTCATCAGCCAAAGTATTCCCAGCAACATGTATTCCAACGCGCTGGTGTCCAAGTGTATGCACAACATGGACCTTAGGAAGCGTTTCTTTCAGATCTGCAACCTTACCCCACAACAATTTATGTTTAATGGTGTTGCCTTTAGAATCTCTGAACCCATTCAACTTCCAATAGTGCAGATATTCATTGAAAGACTGAACACAGTAGTAGGAGTCACAGACCAGCAAGGTCAAAATCGCCGGATCCGCGTGCTCCAACGCTAACAATAGAGCTTTGAGCTCAGACAGCTGTGCTGTGCAATCTCCCAAGGTTTTAGTATAAGTATGTCGGGGGCAGAACACTTCCCCCTCCATGGTGCCGCTCACCACCGCACATGCAGCAGAATACTGTTGTTTAGTCCCAACCGCCGGTTGCGCAGAGCCATCGGTATACATGACCACCTGATATTGGTCAATAGGCAACGTACCAGCAGGAACTGGGTACTCCATTTCATATTGAAGAAATTCTTGAGTCTGCAGTTTAGGGTCAAATATGTAATCTACATCAGTGGCTGTCAAAGACGTAGCCCATTGTATCCATCGCGGGTGTAAAGCTTTCGAATTAGGAACACTCGCTTTTGTAACAGCCTCTAAGGCCGGAATCGGGGAAACGACAATGATGCGTTGGCCCTGGGCAAGCGGTCTTTCTTTAATCACAGCCATCTGTACTGCAGTGAGTATTTTCTCAGTCTCTGCAAATCGTTGTTCTGCAGCAGAACACAAGTGGGACTTGTATGCAATCGGGACTGTCTCACCCTCATTAAAGGTGACATACGTAAACCCAACAGCCCCAGGTATCACCCTGATGACTAAATGTGTCTTATTGTCCTGTGTGTGTAAATGTTTAACTGCTAAGAGATCAGTCTGTAACTCTCGTAGTATGTGTGTATGCTCAATCTTCCAAAATCTACTCAAAAAATTCGGGCGAATCAGTTCGTATAAGGGTTTTATACGCGTAGCATAATCAGGAATGTAAGTTCTGCCAAAATTCAGAAACCCCAACAATGACTGGAGCTTCCGAACCATATTAGGAGGCTGCAATAAAGCACATTTCTCCAAAAAATTAGGCGCTAAGCTTTTGCCCTCAGTCGACAATTCATATCCCAGAAAAATTACGCTGAGGAAGGCAATCTTCGATTTCTTAAAATTAAACTTATAGCCAATTTCAGCAAACCCCACAACAATGCGCAATACATGCCTTAGATGTTGCAGTATCTCATCGTCTGTCAGATATATATCATCAACGTATGACAGCGCTTCAGGGTCCAACTTGTGCAGAATTTCAGTTACACAAGCCGAAAACAGTCCTGGACTATTCTTATACCCCTGAGGCAAACGACAAAACTTTTTTATGAGAGCCAAACGCACTGAAACTGGTATAGTCCCGACTTTCGGGCGCTATATTTTGGCAGAAAAATCCATTCGAGATATCCAACGTTGTTTTGTATTTTTTACGCACTATATTATTCATAAGCGCTGCGCTATGTGAATTCTGTATTGCATATGTGCGTGTATGACTATTCAAATGTCTGTAATCCACCACTATCCTATAGGAATGGTCCGGTTTGGCAACCGGAAACAAGGGTTTATTCATCGGCGAGACACAGGGCTCAACTACACCCTGGTACTCCAATTGCGTACGAATTTTCCTAACCGATGCCCTTGCTTCAAATTTGATAGGATACTGCGGCTGCGGCTGAGGTTCGCCCTTTATTGGAATTACATGATAAGGTGATTGTTTATCCCACCCCACATTATTTCTATATAGAGCGGGGGCCTGTGTAAGAGCCCATAATTTACTATAGGACTCCACAAGTTCTCTCGGAACAAGGAAGGTGCAATAACCTCTTCCCCCACTGGACAATCGCGAACAAAGTCAGGTGGCCAATCCTGTTCGGCCAGCAGAACATCATATGATTTTACCACATGGTCCCAAAAGATGACATGTACTATGCGGTCAATGTCCCCTTCTAATTGCAGAGTCACCTGATATACTCTATCAGGATAAGAGACTCGCATATCCGCCGTTTCGACTTGTATGAAGTCATCAGTTGCTTTCACCTCCAGATGCTCTAGAAGACTCCGGCAAACTATTGTGACCTCTGCCGCGCTGTCTAACAGTGCCAACGCCCATGTCTTGTTCGTCAAGAGAACTCTCTTCTTGAGCGGCATGTCTAACTGAGACTGCTACCACTTTCTTCTTTTTAAATTGCTGTTTTTGTTGCAGCGGTTTCTCTTCTTGTTTAATAGAAACCTCCGTTGAGCGTTGTGAATCCTGTCTTGGTTTCACGTACTCCATTCTCCGCTCTGACCGCCCACCTCTCTCACTTCTCTTCTCTGAGGAGTCCTGAAAGGAACGAGATTGGCGTGTATCAGTATATTGATATCTATCAGGCGTCTTCAAATTATCCCTATTCCTGAGATTATACCTATTCTGCGGGGTCTCCGGTTGCAGAGACTGTCCCCCATCTTTCTTAGGTGTTTGCTGTTTCTTTTCCCAGCGCTTTTTAGTACCCTCAGGTTGCTGTTGTTTAGCATTATCTTTATTATTTTTACCCTGCAATTGGGGTTTTTGTGGTCTAGCACCTAGGCTATCGCAACCAATACTGGAATATGTTTCCGCTATTATTCTCGGGAGTTCCCGCTCTTGATTAATCTGCGGAACTTCCTGAAGACGCATTCGCACTGCCAGTGCTACTGCCTCTCCCTTGAGATTACTCAAAATAATAGAAGAAACTGCGGCAAAATTGCCCATTAACTGCATGCCCAAATCTAAGGCAGGGGCAGCCCCATATTCATCTTGAATTTGTTTAAGCACTTCTGGTAAATTTGCTAATGTCGGTGTACCGTGTGCCGTAGTGTAGAGCGTGGCAAACACCGTGCCCCAGGTATTACAAAGGTCCACCGGAGGAACCATCCCATACGGCAAACACATCGTCAATATTCTATGTTTATCCTGAGGTCCCGTATGGGGAAATACTGCTTCCAGCGTATTAATTTTCTGCGCCAGCCAAAATGGAGTCTCCTCACGTTTAGCCGGTACTTTACCCATAACTGAGTGTACAGTGGCTGGATTAATACCCGGAACCACTGCTTGTGGGTGCGCCGGAGCAGCACGCGCTGCATTAGTATTTAAGGTCTGCATTACAAACTGAACTAATCGTCTATATGTAGCCGTTAAGTCTGTATATAAACGACGAACTTCAACCACTGGCAACTGAGCAGCTGCAGGATGAGGTGTATATGTAGCCAATAAAGGCCAGGTAGGACCATCATTACTTAGTGGACCTAACCTAACTTGTGCTACTGTGTGTGGGAGCGCGCCATCAAGCCAATTATGGTATTCTTGATAAGATAAAGGTATCTCTAAATATGCATAAGCCCTGTATTGTCCAGGGACATTCGCAACAGTGTATTCGGGAAAAGTGTTCGTACCCCCTTCAACTGCTGGAAATATGACCCAAGAATAAAAGAGTTCTGTTCTATAGGCTGCATGGGCGTCCACCACAAAAGTGACCGGACCCCCCTGGACCGTCAGGCCATGTGCCACCAGATGTCCCGTGAGCGGTTGTCGCATATTGATTGCTATATTCACTACATTAGGATTTGCCATTTGTAAAAAATAGCACTAGGTCAGAGAAGGCACACCAATATCGGGGTTTTCCTTTTAAAGTTCAAGCTTGAACAACCAACCACTAAGTAATAGGATGTACCTATCCCGTGGTGGCGGAAACCCTCAGCCCCACGGACGTCTCCGCTTACGGAACCGAGGAGTCAAAATATATATGAGACCGAGAGAGTCAGCCGGACCCGAAAATTAGAGCCAGACCAATCGTTGGCGGCGCCATGTCGCGTGGGCTCTCATTATCCTAAATGAGACTACTGGATTTCTAGGCAGCAGGATCGATAACGGTGTGGGGGACTGAGTCTGACCCACGTTTAAGGAACTCTGTCACCCTAAATCCGGTGTTTGCTCCGGCTAACTAGCAGTGCCTCATTTCTCCCACGGGGAAGAGATGATTGGGCAGCCGAGCGCATGACATCTTTGGAACTTCTCAGGGAAGTCGTGGTCACTCAGATCCAAACCAACTCTTCTCATTTACAATATGATCTCATATACAAATGACAAAGACAGTATAAGTTTTATATAATGTTTTAATAAAACAACTGTATTTTAGATAATAAGGCGTGAGCCGCAATAACCAGAACCATACAACACAGTAGGATTGAAATAGTCACCAGGAGAGTAAAACATAAGAACAAAGCTATCATCGTGTCTATTAGTTTCTACTCTCCCTCTGCTTGATCTATTTTGAGCACAGCATGTTAAGCTTCTAGCTTGCCATTCTGAATCACTGGGGAGACATCAGCCCTCATACCTGAGCAAAGGCCTGTGATCTGGTTCAGCATCTGCAACGAGGCAGTCAGCGTCTAGTTGTGGTTCCCTGGTCGGAATCTCCCTCTTGCGTGTATTGGGACAAGAAAGTGATTTTATAACTAACATGTCAGCGTGATCACAAAATGTCCCTACGCAGGAATGCCAAGTCTAAATTCCTACCACGTCTATCGGCAATGTACCAGACTGTATCCTTGACTGAAGCACAGAATGAATGTGTTATGGAGAACTCCAGTGCTGAAGTAGGCTAAACAGTGTGATATGAATAAAAAACAAAACCGTAGAAATGGCTATTTGAAAAATAACAGTACGAAGCCTAATAAAAAGCATTTAGAGCAAAGTGCACAGAGGCTCTAAACTGCAAGCAAATGAATAAAATACATCCAGGGCAAAGTGCACAAAGGCCTAAAGCCTGAAGCTAACATGCAAAGAATACTTAAAACTAACCACACTACAATGCTAAGGACCCTCCAGGTAGACCTATAGGGCCTCATTCTGACTTTGGCGGGCGGTGGAGGCCGCCCGCCAAAGTACCGCCGTCAGAATACCGCTGCGCGGTCAAAAGACCGCCGCGGTAATTCTGAGTTTCCCGCTGGGCTGGCGGGCGACCGCCAGATGGCCGCCCGCCAGCCCAGCGGGAAACCCCCTTCCATGAGGATGCCGGCTCCGAATGGAGCCGGCGGAGTGGAAGGGGTGCGACGGGTGCAGTTGCACCCATCGCGATTTTCAGTGTCTGCTTGGCAGACACTGAAAATCAGGGCCCCCTGCAGTGCCCATGCCAGTGGCATGGGCACTGCAGGGGCCCCCAGGGGCCACGCGACACCCGTTACCGCAAGCCAGGTTCTGGCGGTCAAAACCGCCAGAGCCAGGCTGGCGGTAAGGGGGTCCGAATCCCCATGGCGGCGCTGCCTGCAGCTCCGCCATGGAGGATTCCCCAGGGCAGCAGGAAACCGGCGGGACACCGCCGGTTTTCCGTTTCTGACCGCCGCGGTACCGCCGCGGTCAGAATGCCCATGGATGCACCGCCAGCCTGTTGGCCGTGCATCCGCGGTCGTTGGCCTGGCGGTAGTCTACCGCCAGGGTCAGAATGACCCCCATAGTGTCTTCTATAGGAAGTCTACTTGAAAATATTTCTAAGTATGTTGATTACTTTTAATGTCCTTTTGTTGAAACATTACCCTCGTACATTAAGGATACTAGAGATTTTTTAAGATTAATAAATGGAATTATGTGGGAAGATGATTTTCTTCTAATGAGTCTGGATGTCAACAACTTATATTCCTGTATACCACATGACAATGGTATAAAAGCAGTAAGACATTTTCTAAGAGCTAGATCCCTGTCATATCTTCTGCATATAGAAATGCTGTTGGATATGGTGTATATGTGTTTGACTTACAATTATTTTATCTTTAACAACATACTGTACCGCCAGAGCCAGGGAACTGCGATGGGCCCCTGTTTTGCTCCCAGCTTGCAGGCTTGTACCTGGGCTGGTGGGAGGAACAGGTAGTTGGAAACATCATTGGTTTTGAAAATCACGCAGTCCTTTGGGTTAGGTATATTAATGACATCTTCTGTATCTGGAATTGTAGTAAGGAATCAGCAACAAAATTTGTGACATTGCTAAATGATAATTCTTTGAATTTGAAATTCAGTTGTGTAATGCATCCGTCTGAGTTGGAACTTTTGGATGTAAAAATTAAAGTGGTTAATAGAAAACTGGAATGTGAATTATTTAGGAAAGACACCGCGGGCAATAGCTTACTTCACGCCAAGAGTAGTCATCCAAAGAATCCCGTATGGGGAACTATTATGGGTGAGGAGGAATTGTAGTTTGGATGTCACTTTTGAGAAAGAAGCCAGGATTATGATTAAAAGATTTAAAGAAAGGGGCTATTCTTCAGATCTTAATGATAAAGCTTTGAAGAAGGTTAGACAAATCAAAAGAGACGATTTATTGGTGGATAAAGTGCAAAGAGATGAAAAAGAAGATAGACAATTAAGATTTATTACTACATATCATGATCAAATAGGAGCAATAAAGAAGGCTTTTAATAGATTGTGGCCAGCATTAAAAACTGAGGAGAATATAGGGGAAATAATTAACGATTACCCTACTTTTACTTTCAGGAGTAGTAGATCTTCGAAGGATACACTTAGTCAATGTCTGATACCAAGAATAGAAATGGTGAAACCTATTCAAGGTTTCTTTATCTGTGGGAAATGTAAAGCTTGGAAGCACAGTGAGAATTGTAAAGAAATAAATTTTCCTGGGGTAAAAAAACCCTTTTTGATAAAGAAACATGTATCATGTTTGTCAAACTATTGTGTTTATGCCTTAAAATGCCCTTGTGATAGATTTTACATAGGGAGTACAATACATATGACGAAAAAGAGAATTCTGGAGCAAATGAGAGCGATTAAAAATGAGGATAAGTCATACCCAGTTGCAAGGCACATTAAGGAGTATCATGATAAGAATGTGAATAAATTACAGATTGTGGTCCTAGATAGGGCTAAAATGAATGTAAGAGGGGGTAATAGAACGTTAGATTTAATGAAACTTGAATCTCGATTAATTGTAGGCTGTAACACAATGGAGCCGGATGGAATGAACAAGGATGAGGAACTATCTGTTCATTTATATTAAAAAGATAATATGTCATGAATAGAGGGTAGCATTACTGCATGACCATATATAATTACTACTTATGTTTGACTGTATGTTATTTTAAATTGATAATGTATGTTGTGAAACCTCTAATAGAATAATTTTTTTCTTTCTTTTTTTCGTTTTACAGAAGGAAATAATGATGTTTGCTGCAAAGCAATGGAGCTATTACATCATACAAGATGATCTCATGAGGACAAAATGGCGGCATTATAAGGGAAGTTTTTCTTTTCTTTTTGGTATGGTACTGTATAGAGAGGAGCGGCACATACATAGAATTAGGATTGGAGGCCCACTGAGGCTAGAAATATCGATATCAATACCAATATTGATGCAATGTCAAAATGATTAAAATTGTTATTTGAAGAATTATTGACCGAATTGGCAGAACAATCTGGTAGTAAGAAGTAATAATGTTAAGGAATTGGAGTAAAATAGAAGGGTACTGATGTGTATATTGAAATAAATTAGACAATATTTTGATTGAAAAGAATATAGGAAATACCATGTTCCAAGATGGCCGCAGTAGATTTAGAATTTTTCTGTAGTCCGTTGTTTATGTTAAGTTAATATCTAAAATGTTAAATGGAAATGGAAGCATGGACAATTATTATTTCCCATGAAAAAGGGAGCTGGGTCTCCCGAAATGCGTTGGGCAGGTATATGTTTTTTACTTTTACTTTTGCCTGAATAAATACTTTTCGTCAGTGACTAAGTGACTGGGGTGTTTTCCTTTTTCTTAATGGAACAACATTTTTGGAATATATATATATATATATATATATATACTACTTTATATTATCAATATTCATTTTTTAATTGACATAACATTAATTTTGAAAAAATAACATAACATTTTAAAATACATATATATATTCATATCGAAAAAAATAAGGCCATCAAAAACACATCACATACTACTGTTGTGGTGTTTTATATATTTAAAATGTGTTAAAACATACACACCATCATTTTTCTACATAAATACAAATATACAGAAACATCACTTCAATAACTACACTTCACTCAGAAACTAATGGGGATATTCTAGCCTGTGTTTAAATAAAAAAAAAATATTCAAAATGACATTGCCGTTTAAAACATGTACCTGTTCTTCTGGTAAGCCAAAGATCTTGCTCTACAGGGACAGGACCTCATCTGCCAGAATCTCCAGCTCCTCTGGCAAGATGTATGTGGTCCTGTTTCCTTATTTTCCAGGCATTGTTGCTCCCAGAGTCAGGAAACAGCAGCAAGAGTTGAGGAGGTATTCTTATTCGGACTGTTAGGAGGCAAGTGACCTTTAATTTGAAGGCAACATGCATGTACACAACATCCAAGACCGTCCATGGAAACGGACACATCCATTGGCTATTGTATTTTGTTTTCACACATGTTTGCCAATGGCTGTGTCCGCCGCAGAGTCTCACACCCACTATTGCATCAATGTCCACCAACTTCCATCTACTTGCGAATGTCCTGGCGGTGAGGTCAGGCTTCAGCCATTTTAGATTGTTCAGTAGTGTACTTGTGAATGTTAAGTGTGTCACCATCCCTCAAAATGGTGGCTAGTTTATATAAATATACAATTTAGGGGGTCATTCTGACCCTGGCGGTCATGGACCGCCAGGGCCAACGACCGCGGGAGCACCACCAACAGGCTGGCGGTGCATCCATGGGCATTCTGACCGCGGCGGTACAGCCGCGGTCAGAAACAGGAAACAAGCGGTGTCCCGCCGGTTTCCCGCTGCCCAAGGGAATCCTCCATGGCGGCGCCGCCATGGGGATTCCGACCCCCTTACCGCCAGCCTGGCTCTGGCGGTTTTGACCGCCAGAACCTGGCTGGCGGTAACGGGTGTCGTGGGGCCCCCTAACAGGCCCCCCTAACAGGGCCCCACCAAGATTTTCAGTGTCTGCCAAGCAGACACTGCAAATCACGACGGGTGCAACCGCACCGGTCGCACCCCTTCCACTCCGCCGGCTCCATTCGGAGCCGGCATCCTCATGGAAGGGGGTTTCCCGCTGGGCTGGCGGGCGGCCTTCTCGCCGTCGCCCGCCAGCCCAGCGGGAAACTCAGAATAACCGCGGCGGTCTTTTGACCGCGCAGCGGTATTCTGACGGTTCCCGCTTGACGGGCGGCTCCCACCGCCCGCCATGCTCAGAATATACCCCTTAATGTTTTTTTCTTTTTTTGTTGCCCAAAATGTATCATGTAGTGCGTTTCTGTGGTTAAATGCAATAGGTGTGTGGTTTTGTTTATACTTACATTGACGGAATTTTAGATTTGAAAAATGAAAAAAGATTGTGTAAATTGTTCATTTAAAATGTATTATTTGCACATTTTGTTTTCGTAAAAAGTAGACATGTCAAAAATGGAATTAAGAACCCTGTCCCTAAGATGTCCAACGCCCTCATGGTGGAAATCCATTCTGGATTTCGTGCCATGGATGCACGCTTCGCCCCTCCCGCTAGCAGGCTGGATGGCATGGAAAAATGCAAATCTTTGACACCCTAATAGATGCTCAGATCTTTTGTAAGCAATATGCAAGGGAACATCCTTCACTGTGCCGTGGCACACTGGAGTACTCCCCGCTAGACCTCCATGCCACCAACAGCTCTGAACTATTCCCTTCTGACTGCACACTGACACCAAGGACAGAAGCACTGGCCTAACTCAGCAATCCACTTGCTAAATGTGATTCCACAAATACTCAGAAGTTAGCAGCAGTACTTCACTATGTGGTCATTGGCATTCTCCAAATCAATATGTGGGAAAGTACAATACAAGTGATTTGTGTAATGTATATTAAACCTTGTCAATGCAATGTGTAGCCTGGTTATACAGTACATGAGTAATGACCATGACAAATGTTTTACATTAGAGCGAAACATTTTAGTAAAAGAGTTGTTATACATGACAGTGGTATATAGTTGATAAATCACACTAACACATGGTCTGTGGTTAAGTGGTATTTATTGGGGTGTGCACAGCAAAAAGAGTGATGAGAAACCCAAATAACACAAAGTGAACGGTGACGGGTTCAGTCATGGTGGATGAAATCATCAGAATAACTGCTACACCATTTGAAAACACAAGTCCAGTGTCCTTTTAACACAGGGAAATGGAGATGAGTTTCAGAACAGTCAACAGGGTGTGTATGCAGCACACAAGGGGAACTAATCAGTAGACGTTCACTTCCTGACAGTGGTTTTGGTCTTGGCATCTGCTCCTCCAGGATGTGTGGGTGGATGTCCACGTTTGCGGAGGGTTCTTTAGATACAGAGGGTGGGGTGTCTGAGGTATTTCCTTCCCCTGGAGGGGCCTCCATTCCACTAGCTGTCACAGATGTTGAAGGACCTGATGTTTCATTGCTTGTGGATGAGGCCTGATGTTGATTACAAAACCTACTCAGGGTGGCATTCATTGCAACCCAGCAATGGAAGCCAGTATGGCATTTTGGACTTGCCACTGCTGCATAGCTTCCTGGTGGCTGTCCCTCTGCAGCTGTCTGATTTCTCTCATCATGGTCAGTACCTGGCCCACCACACCTTGGGAATGTTGGTAGACTCCCAAGGTTTGGCAGACAGTGTCCTGGCTCGTTGTGCCCCTTGTAGCCCCCATCCTCTGGCCCACACCATCTCGCCCAGGCACCCTACCCCCACGGGCCTGTGCCTCTGGCACAGTGTGCCCACTCCCACTGGTGGCAGGTCCATCACTGTCATGGGTGACAACAGGATACTCGGGTACCTGTACGGGGGCACACAATGGATGCTTGTGTCCTTAGGACACAGGTTCATGGGCAAATGGTTGTCTGTGATGTGGATGCAACAGGACTGGGAGGAGTGGATGTAGGCAGGGTGAGGCACAAAGTTGTCGACTGACCAGGTGTTCCTGATGGGCCAGCTGTATCCTCAGTGTCCAAATATCCAGAGGTGTTTTCCTTACTGGGGCCTTCATCCAGAGGGGTAATGGCAGTCTCTGGTGTCATCTCCATGGTGGGAATGGCAAGGTTACCTGTTGTCAGAGTCACCAGATCCTCGGGGTCTGTGCACGTTCCCAACACATCCACCACTGAACAGCTCCAAGACTCTGATACATAAATCACAGAGACTGAGAGAGTTCAAGAGGGGAAGAGGGGATTAGGAAGGGAACAGCTGGGAAGGAGACCTGTAGTAAGAAAAAGGTTAGAACACACAATATGAAAATTATATCTCCTGAAATCAATACTTGACTATGATTCTAAGACTAGTCACTCTGAAAACATGAACAATCTAAGAGTTAAGTTTAAAATGACTAAGTTTTAAGATGGCCGGATACCTGTAGGGGAATCAAGATGAATTAAATGAAAACATTCTTATTCAAGTACTTTCCTCTACATGAGAATCAGAAAAAACATTCCAACTAAATTTTAAACCAGTCATATAAATCCTGTTTTGAGAATGTATACTAGGACCATACAATATTGCATCTAGAAACTCTGGCCTTCTGTGTACTCTTAAAATGTTTCAACACAAATTGCGCATATTGCAGATATATATATATATATATATATATATATATACACATATATATATATATATATATATATATATATATATAGTAACACCATAAAAGGATTGTGCACCTCTGAATAACACAATATGGATTCAGGAAACAAATCACATAACTTGTCAACTCGGATATTACATAATAAATATCTTAGAATAGTGGCATACAATAAACAACATGAATTAAACTCGGGGAGAGAATCGTGCGTCTTGCCAATTCGAGTGTTACCATGTAAAATACCAAGAAATGGTAGCACGCAATGAATATCAAAGTCAAATCATCAGTAATCGAATCGCGCGTCTTGCCAATTCGTAAAACACGATGTAAATGTCAAGGAATAACAGCTCACAATAAATAACAAGATCAAAGTACAATGAAACGAATCTCGCTTCTTTTGCCGATTCTTAAGCCACCATGTGAATGTCAAGAAATGGTAGCGCGCAATGAACAACAAAGTTAAATGCTCATGTAACGAGTTGTGCATCTTGCCAATTCGTAAAACATCATGTAAATGTCAAGAAATAGTAGCACGTAATGGACAACAATGTTTAAAACACCATAAAACGAATTGCACGTCTTGCCGATTCTTAAGCCACCATGTAAATGTCAAGAAATGGTAGCGCGCGATGAATAACAAAGTCAAACCTTTATGAAATAAATTGCGCGTCTTGCCTATTTGTAAACTACCATATAAATGTCAAGAAATGGTAGCACGCAAGAAATCTGTTACTCATTTAAGAATTTAAACCAAGAATATGAAAATTCTAAATAACGGTGTTTGGACAGTCCAACCACCGTCTTACCGCCTGGAACAATGATCACCAATGAGGGATTAGGGCAGAAGACTGGAAGATCCAAATAGGCCGCTGGGACAGGAGCTCAGGAAAAAGCTGCTGCTCTGCACCGGGACCTCAGAATAGTTGGGCTGGCTCTCTTTTATAGAGTCTTGGCCCAGCCCAGAACCACGCCCAGGCATGTTCCAGGGAAAGTCTCAGGAAGGCCCTGGAAAGGGGCCGCACCCTAACACACTCTGAAAACCTGCAGCAATACATTGCAAAGGAACAGTATTTGTAAGCATATTAAAAATAAGTTTTCAAGATTGAACTCTGCAATGCAAAAGGTTAAACCACAACATATCAGCACAATGCATAAATTACTTTGTTTTGAGAGTGCTGGGTTTTTGCATTTTTGTCGCCAATAGAGCGCTTACTGCTAGTGGTGTTGACACCTGTAGGAGAATTCGAACACAGTTGTTGTAAGTGATACAACAAGTGTTGTTTAACTTTGACCACTAGACATGCTATGTGGCATGTACACAATGCCTTTACATGATCCCCTGATATGGCAATGACAGTTGCTTCCAAATCTGGGTTAGAGAAATGTGGGACACAGAGATTTGCAATTGCATACACCATTTTCCAAGCTCTTGAAGTATGTTGGTGGTTAGATGACTGCTGCTGGCCTCATATCTTGTCTGAGTAAAGACATGACAATGTGCATTTATCCTCTAGTAAGGTGTATGGCAGCATTGATTAAACTAACAGCTGCACAATGTACAATGGTGACAGAGCTGGTCAAGAGTGTGGTAGTTATCCTTTTGACCTGGGCCTCGGTATGGGTGTACTGCAGGTAAATCTAGTTTCTCATATATTTTACACACCCCTACCACCCAGGTGATTATATGACATTGTTTGGAAGGTTGTCTCAAAGGCCAGTTTAGTAGGGAACACAGTTGAGCTGTGTATTGCTTGTAATACTACTGGTAGTAGGCCATAGCATTGCTGTCATTGCCATAAACTGTTAAATAGTGGAGCATTCAGAATGGGTTACATTGATTGTCACTTTCACATGCAAGGCTATTTAATATGTAGTACACTCTTCTGGTTTTCTTACAGGTGGAACAGTGCCTCCTGGGAGTTGTAGTGCTGTTCGTCCCTGTACTTCACATGGCATATACAAACACTGTGGCCCCAGGTGAGTTTAGTTGACAAGTGTCGTGCCAGAGAGGGGTATTTATACATTTGGACACAGGGCTAGAGGTTGGTGGGCACAGGTGATCAGTGAGCATGCAAAACAAAACTTTTTGGGGACATTATTGGTGTGGTGACTTACCAGAATCCACTCCCCCAGATATTCCTGTCAGGCCCTCAGGATTCAGGAGAACCAATCCCTTCTCCTCCCATGATGTGAAAGTAGGGGGAGGAAATGGGGGTCCACCACCAGTCTTGAGGATCGCCAGCTGGTGCCTGGCGGCCATGGAATATACTTTTCCTTGGAGGTAGTTCCACCTCTTCCT
Source organism: Pleurodeles waltl (assembly GCF_031143425.1). NCBI lineage: Eukaryota > Metazoa > Chordata > Amphibia > Caudata > Salamandridae > Pleurodeles > Pleurodeles waltl. The sequence goes on along the minus strand of NC_090436.1, from coordinate 591,738,243 downwards.
GATGTCCTCCCTTGTGCATGGGTAACTGCCTACAGAATTCACCATTCTTTGCCACAGCTCCATTTTCCTGGCTATTGAGGACTGCAGGATCTGTGCTCCAAAAAGGTATGGCTCTACTCTGATAATTTCACCCTCAACTCATCAGCAGTAACACTTGGATGTTTTTGTGAGGACATGGTAGTGATGGATGAGATGGTGAGGTAGTGAAAAATGGGGATAAAATAAACAATTGGTGATGAGGTATGAGTGCTGTGATGTTAGTGTGTGACAGTTGTTGTGTATTGTGTGGGATACTAAAGTGGGAGTCGTGTATATTGTGCAGGTGTAGGATGAGTGTTGAGTGAAATGTGTAGGGCTGCCTATTTGGTGTTTTGGTATTTTTTAAAAATGTTGGCTTGTCTCACTGTGTGTGGCATTCTGGTTGCAAAGGATTGTGGGTTGTGTAGGAGTGTGCTATATAGTGCAGTTTGTAGGTGTGTCGGGTGTGTGGATGTGTTTCAGGTGTGGGGTTTTCAAACTATGCAATGTGGTGTGGTGTATTACTGTGGTGACCGCCAACCACCGCAGTTCGCACTGACAATGGTTTTCCGCTAAGGTGGAACCACTCTCATGATTTGTGGATCATAATATAATCAGAGATCTTTTGGCGGGCGGGCGGTACTGGTGGTGGGACCATCTCTTTTCCGTCCTGCAGTGTCCTGGTGGTCTTGGAAATGTGGCTACTTTTTGGCAGACTTAGCTGTGTGATTCTTAATACGGTGGCCGCCACAACATGGCGGCTGGCAAAACTGGGGTCTTGCCAAAAGACCGGCAAACTCATAATGAGGACCAAAATGTTTGACATGCTTGATTAGGTGGTCCACATAAGTGTTTTTCTTTTCATTGTGGAACTTGTTTTCTATGTTTTAACTTTGGGATAAGCAAGAATAGAAGCCACAGAATGCAAAGAAATAACTGAGATGGGAGCCGCTGGTCACGCATAAACCTGGGAACCTTGGAAGAGCTGTTAGAGGTATACCCATCTTTGTATCATGCTGAACATGCAGTTGAGCTTGATGCAAGACATTTCATGCGTCTGCTAATTTTTACCTAAAAAAACTGGAAGTATTTTATTTAGTAAAACATGTCAGAACTCTTGGACAGATGTAAGAAAAATACAGCACTATCCAAGCAAATCCCTAACATCTGTTAACTCTAAATGGCATCTCCGTTGGCCATAGTTTACCATGAGGGCTGTTTCTAACAGTCCTCCGATCCTTCACAGGGCATAATAATTTATTTTTAATTCGTTGTTTTACATAGCTGTAATATGTCACCTTGCAGTCGCTTCGGAGCGCTAAGAGGTATAGTAGGCAAACAGAAATGCCAAAACAAAGGAGTGTCCACACAGTCATATTGAGCAGAGGGAGCCTTGCGCATCCAGAAATATGCACTGAGAAGCAATGCTATCTCACTAGGGCCCCATAGTCCAAGTCATGGGGCGGTCCACAATCCATCCAGTCATGACCTACAATCATGTATCTATCCATTTAAATGTAATTCACCGTACATAACGAATTCCCAATTGTCTCTATTCCCTTTCTGTCCTTTTATCTCTCAAGACACCATTTCAGGGCCTTGAAACAATACTTCAGATGATCCCCAGACAAAAGACAGTAGAGGTGATTTCCAGAAATGTAAAAAAAACTCCATGTGTGCCCCATAACTTGAAACAACACTCCAGATAAGTACTGCAAAAATAAAAATGTGGTTTGATCTCTATACTGAATATGGTAGAGCTGGCCCTAAAACATAGGACAAATGCCCTCCTGATTGGGCTTTAGGCACTGAGTACTCAATTTAGACTACAGTGCCTGCATTCTATGAGGTTGACAGAAGATTACTTTAAACATGGCAGTCAGTCAACTTCTCTCTGTATCTTTTCTCCCTAACTATACTAATAGACCAACATTGCTATCCCTGCAGATCTGGGGTCAGAGTGCAAATTAGGCTCAGAACAGGGATGCTGGGACAAATGGTGATTTATGTATACTTAGGGGCACATTTACTAAACTTTCACACAATGCAGGGCAGCAAGCAAAGTTCCTGCGCTGTGTTGCAAAGAAAGGAGAAGAGCAGAAATGCTCCATATTCACAAAAATATTACACATGCAGTTAGTTTGAGAAACCTGTTTGATCTAAAATTCATCTCACAACGAGGACTAATCTAAAATGTTTGGGTTTACCATTCATGAAAAAGGTGTTAGTAAAACAATGGGGAATGGAAAGGGCCTGTTGATGTTTGCAACTATACGGCTGCCGATTTTACCACATAGTTATAGATTTACCATGTTTGCTACATCATTTTGCATGATATGTAGATTGCACAAAAATAGTTTCTAGCTTATATGGATGAACATAATACTGCCAAACTGTGCAGCATACTATGCTTCTTTTGGCTATGTAATTTAGATAGCATTGCCTTGTAATTCCAGTGGCCCTGACAGAGGTAAGCCTCTGTAGGGTTGTTTGGGGCCTGTTATTATGACTACGAAACCTGTATTTCACAAGGAACTGTGAAATATTTTTCATATTGCATGGTTCCACGTGTGAAATCTGTGTTTTATACCACTGCATTTTGGGCAATACAATCACCCAAGCATGTAGTACGTATGTATGTATGTATGTCTGTATGTATGTATGCATGCGTATGTGTATGTATATGTATGTATAGATAGATATATAGGCAGATAGATGAAGACAGGTCGCTATACAGAGATAGTTCATGATAGATAGATAGACAAATAGCTAGATATAGGGGGGTCATTACAACCCTGGCGGACGGTGTTAAAGCGGCGGTAAGACCGCCAACAGGCTGGCGGTCTTTTTTTTAGTATTATGACCATGGCGGTTACCGCCATGGTCATCCACTGCTTCCCCGTTCCGCCCGCCAGGGCGGAGACGACCGCTGGGATGGAGACCTGGGTCTCCAGCCCAGTGGGCGTGACAATACCGCCGCCAGTATTGTGACCCAGCTTACCGCCGTGGATTTCCAGCGGTAGGAACCGCCATGAAATCCATGGCAGTAAGCACTATCAGTGCCAGGGAATTCCTTCCCTGGCACTGATAGGGGTCTCCCCCATTCCCCACCCCCACCCCGACTCCCTCCCCTACAACCCCCACCACCCCCCAAAGGTGGCAGGGCCCCCCTTCCCACCCTGACCCCCGACATTACCTGACACATACACACCCGACACGCACGCAGGCACCACCAACACACATACACGCACACACACCGACATACATGCCTACATCCACACACACACTCAGACACATACACCAACATTCACACATTCACGCACACATCCATACAGACATACATACAGACAGACACGCGCACATTTCCGAAACACGCAACACCCCCGCAAGCATACACGCACTCACACCCCCCCTACATACACAGACGCACACCCCCATGCACCCACACACCACACAACACCCCCCTCCCCTAACGGACGATCGACTTACCTGTTCCGTTGATCTGCCGGGAGGGGATGGGAGCCATGGGGGCAGCTCCGCCAACACCACACCGCCAACAGAACACCGCCGCGCAGAATCACAGGACGTGATTAGCTCAGTGGTGTTCTGTTGGCGTGGCGGTGGAGGTGGAGCAACCTCCACTTCCCCGCCGCCCGCAAGTATGGCTGTTGGCGGCTCTCCGTCGGAAAAACGACGGAGGGCAGCCAACGGTCATAATACGCCGAGCAGCAAACCGCCACTACTGGCGGTGTTCCGCACGGCGGTCCCTCGGCGGTCTTCTTAAAAGACCGCTGAGGTTGTAATGACCCCCATAGTTACAGACGCCAACACAGGGACATGTATAGACAAAAACAGAGCTGCAAACATATAGTAACACATAGAGATAGGTAGATGGATTATAGATAGTTGGATAACTAGATAAAAATGTGTAGTTCAGGGACTGTCACAACTCCAACTCCCAGCAGGCCCTGTTTCTATATCTCCAAATACCAGCATAGTGGTCACCTGCCCATGTACACCAGAACAGTGTTTAGTTGTCTAAAGACCTATGTTTGGCAACTCATAATTTAAGTTTACATAGCTGGAAGGACACTGTTTATCAAATGTGGGAAGTGGAGTGAGTGACATGACTACTAAGGCTAGAAAGGCACTGTGGCCCTCATTCTGACCTTGGCGGGCGGCGGAGGCCGGGGGGTCGGAATCCCCTCGGCGGCGCAGCAAGCTGCGCCGCCTTGGAGGATTTAATGGGGCGGCGGTACACTGGCGGGAGACCGCCAGTGTTGCCGGTCCGACCGCGGCTTTACCGCCGCGGTCGGAATCCCCATTGGAGCACCGCCGGCCTGTCGGAGGTGCTCCCGCGGTCCACCGCCTGGGTCAGAATGACCGCCTGTGTCTGTAAACCCAACCATGAGCAAGTGTTCTCTTGTCCAAATACCATTGTTTGAAAACTCTCAATTGAAGTGGACTTACCTGCGAGAACACCATTTGTATAGTGTGTGTACTACAGGAAGTTACATGACTGCAACTCCCAGGAGGCTCTGTGGGGATCACATATATCAAGTATATGAAATAGTGGGACTTCACATGACTGCTAAGGCCAGGAGACTCTGGCCCTGATTTATACTTTTTTGTGCTGCATTACCATCATTTGTTAACGCAAAAGCGGCGCAAAATTACAAAATACACTTGTATTTTGTACGTTTATGACGCTTTTGCATCAATAAATGATGGAAATGCAGCGCAAAAAAAGTATAAATCAGGGCCTCTGTCTCTTTAACTTCAAACAAGAGCCCAGTATTAATTGTTCACCTGCACAAATACTCCTGTGTCTTCACTCTCAAATGAAGTTTACTCATATAGGAGGATAACATTTGTGTGGTGGTGGGCACTGGAAAGATTGACCAGATTGCAAAGCCCAATAGGCCCCGTGTCTCTAACTCCAACCACAAAACTAGTGTTCACTTGCCAAATCCATCTATCTGTGATCACTCAAATTAAGTTTACTCACCTGGGAGGATCACATTTGTATGGTGGCGGGAAGCACAGGGAGTGACCAGAATGCACAGCCCAATAGTCCCAGTGCCTTGAACTCCAACCACAAAAACAATGTTCACTTACCTAAATCCATCTATTTGTGAACTTTCAATTGGAGTTTACTCACCTGGGTGGATAACATTTATCAAGTGTCTGTAGAATGGAGAGTGACATGACTGCAACTCTCAGGAGGAACAGTTTCAGTACCTCCAAACACCAGACAGTGGTCACTTTTCCAAATACCTTTGCTTTCTATCTCTCAATTGAATTTTACTCCCCTGAGAGTGACCAAGATACAGATCATGATCAACTCTAAGATGTGTCTGGCTACTTAGCTCCATCTTGATCTGCTAACCCAAGATGGAACATTTGAGGACAGGAAGGGAAGCTTACCCAGTATGCAAAACAATGATCCTAAAAGCTTCAAGATGCTTTTCCAGAATGGTATTGGCAGCAGAAACATTCGCCAAAGCACTGCCCACATGATGACTCCAATCATATATACAACAAACTCCTGGATCTGCAAGCATCACAATTAACTAGGCCTCAAAATGGCCAAAGCCATTTCATGTCTAGTCACTGTTTTACCTGCACTGGTGGCAAGATGGCATTACCAGGCCTTCCTCCCAAGGGCTAATGATCTGCACAGTTCAGCAGCTGCTTGACTTAAATGGAATTGCCATGCTTCACAAACGTCAGATGAATACAACTAATACCATGGGTACTTGCCACAAAAGGCTTAACATCAAATTAATGTTGTGCATAAATTGCTGGAGGTATATGTCACAATACAACCAGTAATATTGCATCTTTCACATCAACAGGTCATACTATCACTGGGTAGACTGGTATGCCATTGGAAGGCACCGGGGACGCAGGTTGAATGAAAGGGACTGGGACTCCCTTCAGATGACAAACCAAATTTGCTGTGGAACCATTGCACACCCCATACCAAGACAGCTGTTTACAAACCATTGAATGACTCACAGAAGTCTCGCTTTCACTACCACTAAGAAAGACCTCTTTCATGCCATTGAAACATTTGTATTGGGAAAGAAAGCTCCCACACTTCGTGTATGTAACTATCTCCCAGCCATTCATATCTGCCGACTGGAATGTGTTTCAAACAGGATGTAAATTGAAGTGTTGAAATGGGCAGGTTCATAACCCCATGTAGTAGCCAATCCTCAGATGGTATTTCAGACACACAGACAATCAACGTCATCTGCTCAGGATCCGTATGATCCAGTGCCATCACCAGACCCTTGAGCTCTGCAAGTTTTGCAGTGCAATCTCCTAGAGTCTGCGTGTAAGTATTTTGTGGATGGAACTTGCCATCCTTCATGTAACCGTTCACGACTGCGCAAGCAGTGGAGTATTGATGTTTTGTTCCTATTGCTGGTTGTGATGAACCATCAGGGCTCAAAAATGTATGATATTGTTCAATAGGCAATGTATTTGCTGGAACTGGACACTCAAGTTCATATTGTAAGAATTCTTTGGTCTGTAATTTGGAGTCAAAGACATAGGGCCTGATTCTAACTTTGGAGGACGGTGTTAAACCGTCCCAAAAGTGGCGGATATACCACCTACCGTATTACGAGTCCATTATATCCTATGGAACTCGTAATACGGTAGGTGGTATATCCGCCACTTTTGGGACGGTTTAACACCGTCCTCCAAAGTTAGAATCAGGCCCATAGTCAACATCAATGGCTGTCAGAGACATTGCCCATTGGATCCAACGTGGACGCAGTGCTTTAGCATTAGGAATGCTTGCTTTGGTAACAGCCTCTAGGGTTACAATAATGCGCTTCCCCTGGGCCAGAGGTCTCTCTTTAAGGACCGCCATCTGGACAGCATTAAGGATTTTATCAGTCAGAGCAAAGCTTTGTTCAGCCGTGGAATAGAAGTGTGATTTATATGCAATAGGTGAAACCAATGGCACCTGGATTTCTCTGATGACCAGTTGTTTTTTATTGTCCCTTGTATGCAAGTGTTTTGCTTCGAGCATGTCTTTTTGCAAAGCTTTTAAAATGCGTGTGTGTTCGACTCTCCAAAATTTACCACTAAAATCAGGACATATTAAGTCGTACAATGGTTTAATGCGTTTTGCATAATCTGGAATGTATGTTCTACCAACGTTTAAAAAGCCCAACACTGACTGGATCTTTTGTGTTGTGTTTGGAGGTTGTAGATGTGTGCATTTTTCTAAAAATTGGGGTGCCAGGCTCCTGCCTTCATCTGACAGTTCGTATCCCAGAAACAGGACACTAAGGAAAGCTATTTTCTTTTTTTGAATTTGAATTTGTAGCCTATTCTGGCAAATCCTACAACAATGTGGGCTACCTGACTTAAATGTTGCATGATGTCGTCTGTGAGATAAATGTCATCCACATATGCAAACCTCATTGTCAATGTTGTGTAAAATAGATGTCACACGAGGTGAGAACAGCCACAGGCTGTTCTTATACCCCTGTGGGAGTCAGCAAAATTGCCAAGGGCACTAAAACTTGTTAGGTCCCTACTTTCAGGTGCTATGTTTTGGCAGAAAAACCCATTGGATATATCCAGGGTCATCTTGTATTTTCTGCACACTATATTGTTCATAAGTGCTGTGCTGTGCGCATTTTGAATAGCAAATGTTTTTGTGTAACTATATAAATGTCTGTAGTCATTCTGACTTTCCCGCTGGGCTGGCGGGCGACCGCCAAAAGGCCGCTCGCCCGCCCAGCGGGAAAGCACCAGCAACGAGGAAGCCGGCTCCGAATGGAGCCGGCGGAGTTGCTGGTGTGCGACGGGTGCAGTTGCACCCGTCGCGATTTTCAGTGTCTGCCAAGCAGACACTGAAAATCAATGTGGGGCCCTGTTAGGGGGCCCCTGCAGTGCCCATGCCAATGGCATGGGCACTGCAGGGGCCCCCAGGGGCCCCACAACACCCGTTCCCGCCAGCCAGGTTCTGGCGGTGAAAACCGCCAGAACCAGGCTGGCGGGAAGGGGGTCGGAATCCCCATGGTGGCGCTGCTTGCAGCGCCGCCGTGGAGGATTCACAGGGGCAGCGGGAAGCCGGTGGGAAACCGCCGGCTTCCCTTTTCTGACCGCGGCTTTACCGCCGCGGTCAGAATAGCCCCAGAAGCACCGCCAGCCTGTTGGCGGTGCTTCCTCCGTCCCCTACCCTGGCGGTCTCGGACCGCCAGGGTAGGAATGACCCCCTAAGTCTTATATTCTATATCAATGGTTGGGTTTAGCGACTGGAAATAATGGATTATTCATTGATGAGTCTGAGGGTCCAATGACACCCTGGTACTCCAATTGGTTGAGGATTTCCCTCACAGGTGCTTTAGCATCATATATTATAGGATATTGAGGTTGCGTGAGGTTGGGATTTTATTGGTATTATGTGGTAGGGGGAATCTTTGTACCATCCTACGTGGCTGTGATATAACACAGGTGCCTATGCCAATGCCCAATCAATGGCATGCATTTCAATGAGCTTTCTGGGGCCAAGGGGTGAGAAAGATTTTTCAATCACATCCTCTCCAGAGGGGAGATTGCAGATGAATTCTGGCGGCCAATCTTATTCGGCCAGCAAAATATCAAAAGTAGAGACAACGTGGTCCCTAAAGATAGCGTCAATTATGCGTTCAATGTTCCCTTCTAACTTAATAGTTATTCTGAACACCCTATTGGGTGTGGAGAGACTCATGCCCGGAGTCTCAACTTGTAAGAAGTCATCAGTTGCTTTCACCTCCAGATGCTCTTGAAGATTCTGGCCAACTATTGTGACCTCTGCTGCACTGTCGAGCAGTGCCAGTGCCCACTTCTTGCTCTTCAGTAAAGCCCTTTTCTTGAGTGGCATGTCGAATTGTAACTGCTACCACTTTTTTCTTTTTAAATTTGAGTTTTTGTTGGGGAATTTTCTCTTCTTTTTTAATTGAAACTTCAGATGAGCGTTCTGAGTACTTTCTCGGTTGTACTGCTCTGATCGCCCACCTGTCTCACTGCATTTTTTTGGTGAGTCCTGAAAGGGACTAGAATGGCGTGTATCAATATATTGATATCTGTCAGGCGTTTTTATAATATCCCTATTTCTAAAGTTATACCTGTTTCGTGGGGTCTCCGTATGCAGAGAATCTCCCTTTTCTTTTTTAAGTGTTTGTTGTTTTTTATCCCAGCGTTTTTTAAAACCTTTAGGTGCTTGCTTAGTATTATATTTATTAGATCTGCCTTGAAATTGTGGTTTAATCGGTCTGGCCCCCAGACTATCTCGACCAATACTAGAATAGGTCCCTGAGATAATATTTGGCAGCTCCCGTTCTTTATCATGTGAGGAACGTCATTGAGCCTCATGCGCACTGCTAGTGCTACTGCTTCCCCTTAATATTACTTAATATTATTGACGATACTGTGGCAAAAATGTCCATTAATTGCATCCCCAAATCTAGGGCAGGGGCAGCCCCGTATTCATCTTGAATTTGTTTTAACACCTCCGGAAGATTGGCAAGTGTTGGTGTACAGTATGCAGTAGTATTGAGTGTGGCAAACACTGTGCCCCATGTATTGCAGTTATCAACTGTGGGAATCATCCTGAATGGCAATCACATAGGGAGCATTCTACATTTGTCCTGAGGTCCTGTATGTGGACAAATTGCTTCCAGTTCATTTATTGTTTGAGCTAATCAAAACGGAATTTCCTCCCGCTTGGTGGGTACCTTACCCATGATTTAATGTACAGTCACAGCGTTAATTCCTGTTGTAACTGTATGTTGTTGCACTGAGGCAGCACGTACTGAATAAGTATTTAATGTTTGCATAACAAACTGTACTAATAGTCTGTATATTGTTGTGAGCTCTATATATAGGTGGCGAATCTCAGCTACCGCTAAGGTTGCTGCCTCAGGGTGTGGTGTATATGTATCCAGTAAAGACCAGGTCGGGCCATCATTGCTCAGAGGACCTAACCTAACATAATATTGTATGTGGTAGGACGCCATCAAGCCAATTATTATGGTCTTGATAAGATAAAGGTATTTCTGAATATGCATAAGCTCTGTATTTTGCAGTAATGTTTGAGGGTGTATAGTGGTGAAATGTATTTGTATACTGCTGGCAAGGTGACCCAGGAATAAATAATTTCTGTTCCATAGGCTGGATGAGCCTCAACAACAAATGTAACTGGACCCGTCTGGTCCGTAAGGCCATTTGCCAATAAATGTGCAGTAAGGGGTGGTCGCATATTTACTGCAATTGCTACCAGTTGTGGGTCTGCCATTTTAATGGTAGTTGTTTGTTCAGAGATAAGGACACCAATTAGGGATTGATCCTTTTAAGGTTCAAGCTTGAACAACCTACAACTTAAGATAGGTACTACCTATGTAACTGAGGAGGAAATCCTCAATAGCAGGGATGTCTCTGTAGATAGTATTGAGGTGTCTTTAGCCTTAATATTAGTGCCTGACCAAACGTTGGTGGCGCCATGTCACGTAGGTTCTCATTATGCTAATTTGGGAGACAAGATCAAATGGATTGTGGCCACTAAGTGGAGTTCCATGCCACATGACGCTGTCGGCTTAACTAGCAGCTTCTCATCTCTAGCTGAGGTGTTTGGGGCAACCGGGTGCATGACAAGAAGGCTGTCCAGGGGAATTGTGGTCGATCAGATCCCATTCCTTTCTCTTAGTTACCAAAAAAGTCTCATGCAGGCAAAGACAACAGAGGCAGAATATAGTTCAAAAAGGATTTATTGAAGTAATTGCATTTTAGATAAAAAGGCATGTATTGCAATATCTAGGATGATAAAGCACAATAAAAGCAAGCAGATGACTAACAGAGTAAAACACATGAATAGTCCTAGCATACTGTCACTAGGAGTGATGTATATATTTCTCCTACCTACACTATGGGCCTGATTCTAACTTCGGCGGGCGGCGGAGCCGCCCGCTGAAGTTCCCCCACCAAAATACCGCTCCGCGGTCTAAAGACCGCTGAGGGTATTTTGGGATTTGCCCTGGGCTGGCGGGCGGCCGCCAAAAGGCCGCCCGCCAGCCCAGGGCAAATCAACCTTCCCACGAGGACGCCGGCTCAGAATTGAGCCGGCGTAGTGGGAAGGTGCGACGGGTGCAGTGGCACCCGTCGCGTATTTCAGTGTCTGCATAGCAGACACTGAAATACTTTGTGGGGCCCTCTTACGGGGGCCCCGCGGCACCCCCTACCGCCATCCTGGTCTCAGATGGCGGTAGGGGGTGTCAGAATCCCCATGGCTGCGGAGCGCGCTCCGCAGCCATGGAGGATTCTGTAGGGCAGCGGAAAACCGGCGGGAGACCGCCGGTTTTCCTTGTCTGACCGCGGCCGAACCGCTGCGGTCAGAATGCCCTGCGGGGCACCGCCGGTCTGTCGGCGGTGCTCCCGCCGACGGGGTCAGAATGACCCCCTATGTCTGAGCACAGCAGAATAAGCCTAATCTGCCCTTTGGGTTTTCCCCTCTGGGGATATATCATCCCTCATACCTTGAGGAAGAAGCCTGTAGTCTACACAGACACCGTCCCCATGCGGACCAGGGGGCCGGCCTTTTAAGCAAGTAGCTGCAACGAAGCGATCACCAATCAGCACACAGTTGCGGACATCTGGCTGCAATCTCCCTCTAACATGTCTGGGACAAAGGGGTGTTTTTATAACAAAACAGCTGACATTCTAAGAAAGGGTCCCCACAAGTGTGTGTTTTCTGTGAATGGTAGAGACACAGCATACCACATTTGTTGGCAACCCTATCTGACTATAGCCTTGGAGAAAGCACAAAGTGAAATAAATGTCCGCAATGCTTTCCCAGGCAAAAGTACAAAGAAAATAAAACAGCACCGCAAATGGTGCTATTGCTAGCGAAAAAAACAATGCTGAATAAAATGTTACAGGGTTAAAGTAACTCAAAAAAATGTGTCTGACACATGGCAAAAATAGCTATAGAACACCATCAGCCACATCTTGGGGGTCTATCAGGAGTCCCAAGGCGTAATGGGACAGGTCTTGAACAAACTCTGGGAAATCAAGCAGCTACAGAGGGGCATGCAAAGGGACATGCAAGAACAGATGTAGACCCACAATATCAACATGGCCTACCTCTTTTGGTGATGAGGAACATTCACAGAGTCCTGGGCAGTGCTTTTCAAAACCAGCCTTCCCCTTCCTTTGGCTCATCAACACCAGGCACATCTATATTGGTGCCAGCCACTGGAAGAGAGGCCCTGCCAGTGGAAGAACCAGTCCCAGGCACCCCTGCCTCTGTAGCAGAATATCCCACCAACCATGCAAGCTGCAACATCCAATGAAGAACCCAGGAGGCACAGATGGCAAGACACCCACCACTGCAAGCAAGTGACCTCTTCCTAAAGATCTCCTGAAACATTTGTCAGTTCTAATGGGAGGAGTACTCTGGACTTTGGACTCTCAATGTTGTGCCATCTACTCCAATGGTTTCATTCACCATGACTGACACCTTCACTTTATTTTTTTCTTCTTTTCTGTCTAAATTTTATTTACTGCATCAGCATTGTAATAAATCTACCCATCACAAACTCATTGTCTGCTTGCTTAATTTCACAATTTTCCTACGTAGAGATGTTTAGACCATGTAAACCATATGATGATGATATAACTTACTAGTGCAAGGAGGCATATGATACAGGTAAACTGTGTCCTGCTTGGGATTACAACGATTACACACAAACACATATGTACAAGTGTCTTGTCACACAAACTATTTTATTCCTGTGAACAACACATAGGCTATCCATATGTCTGAACCTTTTTGACACAATAATGTGTGACGCATACTGAGTCAAAGTATATAATCAAAGGCACAACCCCCCACACCACAGAAGGAAGGGATTTGTCAGACATTGTGCTGAAGAATAGGCAAACATTAAAGTGGATGATGTCAGCAGCTTGAGCATTATAACATACCACACCAAAGTAATCCAACATCACATAGTCCAAGATACAGACAGAAGGCAGTATAACAGTCCCTGATCACACACCAAACATAATCCAATGACCAGGCGGTATGACACAAACATATGTCAGTGTTGTGGCACAGGCACTGTTGCCTGCAATGATGAAGCACACCTACAGCTAACTATCTGTCATACAAGAATAGTGTTTAGCCAGTGTGAATGGTGAATGACTTGGTTGCAATCTGTGACTACATATTTCATTCCCACATGATGACACACATTATGCAATCGGTCCTACACAGAACACAAAACAAGTCCAATGTGCACTTCTGACCTTCCACCCAAACACTTTGTAAGCTGTCCTGCCCTCATACATCCCCCAAATCTGTGACCTACATTACCTGGGGCTATCCATGTCTACTTCATACATCAGAAAAGCAGCAGATACCTGCCAGTGTTACAATGCTGAAATGCCCACATGAGGATGTCATGGTGAAGGTACCTGTTCAAAGACAAAACAAGGAGTATAGGCTTTAAAACATACCTATTACACAAATCACATCACATAGCAAGCAACTAAAGAAGTAATTACATTTCAAGGAAAATGACACAAACAATGCAACATCATCAAGGTAGGGATATGCTAAAGGGTTACTCTTCAAGCAGCCTTTGGCTGAATATTGCAGAGTATCAGCTCCCAGTTGCTAAAACACTCAACTACACACATTCTCACAATGTCAGGATACTTCAATTTGATTTCCTCAGAAGCAGAAGATAACTCCTCAGTCCCGACCCGAGCTACTCACAACGAATATTAATCCTTCGTGCTGAGTACCCCGGAGGGGGAAAGGGGAATGGGATGGTAGAGAGACTGCCACAGAGATGATGAACGCCAGTACTCAGTCTGCCTCTTCACATCTAAGATTGGATACAGCACCTGCAAGAGTCACAGTCGCAATTACTAGGGACATGCAACATCAGTTTTTCACTTTCTACTCTCAACACTTAATTCTCTTTAATTCTATTATTTCTTCACTCACCCTGAGTTCTCTGTAGCCTTGCTTCTCTCTATAAATAATAGCTCTTCTTAAAAAAATGCTTATTACTGATTCTGGAAGAACTTCTCAACCTTTGTTAGAGATTGGTTTTATGTTGCTATATATATATATATAGTTGGTGATAATGCGTTCTTCAAATCAGCTGATGTTATTTAATTTCTCCTGTCTTATTGTGACTTCTGTCAATACTTGTATTTGTAAAAGCTTGTTTATTAAAGTTCGTTTCTCCTTTCTTACTTCGACATCTGTTGATAACTTGTATTTGTAAATGCTTGTTTATTACAGTTAGTTTCTCCTTCCTTACTTCGACATCTGTCGATAACTTGTAGTTGTAAATGCTTGTTTATTTAAGTTTGTTTCTCTTTTAAACTCTATTTTGGTTTATTACCATTGACTTTCTAAATGCTTATTTGTTAACAGTTCGTTTCTCCTTTAAACTTGGCCTTTGTTTATAACCTTGACATTTGTAGATACTTGCTCTTTTAAAGTTCGTTTTTTCTTTGACTTTAATATCTTAAACAAGAACCTTGTAAACATAAGGTTAATTCATACATTAACTCTGTAGCCTTGCCGACTTCCATGGGAACGGTCTACTATCAAACTCTTCGAATAAACCTGGACAATATTTATCCGTTTTCTGTAATATAATCTTCAAATGTAATTTTACCTCACAGGAGTTTCTGTTCTGAAGCGCGCTCTCTCTCCACACAGCTGATTCCTGTCAGACCTCAGTTGAAGTGCAAGGCTTCCAGCTGGAGAGCTCGTAACCTAGCAACCAACCGATTGCAAGACTAGAACTGTCACTAACCTTCAGGACTCACAGCAGCCATCTTGGATCTTCTCTTCTTGATTCTTCCTTTGAAATAAGCGCAAGATTACTCTGCAAACCTTCTTCCAGTTTGGGCTTTGCTGTCTCCACTGAGGATATCTCTTTGCTTTTCTCATGCACTTCTTTGATTTGACTTGGCAAGTTTGTGTGGTCATGACAGTACTCCCCCTCAAGGAACAGTTCTCCAATTTAGGTTTGCTTGGGTAGGTTCTATGAAAGTTTCTCACTAATCTTGAAGCATGTACATACTCGTGCGGCTGCCAGGATCGTTCCTCTGGACCATAGCCTTTCCAATCAGTTAGATAATAAAGCTGGCCATTACGGATTTTGGAATCTAAGATTTGATTGACCTCATACTCTTCTGCAGAGCTAATCTGGATAGGAATTGGAGGGGAGTTTTGGCGTAAATTTGGAGGACTGTTCTTTAACAAGGAGACATGGAAAACAGGATGTATCTTTAGATGAGCTGGCAACTGCAATTTAACTTCCACTGGATTGATCATCTTGTCAACTTTGAATGGGCCTATAAATCGTGGCTGAAATTTGCGATTTCCTTTGAGACGTAAATGACGAGTGGATAACCAAACTTTGTCTCCTTTCGAATAAATGGGGCTCTCTCTTCTTTTTCTATCAGCCTGAGTCTTATATGAGTCTTTTGCTTGAATGATGTTTTTTCTAGCCCTAACTAATGTGGTCTGCAAATCCCTCACCATCTCTTCTGCTGCAGGCACTGAATCATCTTCTTTACCCAACATTACATTAGGATGTCTACCATGGTTCGGATAAAAGGGGGTGAACCCAGTGGTGGAATGAACAGCATTATTGTAAGCAAATTCAGCTGCCCACATCAACTTGGGCCATTCCTTCTCTTTATCGAATAAATTGAGTCTTAAATACTGTTCTAACTCTTGATTCACTCTCTCTGTTTGCCCATCGGTTTCAGGATGGTAACTGGTAGAGTAATGAGAGTCAATTCCTAATCTTTTACTAAAGGCCTTCCAAAAGCGAGAAACAAATTGGGACTCCATGTCTCAAACTAGAATTTTTGGGATACCATGGGCGCATACTATGTGTTGTGTAAACAACTGTGCAACCTGTGGGGCTCGAGGGATTTCTTTCAAAGGAATGAAATGCGCCATTTTAGTGAAAGTGTCTACAAAAACTAGGATAGTGTTAAAACCTTGGCTACTAGGGAGGTCCACTATAAGATCAATAGTAACAGTATGCCAGGCATGGGGTGCAGTGGGCAAAGGTCTTAACAGACCTTGTGAAGCTGTTCTATTTGATTTCCCTCTTTGACATTTGTCACAAGTTGACACATATTGTCTTATCTGAGTTTTCATTTTTGGCCACCAAAATTCTGGTTGGATTAGATTTTGAGTGTTTTGAATTCCTTTGTGTCCAGCCAATTGATCGTCATGATAAGCCTGAAGAATTTTTTCTTGCAGCTCCACAGTCGGAACATACAGTGCACCTTGAAAGTATGGCAAACCTTTTTTGATTTCTCTTCCTTGGCCTTCTTTGGACCACTTCAGAATTCCTTCGAATGTTAAGTTTTCTTGAATTTCTTTGGTTAAATTTTCATACAATATGGCAGATATGAACTTCTCTTGTGGAATAATCAATTCTTTTTCTGGAGGCTCTTTAACTGCACCGGTATCAATTCGAGATAGAGCATCTGCCTTCCCATTTACTTTTCCTGGTCTGAAAGTGATAACAAAATCAAAGTCTGCAAAAGATAGGGACCAACGCAGTTGTCTAGCTGTTAGAGTTTGAGCTGATTTTAAAAACTGTAAATTTCGGTGGTCCGTGTAAACGGTCACTTTATGCTTAGCTCCCAAAATGTAATGCCTCCACTCACGAAAAGTTTCTTTGACTGCCCATAGCTCCTTATCCGCAATTGAATAATTTATCTCTGGTGGTGTTAATTTTCGAGAGAAATAGGCCACTGGATGTAATTGACCTGTATCTTTATGACGCTGGGAAAGGATACCTCCTATGGCAACATCTGAAGCATCTGCCTCCACATAATATGGCTCATCTGGATTGGGGTGGAGCAAGATTGGAGCTGAGACGAAGGAATTCTTCAAAAAATTAAAAGCATTTTCAGCTTCTTTTGTCCACTCAAACTTCACTCCTTCTGGTGACAAAATGAATCCTAAGAACTCAACTCATTCCACATGAAATGCACACTTCTCCAATTTTACATAGAGATGGTTTTCTTGCAACCTTGTGAGGATGGATCGAACATGGGAAATGTGCTCCTGTAGATTGTCGGAAAAGATTAAAATGTCATCTATATAAACCACGGCAATCCGGTCGAGGAATTCTCGTAATATATCATTAACGAAATGCTGGAAGGCAGCGGGAGCATTGCAATACCCATAAGGCATCACTTGATATTCAAATAATCCGTATCGAGTCTGAAAAGCGGTTTTCCATTCATCCCGTGAAGCCACTCGAATCAAATGATATGCTCCTCGCAGGTCCAATTTGGTGTAGATTCTAGCATTCTTTACTTGATCTAATAAAACTGACACTAAAGGCAGTGGGTATCGATTCTTGATGGTAACCTGATTGAGGGCTCGATAATCAATGCAAGTTCGAAGACACCCATCCTTCTTTGGTATGAAAAATAGTGGGGATGACACTGGAGATTCAGAAGGACGAATAAAACCAATAGCAAGATATTGATCCAAATACTCCTTTAAATGTTGATTATCTGCTTCGGTCAATGCGTATATTCTGCTACATGGCAATATCGCACCTGGCTCCAGTTCAATTTTGCAGTCGTAGGGTCGATGTGGTGGCAATTTCTCAGCCTCCTTTTCATCAAAAACGGCGACTAAATCCTCATATTCTTTTGGGATTTCTGCTGTCTTTAGTGCACAGATCATTGAAGAGTGTGATGATAAACAGGCCGCTTGGGACTTGGTGGACACTTCCACTCCATCATGAAAGCAATTCTCTTTGCAGTAAGAGGAATTCATCTTGATCGTTCTTTTGCTCCAATCAATTTGTGGATTATGTTCTGCAAGCCAGGGCAGACCCAAAATGAGTTGAAATTGTGGAGCATCTATCAAATTAAAGATTATCTGCTCCTGATGTCCACCAAAACCTTGCATCTGAATTGATTCGGTCTCATGGGAAATGGGCCCTGAAGAAAGATTGGTTCCATCCACAGCTCTTACTACTTCCAAAGTAGATTTCTTGATAAATCGAATACCCATTTTACGAGCATATTTGATATCACAGAAGTTTCCCGTAGCTCCAGAGTCTATCATAACTGAGATCCCTTGAATTTCCTTCTCAAGGGTCTTAACTGATACTGTTTGTACCAAATGTGGCGCTGCGGTTTGTAAGGTATTCGCTACTCGTTGATCTATAGGAGTTGTCTTGGGTTCTGCTTTCATCAGGGCAACTCCCTCTACTGATGAAGCTGGCCTTTTCCCGACTGAAGAGCTTTGGGTTTCTTGGGACAGTTTTTAACAAAATGCCCAGATGCACCGCAATATAAACATAGTTGATTCACTCTTCTTTTCTCTTTTTCTTCCTTAGATAAAGGACCTCAGATGGAACCAATTTGCATTGGTTCTTCTATCGTTATCCCTTCTCCGGCTCTCGTATGATCATTTCTTACACGATCAATTCTCAGGGGAAATGGTCGATACTCTCTTCTCTTTTCTGCTCTTCGTTCAGTTAACCGGTGGTCAATCTGTAACACAAGATCAATTAACTCCGAAATTTTGGTGGGTCTATTTGGAACTTGTGCTAAGGCATCTTTCAATTCATCTCTCAGTCCACGATAAAATATGGCGGCTCTTTTTGACTCCGGCCAGGCAATCTCTACAATGAGTTTATTGAAATGAGCCAGATAGGCTACTAGATCTTTATTACCTTGCCTGATTTCCAGTAGTTCATTGTCAGTGGCTTGAGCTGCAGTTCGCCGATCAAATATTCTTAAGAACTCTTCCTTTAAATTTTGGAAATTATATAAAGCAGGATCATTTCTGGAAATTATTGGCATGGACCATGCGGCCGCATCTCCTGTCAGATAAGACAATATAAATGCCACGTTGGACTGGTCTTCGGAAAAAATGACTGGTCTACATAAATAATGCAATGAGCATTGGGTCAGAAAAATCTGCGCCTTATTTGGATCCCCACCGAAGCGCTCGGGTTGAGCCAAAGGAATAATAGGGGAAACCGCATGAATTACTTGAGTGGATATACCTGCAGACTGTGAAGGGCTAGGGATTTGTGAAAACACAGATTCATTTGATTTAGCGGTGTTCCCTAACTCATTTATTCGCTGTTTTATTTGGACTGTTTCTTCTATGGTGTTATTTAATTGTTTCTGTAACCCTTCCAAAACGGTGGCTAATGCTTTTATATCAATTCCCTCTGCCATTCTGCTCAGGAGGAAATCTGTTTTTTTCCCTATAATTAGGGTGGATTGGCACTTCAATCTGTCAGGATACTTCAATTCGATTTCCTCAGAAGCAGAAGATAACTCCTCAGTCCCGACCCGAGCTACTCACAACGAATATTAATCCTTTGTGCTGAGTACCCCGGAGGGGGAAAGGGGAATGGGATGGTAGAGAGACTGCCACAGAGATGATGAACGCCAGTACTCAGTCTGCCTCTTCACATCTAAGATTGGATACAGCACCTGCAAGAGTCACAGACGCAATTACTAGGGACATACAACATCAATTTTTCACTTTCTACTCTCAACACTTAATTCTCTTTAGTTCTATTATTTCTTCACTCACCCTGAGTTCTCTGTAGCCTTGCTTCTCTCTATAAATGATAGCTCTTCTTAAAAAAAAGCTTACTACTGATTCTGGAAGAACTTCTCAACCTTTGTTAGAGATTGGTTTTATGTTGCTATATATATATATATAGTTGGTGATAATGCGTTCTTCAAATCAGCTGATGTTATTTAATTTCTCCTGTCTTATTGTGACTTCTGTCAATACTTGTATTTGTAAATGCTTGTTTATTAAAATTCGTTTCTCCTTTCTTACTTCGACATTTGTTGATAACTTGTATTTGTAAATGCTTGTTTATTACAGTTAGTTTCTCCTTCCTTACTTCGACATCTGTCGATAACTTGTAGTTGTAAATGCTTGTTTATTTAAGTTTGTTTCTCTTTTAAACTCTATTTTGGTTTATTACCATTGAATTTGTAAATGCTTATTTGTTAACAGTTCGTTTCTCCTTTAAACTTGGCCTTTGTTTATAACCTTGACATTTGTAGATACTTGCTCTTTTAAAGTTAGTTTTTTCTTTGACTTTAATATCTTAAACAAGTACCTTGTAAACATAAGGTTAATTCATACATTAACTCTGTAGCCTTGTCGACTTCCACGGGAACGGTCTACTATCAAACTCTTCGAATAAACCTTGACAATATTTATCAGTTTTCTGTAATATAATCTTCAAATGTAATTTTACCTCACAGGAGTTTCTGTTCTGAAGCGCGCTCTCTCTCCACACAGCTGATTCCTGTCAGACCTCAGTTGAAGTGCAAGGCTTCCAGCTGGAGAGCTCGTAACCTAGCAACCAACCGATTGCAAGACTAGAGCTGTAACTAACCTTCAGGACTCACAGCGGCCATCTTGGATCTTCTCTTCTTGATTCTTCCTTTGAAATAAGTGCAAGATTACTCTGCAAACTTTCTTCCAGTTTGGGCTTTGCTGTCTCCACTGAGGATATCTCTTTGCTTTTCTCATGCACTTTTTTGATTTGACTTGGCAAGTTTTTGTGGTCATGACACACAACTACAGTTCATTGTACAGTCACAGCCACTACATCACATGACATACATACACTCATGAAAAGTAGCTGTTAATGAGATCTTTCCACAAGTCAGCTCCTTCCTCTTTACCACTGTCATCCTGAATTGGCATTTCAGGAGTCTGACCTAGTGGCACTGCAGGCTCCCCCTACTCTGGATGTACGGGATATTCCTCTGCAGGGCAACGTTGTGAAGCATGCAGCATGCCACAGTGATATGACACATTTTCCGGGTGAGTAGTGGAGGACTCCACCAGTGCTGTCCAGACACCTAAATCTGGCCTTCAGGAGCCCAAAAGCCTTTTCACTATCCGCTGTGTTCTTCCATGGGCCTCATTGAAGCAGACTTTTCCTGTCGTAGTTGGATTCCTTAGTGGCATCAACAACAAAAGACAGTTTGGAAATGCAAAGTCTCCTGCAATGGCATGGGACATATGTGCAACAATTAGTCACTCACTCACTGATTATAGCACCTGACATTGGACACACTTAATCAATTGGGGTACGGTGCTGTTCTGCATTATGAAGGAATCATGGGCTGAACACAGATAATGGGCACATGTGAAATGTAGAGATCTGCCAAACAGACAACTTGCACGTTGATGGAATGGAATTTCTTTCTGGTGCAATAAACTTGTTCATTGGCCTGCGGTGGGACCAAGTAAACATGTGTGCCATTAATGGTCTCCACCACATGTGGGATGGGTGCAATACCATAAACGTCAGTCTTCACAAGGGCTCAATCCTCAAATCGGGGTACCCAGATATAGCTGGCAAGGTGTTTCAACATTGCTAACAGGACATCCTTCAACACCAGACTGAACATAAGTTGGGACATACCAGCAGATAGGGCCACTGTATGTTGGAAGAACCCTGTGGCTAGGAAGCATAATACTGACATGACTCATGCAATGGGTGGTATTGTGGTTGGATAACTAATAGCTGCCATCAGATCTGGCTCCAACTGATGTCCTGTTGTTTGCCTATCCAAGCAGTAATACGTTATTATATGCCTTTGTACTTTGGTCTGAAGGTCTGTCAGTGGATGGTAGACAGGAGGTTGTCGCGTCCTCCCGCTCCTTGGGTACCTATGTTCAAAAAGACATGATGTGTAACATTAATCAGCATGCCCACAGCAGCATACATGATGCATGTCAATGATATCATGTGACAAAGCATTTCTGACTGGATAGATATGGCACCCAGTACACATCACAGCTGTGAATGGCACAAGGGTCACATGTCCCCCCACTGTTTTCAACACATGTGTCCACAACATGGATACGGAACAAACTCAAAGATGTGCAACACAGTTGCCCCTCGTAATGTGAAGGTATATCCCAACAGCCAAAATGACCATCAGCAGTAGTGGTCTGTGTCCCATTGTTAAATGCCATCTGTGCCCTGTAGCATACTACAATGGTGTTCGAGTAGTAAGACCTAAATGACAAGGCAGGATAAGGATGTTTGTGAGGTCAAAAACCTTTTTGCAGGTATGACACAGTTTCTAAAGCACAATACAGCATTTCAGGCCACCAAAATGATGGCTGCCTAACCTACTCCACTGAACATTAGGGGCCTCCCACGACCGCTGCCGGAAGTCATCATGCTGGTAGGCAGTTGGAACCGCAACAGACACAGACAATTGCATCTATGCAGGTCTACTCCCATCAGAAAAAGGAACTATGGAGAGCCGGTCTCTGACAGTAGTCTCACCCTTCTTTGATAAGTCATGGCCTCAATTATCTCTCTACTACTACAATCCCCTGTCATGATAGAGGACCTGCCCATGGTGTATACTGCATTATGATTTGACTGTTATTTGTTGTACTGTTGATGTCTTGCATTTTGGGAATTTGCTGGGCAGTTATGGGCCTGGTGTGGGTGAGGGGTAGCGGTGTCCCAGCTTTATTTGTTGTCTTTTTTTGTATATCTGACCTCTAATTGGAAGTCCTATATCCTCCCATTACACACTACATTTTCAATATTGATTTCTCAAAGTACTAATGTCACGTAGCACCACTGACCCAGGGGTCCAATTACCCTTCCTTTCTTGCAACATTAGGAGATCAATACCCTTCACAAGGGTAACCTGGTGTTGCAATATCTTACCTGTCATAGTATTAAAATAGCATTTGTACAATAGACTCATCTCCCCAAAGCATCTCACATACTTTTGCATCACCAAGAGGCCCACAAAGGATTTTTTCCATTTATGGCACATATTCACAAGGGGTCTGCAATTTAATACACCGTTCGGTCCCCTTCACTACTAGAGCTCACTTTGCCAGCATTGGAGCCTAATATGTTGCTGTAATTGGTCTGCTAGTAGGCCATAGTGTGCTGTTTCTCAACGTACATTCTGGCAAATTTCACAATTTTCAATCCCTCTTGAAGCCGACCTTGTGTCTTCAATATGTTCCTGGACCTTTCACTGGATTCCACTGCCGCAGCATCCAGGTGAAACCAAAATCCCTCAGGGTTCTCAGTGAAGTTTGCAACACTTACTCTCTCCGGGACACATGTCCCTTCCAAAACGCTGCACTCCAGAGAATCACATTTTATTCGGCACCCCATAACACATGGTCCCACATAGATTATTGGCTACTGTCTTCCACTATGCTTTCTTGGCTAGGCAGTATCTCACACTCTTTTGGATCATTCCCTGGTTCTTATGTAATTTCTGTGCCCTTTGGTGGTGGTAGAGAAAGCACCTGGTGTTTTTATTACAGTGCCCTTCATGATGACATATTCAATGAAGAACTGCACTGCCATTGTTGACTACTTTGACCTGAACATGGGATCTGTTGCAAAACAGGCTACCCTCTGGGAGGCCTTCAAATCTTACATTCATGGGATTTGTATTTCACAACATATAGGTGTACTGCGCAATATTCAAAATTCCTAGTTGCTTAATGAGACCGGCTTACATGACTTAGTTGACACTGTGTTGCAGATACCTGATGACCCTCAGCTGCTTCACTGCACAACCTTCATCAATTGAGAGATGATGCATATGTGAAGCACACTCGGGCCCTGTGTACAGTGGGGGTGAATGCCCAGGTCATACACTGGCATGATTGCTCCGTCCACAACGAGGTGGGGTATGCATCCC
The DNA here is from genome assembly GCF_031143425.1 of Pleurodeles waltl. Taxonomy (NCBI): domain Eukaryota; kingdom Metazoa; phylum Chordata; class Amphibia; order Caudata; family Salamandridae; genus Pleurodeles; species Pleurodeles waltl. The sequence continues at coordinate 591,714,441 of NC_090436.1, read as the reverse complement.
AGAATTGCTACTTGAAGATGGAACATGCATGACTAATAGCAGCACAGTGCTCAGAATGCTGCTTCACTACTACACTTATTTGTACACCTACCACTGAAAGGAAATGGGAGTGAAGTCGCTTAATATTTCTTGGCGATCTCTACGGTCTGGCTTACAAATGCGGATCAGCAATTCCTCAGCAAACCCATTTCTGCAAGGGAATCCTAAATGCCACCGACTCTCTAGATGGTTCCAAGGCCCCTGGCCTGGACAGCCTTATGCGAGTTTTCTATAAGACCTATAAACACCTCCTAGCTCCGCACCTCCTCGCCATGTGTGCAGAATTACTGGATGCAGGGGTTCGGCCCCCCTCTGCGAGAAACTGTAGTAACACTACATTTGAAAACTGGTAAAGACCCACTTAACTGAACATCCTGTAGACTATTGTCACTCCTCAATTTCAAAAACAAAATCTTGACCAATAGTATTGCGACCCAGTAGTCGCGTCTACTCGAGACTATTATCTCACTGTTAAAGTCAGACTTTGTCCCTCACTGTTCCACCTCTCTTAACTTGTGAACACTTTTCTTGGTGTTGAATAGAATCTCACAGGACTTTCTGGCAGCAGTTGCACTTCTTGATACCAAAAAGGCTTTTGAATCCCTTGAGTGGCCTTTTTGTATGCTACACTACAAAACTGGGCTTGCCACTGGGATTTGCTGCTCTCATTGAACTGCTCTACTCCTGCATATGTGCCAATGACTCCATTACTGCCCCATTTGAGGTTGCCCGGGGGACAAGACAGGGCAATCCGTTGTCCCCAATGTGATTTATAATTGCCATGGACCTGCTGGTTTGGCATCTACAAATCAAACATCTACATCGCGGCCTGAAATCTAGAACTGGTCCAACGCTCCTGTCAATATACACCGAGAATATTCAACTTTTGCTTCACCATCCAGCAGATAACTTAGCTCCTATTGTCCGTAAGATTTTAAGATACGCCCGATTCTCTGGTCTCCAAATAATTTGGGAGAAATCCAAGTTATTCCTCCTCATGAATATACGACACAGGTGCTGTGTGAACATCCTCTGAAATGCATGAGTATCCACGTCCATCTGAACAAGGAGCAAGTTCTCTGATTGAATAATGGCCTGGCAGTCAACAGACCGATGACACAGATTGAGGGATAGATACGACTCCTGCTGTCCCTGGTGGGCTATTTCGTCATTATTAAAATGGATGGTGGTTTTCCCTCGCTTTTTGTATCTTTTTCTCAGTATACCTATCCCTCTCACAAATGCCTGCTTTGTCACATTGAGGGGTCTGCTCCTCTGATCTGGAATGGCCGCAGGCCCTGAGTGGGATGGAACACTTTGGTGTTCTGCTACGAATGGGGGGGATTCGGCATACCACAAATGCAGCTCTACTATCTAGTGGCACAGTTCCAGTATACCACTGGTACAACAGAGATGCCTAGCTCCTTTACAATGTGCCTGAACGTGACCAGGGAGAGGGAATGCTGCTGTGCACCATCTTCCCTCTCGGGATCCCTTTGGGCCACACAGATATGCAGACACTCCCTACCACCTGCTGGGCATGGCGCAGGCTCCTCAGAGTCTTAGGTGGAGAACTTTCATATTCTCCCTCTCTACCTCTTGTGAATAACCCATGACTGCCTCCTGTGTGGGACACCCTTGTTAAGAATACCCTTGTGTGCCACGAGCTGAGCACATTTGGGTATCTCTTTCCTGATGGTCACGTTCTTTTCCATGTGGATGATGTGCGTTTTGCAATGGCGACTAGTATGGATCGCAACCTCAATTCCCCCTTCCTGATCAGATCTGGTATTATTGCTGCCAGCAAATGAAACTCGTTTCTTCCAATCACAGACATAAATTTGTACATTTCAAATTCCTTAGGCGTGAAAACATCACACCTAGCTCTTTGGGCAAAATTGACCGTACAAGGCCTTCTTTCTGCCTTAGATGTCATATGGAAGATGCTGATCTTGAGCATCTTGCTTGGACAAGCACCCACGTATGGAGGTGGTTGTCAGCGGTTTTTACACAGCTCTCATGAATGATGGGTTCCAATCTAATTACTGACCCACTCCATGCACTGTTGGGATATGTTTGAGATGTACCTAAAGGGGTTTGACACTTTACGGCATTGGTGCTATTGTGGGCAAAGCAAGTAATTGCCCTTATTGGAGATGCAGGTGGCCTGAGTCCATGGTTGGGTACACAGCATTTCCTTATGTGACACCACCAGTGAAATCTATTTTTCGCTGCAACCACCTACAGCTATGCCCCAAAATATATGGCAACTACTATATGACTTCTTGATACAGCGTGACCAGCAAGACTCTGAAGGAGAATCCACTGTACAGTAATGGCCATTCTGTGGAATGTATTGTGTTTGCAAGCTCTTGATACTGATGTGCCTGCTATGATGATTATGTATTCCCTACCTGGTGTCTTTTACTTTTTTTTCTTTATATCTTCTTATTGTGACACACATGCTTTGTAACGAGTGGTACTTTTTGGTAAATTAATCACACTCCAGAATGGATGGACATTCCAATAATGGTGCCCTTATATCCGTAAGTGCTTATTTCCCCACAAATGTAGGTTGTTGTTTGTATGTTTGTGTGTAATCAAAAAAAGCTACATTTTTTAAATAGTGAAACGTGTTTTATTTAAAAAATGAACCCAGGGAGAGTGTGGAGATGATGGCCTCAAGTTATGAGACCATTTCCAGAACGTGCCACCATGGAAGCATGGGATACAATGAAAAAAAAGTCTTCTTCAATGCATAGATGGAGTAGTACATGCTTCCATATGCTATTGTTTTACCTTCTCAGCTGTTTCAGTCACAGAAAGCAATAAAATGCAAACTTACAAGATTTATAACTAAATGTGGACACCTAGGGCCAGATTTAGCAAAGTTTTTTTACCCATTCTGTGTCTATGGGAAAAAGTGTTCGTACATATGGCCCCTAATAGTGAATGGAAGAAAATTATCCAGCCCAATTCATCCATAATTGATCTGCTTAAGGTACTGTTTCGAACAGCTTTCTGATTAATAGATCTAGCTTTTATAAGTGTAATTATTTTTGTATAATAGTGAGACCAGAAAGCGCTTATCTGCCACAAGCAACCACTCTGGCTCAACTCATTGAAACCTGTTGTCACACATGGCAAGACGTTTCTAGAGATTAACATCTATGGGGAGAGGAGAATCAGATGCAATGATGCTCTGAAGTGAAATTTGGTTAATTTGTTGTATCAGCCGGTCATCAATAATTTAGAACATTACATAATTATTTCAAAGTTTCTTATGCTCTGATCTGTGGGGGATCATGCTCAGCAAAATGTGTATTCTATAGAACAATACTCTGGTCTTAGTCAACAACAATGAGACCAAAAGGCTTTTGAGCAATTCTGGGCCTTAATGCCAAGCATACATGAAGTTGAAAATCAATACAAATATAGGGTCCTATTCACAAACTGCACAACGAAGTACGTTTAATAGAATTACAATGTTACTACTCGCATAATGCAAAATGCTTTTTACAACCTATGTGTGCTTCCCCTATCTTTTCTGTGTGGAGATCTCCACCCCATTTGCCAGGTATGTTTTACATATAGAAATAGGTTTTAATAGAAAATATCTGAGAGGCACCCAAATACAAACTCACACCCACACAGGAGAAAGACTATTGCTGTTCACAAACTGCGCTGCTGAAGTAACTACATCCAAAAAAATCAAAACATTTGTAAATGTATTCCTCAGAATAAGTCTAGCAGCACACTCATATGTACTGTTATTTTTTAATAAATATTTTAAATAATAATAATTGCAAATTGTAATTGTAAACCTTTTGCCTTCAGTCCTGTTTTCTGAACCACTTTGTTTTTGCTTTTAGGGCTCCAGTGCTAAAGTGCTTGTGCACGTTCCTTAAACATGGTAACATTGTCTTACATCAAATTGGTAAATGTAGTTTACTTAAAAGTCCCTAGTACAGTGCTTCTACACGTACCCAGGGCCTGTAAGTTAAATGCTACTCGTGGGCATGCAGCATTTAATTTTACACGTCCTAGTAGTGAAAAAGTCACAAATTTGTTTTTCACAAAGGATACCAGTGGGTTACCTTATTACATTTAATAAATGATATCTTTCATTATCATTTTTGGCATATAAAGAATTGCAATTTAAAACTCTCTTTAATGGTAAAGTCATATTTAAAGTCATAATAATGAAAATGTCACTTGGCATTGTCTTATCCTTACCATTTGCTGCCTGCATTTTGTCTTCTAGGTCACATTACTCGCTGTAGTTGGCAGGTGGCCTTTGTGAATTCCTCCCAGACAGTCACACAAAGGGGGGACTAGATGTTGGCAGAAAGGGCCATCCTAACTGGAAGTGATAGGTGGACCATTTACATTTCAAAGAAGCTACTTCAGCCAACACACAAAGAACCTTACACTATCCTTTTGTGACCCCAGACGCCCTGATGCCAGGGCAGGAAGGGTGGAAATTCCAGCACCAACTGTGGAGGGGAAAGACCTTAGAAGCTTCTCCCACTTCAAAGCTGGTACCAGTTATAAAAGGAGGACTCTTGGACCCACTGTCCAGGGATGTCCTGCTGCCTGTGGTCGGCAGTATACTTCAGAGGGCCGCCCTGCTGCTCCAAGAGGACTGCTACCTGAAACCTGCTCTGTGTCTTCTGAATACTTCCTCGCTTCTTGAGACCTGCTTTCCTGATTTCTCCAGGAACACCAGTGTGACTTAAAGGGCTACTTGGCTCCCTGTTCAAAGCTACATGGACACAAAAGGCTTCAATAACTATTAAAGTTCACCTTCATCCAGCCCGAAGTGATTCTTTACCCTCCAACTGGTGCCCAAAGTACTGGATCTAGAAGTGGTGTCATTGGTCATCAACCAGCCAAACTACAAAACTTGGGAAGTGGCAAGGGAACTAAGAGGAGAACAAGACCTGCCTGCTCACCAGTACATCACCGGTTGGCTTGACCGCATTACCTCCAACTATGTTCTTCTCCGCAGCAGCAAATCCTGTTCAGCACCTCCTCTCCGGAAGGGTATTCAGTGTTTCGGAGCCTTTTTTGGGCCTTCAGCTTTGCCCCACTGAATGTTTTTGAATTTCAAAGACCTCAATGCGAATTTGGCGGTCAGACCTCCAGACTGCCATGTTGGCAGTCCTAAAAAGACCGCCATGTTGGTGGTCTTTCAGACTGCCCGATTATGAGTTTTACAGGACCACCAACAACCAACCAAAAAGGCAGACCGGAAGCGGGGTGGAGGCTTGGAAATAGGTGGTCCGACCTCCAGTGCCATCAGCACCGCGACCAACTACTGATCATATTACAAGTACACAGTCACCATTGCAGACCCCCAAGGCAGTCAGCCAATGGTGGACTGAACCATGGCAGTCTGCAGTCACCAAAGTAGTACACAACTGCACATTTAATGAATTTGAAAACTGCACAGCTGACATACATTGCTACACTGTACACACCTGCAAAGGACACTATAAAACATACCCCTTCACAAACCACAATCCTTTGCATTTACATTCCAACACACAGAAGCCAGAGTCACATTTTCCACACAGTACAGATACTAGGCGTCATTTTTTTTCACTATCCCATACAATACCCTTCACACACTTTTGTCCATTCACACACTTTTGCACTTCCCCTGCTTAGTAAGTCACTGTCACCCTTTTTTCTTTTGTTCCACCATGTCACATTCCAAAAATACCTGTTTTTCTGGGTATGAATTAAGTGTCATCATGGATAAAATCATAAGAATAGAGCCACAATTGTTTGGAGCACAAGTCCAGCATACTCCTCTCAGTAAGAAAATGGAAATGTGGGACAGTATTGTGACAGAGTGAATGATGTAGGCACCACCTTGCATTCAAAGGAGGACATTAGGAAGAGGTGGAATGACCTGAGGGGCAAGGTCTGTTCCCTCGTTTCCAGGCATCAGCTGCAGGCCAAGAAGATTGGTGGTAGCCCTCCCAGTGCCTCATTCCTACTCCTTCCCTGGGAGGAACATATATTGGCCATCCTGCATGCTGAGGGCTTGACAGGAATACCTGGGAGAGTGGAATCTGGTAAGTTACAACACTACAAATGTCACAAAAATGCTGTCATGCATGCCCACAGCTCACCTTTTGCCACATTTACTGTCATTCCACTCACCAGTCCAGTGTCCATCAGTCCAAAGAGCTCTGTTTGACAACTCACAATTGAACTGCGCTCACTTGGGGAGATTACATGTGTACAGTGTATGTATTACAGAGACTGTCATGACTCCAACTCCCAATAGGCACTGGCAACCCCAAACACCAGACCAGTGGTTACTTGTGCACATACTCCTGGTTGGTAAATCACAAATAAACTTCATTCACCTAGGAGGATACAATTTGTCAAGTGTGGGAAGTAGAGAGAGTGATCTGACTGCAAATCACATGATGCATTATTCCTGTAACTACAAACACTATCACAGTGGCCACATACTAGAATACATCTGCAAGTGAACTCTCAATCGAAGTATACTCACCTGGAGGGGAGAACACTGCTGTGTGTGTACTAGAGAGAGTGGCTTAACTGCAACTCACAGGAGGCACTATTTCACAAACTCCAAACACCAGAACAGTGGTAACTTGTCCAAAGGCCACTGTCTAGCAACTCACAAATTAAGCTGGGGGATACCATTTATCAAATGTGAGAAGCAGAGGGAGTGACATGTCTCCTAATGCAAGGAAGGCCCTCTGTTTGTAACACCAACCATTAGCCCAGTGTCCTCTTGTCCAATTATCATTGCTTGTGAGCTCTCAATTGAAGTGGACTCACCTGTGAGGATAACATTTGTATAGTGTGTTTAATACACAAAGTTACATGACTGCAACTCCCAGCAACACTTGTGTCTGTAACTGCAAACACCAGCACAGGGTTCACTTGCCCAAATGCACCTATTTATAATCTCTCCAATGCTCTTCACTCACCCGGGAGAATACCATTTGTCAAGTGTTGGGAACTAGAGGTAGTGACATAACTACAACTCCCAGCAGGCCCTGTATCTGTAACTCCAAACACCAGCAACCTGTACTCTTGTCTGAGGACCCCTGTGTCTCAGGTCTCATTGAAGTGTTCTCACCTGGGCAGATACCATTTATATAGTGTGTGTAGTACAGGGAGTTACATGACTACAACTTTCAGGAGGTACTGTTACTGTCACTTCAACCAATAGACCTGTGTCCTCTCCTCCAAAGACTCCTGTTTGATAACTCATAAATGAAGTGTTCTCACCTGGGGGATATCATGGATAATAATTGTATAGTGTGTGTACTAGGGAAAGTGATATGACTACAACTCAAAGCAGGCCCTGTTTATGTAAATCAAAACACCAGACTGGTGTTCTCTTGTCCAAAGACCCCTGTGTCTCAACTCTCAATAGAGGTGAGTTCACCTGGGAGGATGATATTTGTATAGTGTGTGTAGTGCAGGGAGTTACGTGACTGCAACTCTCCGGAGATGCTGTTACTGTCACTCCAAACATGAGTCCAGTGTCCTCTTACCCAAAGGCTCCAGTTTTTTAACTCAATTGAAATGTACTCACCTGGGGGTATAACATTTGTATGGTGGGTGTACTAGAAAGAGTAACATGACGGAAACTCCCATCTGGCCCTGTTTCTGCAACTCCAAACACCACACCAGAGTCCTCTTGTCCAAAGTACCCCATGTCTCAACTCTCAATTGAAGTGTACTCACTTAGGCAGATACCATTTGTATAGTGTGTGTAGTAGAGGGAGGCACATGGCTGCGACTCCCAAAAGGCACTGTTAGTGTCACTCCAACAACCAGTCTAGTGTCCTCTCCTCCAAAGACTATTATTATTTAACTAAATAAATATGTATAATCACATGGGAGGGTAACATTTGTGTAGGGGTGTACTAGAGAGAGTGACATGACTGCAATTCCCAGCAGGCCATGTTTCTGTAATTTCAACCACCAGTCCAGTGTTCTCTTGTCCAATGACCCCTGTGTCTTAAATCTCAAAGTATTCTCATCTGGGAGGATAATATTTGTATAGTGTGTGTAGTACAGGGAGTTACATGACGGTAAATCCCAGGAGGCTTTGTTAATGTCACTCCAACCACCAGTCCAGTGTCCTCTCCTCCAAAGAGTCCTGTTTGCCCACTCACAAATTAAGTAAACCCACCTTCAGGTTTAACATTTGCATAGTGTGTGTACTAGAGAGAGCTAAATGACTGCAATTCATAGCAGGCCCTATTTCTATAACTCCAAACACCAGCCCACTGTTCTCTTGTCCACAGACCCCTGTGTCTTAACTCTCAATTGAAGTGTACTCACCTGGGAGGAAGATATTTGTATAGTGTAAGTAGTACTGGGAGTTACATGACTGAAAGTCCCAGGAAGCACTGTAACTGTCACTTCAACCACCAATCAAGTGCCCTGTCCTCCAAAGAAGTATACTCAGCTGCGGTGATACCATTTGCATATTGTTTGTACTAGAGACAGTGACATGACTGCAACTCACAGGAGGACCTGTTTCTGTAGCTCCAAATACCAGTTCAATGTTCTCTTGCCCAAGGACTATTGAGCCTCAACTCTCAATTAAAGTGTACTCACCTGGAGGTATACCATTTGTATAGTTTGTATAGTACAGGGTGTTACATGACTGCAAATCCAAGAGGCACTTTTACTGTCACTCCCACTACCAGTCCATTGTCATCCCCTCCAAAAACCCGTTTGCTATCTCACAAATGAAGTGTACTCAGCTGGGGGGATATCATGGATAATATTTGTATAGTGTGCATACTAGGGAGAGTGGCATGATTTGAACTCCCAGCATGTCCCGCTTTTATAACTCCAAAAACCAGCCCAGTATTCTCTTATCCAAAGACCTCAGTGTCATAACTCTCAATTGGAGTTTACTCAATTGGGAGGATTATATATGTATAGTTTGTTTATACAGGGAGTTACATGAATGTATTTCGCATGAGTCGCTGCGACTTTCACTCCAAACAATAGACCAGTGTCCCCCTTCAAAAACTCCTATATGTTACCTCACAAATGAAGTGTACTCACCTGGGGGGGTAGCGTTTGTATAGGGTATGTACTAGAGAGAGTGACATGACTCCAAATACCAGCAGGCGCTGTTTCTGTAACTCCAAATACCAGCCTAGTGTTCTCTTGTCCCAAGACCCCTGTGTCTTAACTCTCAATTTAACTGTACTCACCTGGGAGGAAGATCTTTGTATACTGTGTGTAGTACAGGGAGTTACATGACTGCAACTCTAGGGTGGCACTGTTACTGTCACTCCAACCACCAGTATGCAGTCCTCTCCTCCAAAGACTATTGTCTGTTAAATCACAAATGAACTGTACTATCCTGGTGGTGATATCATTTGTATAGTTTATTTACTAGAGAGACCAACATGACTAAAACTCCCAGAAGTTCCTTTTTCTGTAACTCCAAATACCAGCCCAGTGTTCTGTTGTCCAAAGACCCCTGTGTCTTAACTCTCATTTGAAGTGTGCTCACTGGGAGGATGACATTTGTATACTGTGTGTTGGACAGGGAGTTACATGACTTCAACTCCCAGGAGGCTTTTTTACTGTCATTCCAATCACCAGTCCAGCGTCCTCCACTCCAAAGACTCCTGTTTGTTAACTCACAAATTAAGCATACTCACCTGGGGGAATAACATTTGTATAGTGGGTGTACTAGAGAGAGTGACATGACAGCAACTCCCTGCAAGCGCTGTTTCCATAACTCCAAACACCAGCCTAGTGTTCACTTGTCCAAAGACCCCTTTTTCTTAACTCTCAATTGAAGTGTACTTACTTGGGTAGATGATATTTGTATAATGTGTGTAGTACAGGGAGTTACATGACTGCAAATCCCAGGAGGCACTGTTACGGACTCTCCAACTATCACTTCTGGGTCATCTCCTTCAAAGAATACTGTTTTGTAACTCACAAATTAAATATACTCACCTTGAGGGATAGCATTTGGATAGTGTGTGTACTAGAGAGAATGACATGACTGTAACTCCCAGCAGGTCCTGTTTCTGTACCTCCATACACCAGCCCAGTGTTTTCTTGTCCAAAGATTCCTGTGTCTTAACTCTCAATTGAAGTTTACTCACCTTGGAGGATGATATTTGTATAGTGTGTGTAGCAGAGGGAGGTACATGACTGCAACTCCCAGGAGGCACTGTTACCGTCACTCCAACCATCAGCCAACTGTCCTCTCCTCCAAAAACGTCTCTATGTTACTTCACAAATGAAGTGTACTAACCTGGGGGTATAACATTTGTATAGTTTGTGTACTAGAGAGACTGACATGACTGCAACTTCCAGAAGGCCCTGTTTCTGTAACTCCAAACACCAGTCCAGTGTTCTCTTGTCCATAGAACCCTGTGTCTTAACTCTCATTTGAAGTGTACTCAGTGGGAGGATGATATGTGTATTTTGTGTAGTTCACAGAGTTACATTACTGCAAATCCATGAAGCACTGTTGCTGTCAGTCAGTCCAACCACCAGTTCAGTGTCCTCTCCTCCAACGAATCCTGTTAACTTACAAATGAAACATACTCATCTGCGGGGGTAATATTTGTATAATGTGTGCACAATAGTGAGTGACAATACTGCAACTCCCAGCAAGCACTGTTTCTATAACTCCGAACACCAGCCCAGTGTTCTCTTGTCTAAAGACCCCTGTGTCTTAACTATCAATTGAAATGTACTCAGCTGGGAGGATGATATTTGCATAATGTGTGTAATACAGGGAGTGACATGACTGCCATTCCCAGGAGTCAGTTTAACTGCCCCTACAACCACCAATCCAGTGTCCTCTCCTTCAAAGAATACTGTTTGATAATTCACACATGAAGTGTACTCACCTGGGGGAATAACATTCTAGAGTGTGTGTACTAGAGAGAGTGACATGCCTGATACTCCCAGCAGGCCCTGTTTCTGTAACTCCAAACACCATCCCATTGTTCCCTTGTCCAATGACCCCTGTGTCTCAACTCTCAATTAAGGTGTACTCTCCCTGTACTTTGTATAGTGTGTGTATTACAGGGAGTTACATGACTGCAGCTCACAGAAGGCATTGTTACTATCACTCCAACCACCAGTACAGTGCCCTCTCCTCCAAATACTCTTGTTTGTGAACTCATAAAAAATTGTACTCACCTGGGGGGATAACATTTGTATTTGGCGTTTACTAGGGACAGTGACATGACTGCAACTCCCAGGAGGCCTTGTTTCTGTATCACCATACACCAGCCAGTGTTCTCTTGTCCAAGGACTCCTGTGTCTCCGCTCTCACTTGAAGTGTACTGGCTTGGACGGATACCATTTATATAGTTTGTGTAGTACAGGGAGTTGAATGACTGCAACTCCCAGGAGGCACTGTTATTGTCACTCCAACCACCAGTCCAGTGTTCTCTCTTCCAAAGACTCCTGTCTGTTTACTTAGAAATTAAGTGTACTCACCTAGGGGGGTAGGATAACATTTGTGTAGTTTGTGTACTAGAGAGGCTGACATGATTGTAAATCCCAGCAGACCCTTTTTCTGTAACTCCAAGTACCACCCCTGTGTTCTCTTGTCCAAAGACCCTTGAGTCTTAACTCTCATTTGAAATGCACTGGGGAGATGATATTTGCATAGTTTGTGTGGTACAGGGATTACGTGACTGCAACTCCCAGGAGGTGCTATAACTGTCACTCAAACCACTAGTCCAGTGTCCTCACCTCCAACACCCCTGTTTGTTAACTCACAAAAGATGTGTACTCTCCTGTGGGGGGGGTAACATTTGTATAGTGTGTGTCATAAGGAGAATGACATGACTGCAGATCCCAGCAAGCACTGTTTCTATAACTCCAACTCTCAATTGAAGTGTACTCACCTGGGAGAAGGATAAAGTGTGTAGTACAGGGAGTTACATGACTGCAACCCCCAGGAGGCATGTTACTGTCCCTCCAACCACCAGTCCAGTCTCCTCTTCTCCAAAGATCCCTGATTTTCACTCACAATTGAATTGTAATCACCTGGGGGATAGCATGGATAACATTTGTATAGTGTTAGCAATGGGGTCTCTAGTTGGCAGAGGTATACATCCTTGCCCAAATATGGATCACAATCCTAGTCAGGGTAAGTGACACACAATCCAAATGATCCTGTGCCCGCCCTCTGGTAGCTTGGCACTGAGCAGTCAGGCTTAACTTAGAAGGCAATGTGTAAAGTATTTGTTTAATAAATCATGCAATAACACAATGAGAACACTACAAAAAGACACCACACAGGTTTAGAAAAATATAGAATATTTATCTGAATAAATGAAGGTCAAAACGGTCAAGATTTGATAATCACAAGTTGAAATATCACTTTTGTAATGATGAGGAAAGTCTTAAGTTCTTAAAAGTAACAATTGTCTCTTGCAAGCACAAAGTACCTGGTTTGTGTCAAAATTACACATACGAGGACCTCAGAGGAGGAGATGCGTGGAAAAACCTAGGTGTGTCTCGGATTTCCAGGTGCACACAGACGACGCGTCAATTCTTTTCCACGCGGCAAGGACTTTTTGTTGAATTCCGGCACGCAGGCTTGATTTGACTTAGCAATGCAGGGTCTTTTTGAGGCCCAGGGACAATGTGTGGCAATCCTGGGCTTGCTGGGTGAAGTCACAGCTATTGTGTCTATCCAGTGGGTGATGCAGCGGAATTTCTGCCACACGGCTGGCGCTGCATCGATTCCTCTCACAGGAAGTCGGGCTGCGTTGTTCCGGCTCGGCGATGCTTCGATCTGGTGGGCGGTGCGTCGAAGTTCCGGTCACAATGTTGGAGCTGTGTCCGTCTCCACTCAGGTAGGCGGGCTTAGTTGTTTTGGTTCGGCGATGTAGTAATTTTCTCACCGCTGGACAGGCTGTGAGTCGATTCTGGCAGGCTGTGTGCTGATTTTCACCACACAAGGAGTTTCTTTGCAGAGTTGAAGTCTTTTTGGCCCAGAGACTTCAGGAAATAGGAGGCAAGCTCAATCCAAGCCCTTGGAGAGCACTTCTCAGCAGAGCCAGAGGTCAGCAAGGCAGTAGGGCAACAGCAAGACACCAGTCCTTTACAGCAAAGCAGTCCAGGCGAGTCCTTTGGGCAGCCAGGCAGCTTCTCTTGGCAGGTTGCAGGTTCTGGTGCAGGGTGTCTGTCCCAAGAAGTGTATAGTTTGGTAGGGACAGGGACCCAGTTTATATACCCAAGCGGGGGAGACTTCAAAGAGTGGTTTTGAAGTGCACAAGGTCCCCTTTCAGTACAACCCTGTCTGCCAGTGTCCCAGTAGGGGGTTTGGCAGTCCTTTGTGTTAGGACAGGCCACTGTCCTTTGAAATATAAGTATCAGGCCCTCCACCCTTCTAGCCCAGGAAGATCCATTCAGTATGCAGATGTGTGCAGCTGTGACTGAGCATCCAGTGTTTGTGGTTGTCTGGGTGAAATGCAAAGCGGAGCTGTCAACCAGCCCAGACCAGATGTGGATTGTAAATAGGTTGTAAGACACAGAAGGATTTAAGTGCAAAGAAATGCTCACTTTCTAAAAGAAGCATTTTTAAAATAGTAAAATAAAATCCAACCTCACCAGTCAGCAGGATTTTGTATTACCATTTCGGCCATACTAAATATGACCTGTTTACCCCCTTCGAATCAGAATCTATCACTCACACAGTTTATGAGGGTAGCCTCAATGTTAGCCTACGAAAGGAGCAGGCCTTACAGTAATGGAAAACAAATTTAGGAGTTTTCCACTACCAGGACATATGAAACACACATATATATGTCCTGCCTTTTACCCACACAGTACCCGGCCCTCTGGGTTACCTAGGGCCTACCTTAGGGGTGGCATATATGATGAAAAAGAGGAGTTTAAGGCTAGGCAAGTGCTTTCAAATCTCAAATCGAAGTGGCGGTGAAACTGCACACAGACTCCTTGCAATGGTAGACCGGAGACATGGTTAAGTGGCTACTTATATGGGTGGCACAATCAGTTCTGCAGGCCCGCTACTGGCATTTAATTTACAGGCCCTCGTCACATGCAGTGCACTTTACTAGGGACTTACAAATATGTTAAATATGCCTATTGGGTATGAGCCAATGTCACCATGTTTTAAGGGAGAGAGCATATGCACGTTAGCACTGGTTAGCAGTGGTAAAGTGCACAGAGTCCTAAAACTAGCACAAACAGAGTCAAAAGTAGAGAGAGGCACGCAAAACGTTGGGGGTGAACACCCTAAGGCTGTCAGTCTAGCATATAGCATATTTACTAGAGAGAGTGACATGACTGCAACTCCCAGCAGATCCTGTTTCTGTAACTCCAAACACCAACCCAGCATTCTTTAGTCCAAAGTTCCCAGTGTCTTAACTCTCAAATGAAGTGTACTCAACTTTTAGGATGCTATTCATATAGTGTGTGTGGTACAGGGTGTTAAATGAGTGCAACATCCAGGAGATACTGTTGCTGTCACTCCAACCACTTGTCTATTGTCCTCTCATCCAAAGAATCCTGTTGTATAGCTCACAAATGAAGTATACTCAACTGGGGGATAACATCTGTATAGTGTGTGTGTACTAGTGACAGTGACATGACTGCAACTCCCAGCGGGCCCTGTTTCTATAACTCCAAACTCCAGGCCAATGTTCAATTGTCCATAAACCACTGTGTCTCAACTCTCAAATGAAGTGTACTCGCCTGGGCAGATACCATTTATATTGTGTGTGTAGTACAGGGTGTTACCTGACTACAAATCCTAGGAGGCACTGTTACTGTCACTCCAACCACCAGTCCAGTGTCCACTTCTCCAAAAACTCCTCTTTGTTAACTCACAACTGAAGTGTACTCACCTGGTGGGATAATATTTGTATAGTGTGTGTACTAGAGAGAGTAACAGACTACGGCCCTGATTCTAACCCCGGCGGCGAGGGCCGGCGGTGCCCCGCAGGGCATTCTGACCGCGGCGCTTTGGCCGCGGTCAGAAAGGGTAAACCCCAGCAAGCCCTGTTTCTGTAACTTCAAACACCAGCCTAGTGTTTTGGCTTGCATAAAAACCCCTGTGTCGTAACTATCAATCGAAGTGTACTTACCTGGGAGGATGATATTTTTATAGTGTGTGTAGTGCAGGGAGTTACATGACTGCAACTCCCAGGAGGCACTGTTATTGTCACTCCAAACACCAGTCCAGTTTCCTCTCCTCCACAGTCTCCTGCTTGTTATCTCACAAATGAAGTATACTCACCTGGGGTATAGCATTTGTATAATGTGTATACTAGAGAGAGTGATGTGACTGCAACTCACAACAGGCCCTGTTTTTGAAGCTCCAAACACCGGCCCAGTGTTCCCTTGCCCAATGACCCCTACGTCTTAACTCTCAATTGAAGTGTATACACTTGGGAGGATGATATTTGTATGTGTGTAGTAACGGGAATGACATGACTGCTATGGTCAGGAGGTACTGTTTAACTAACTCAAAACATAAGCCCAGTGTTTATTTCTCCAAATACCCTTCTTTAGAAACTCATAAATGAAGTGTACTCTCCTCTGGGGATGATATTTATCAAATGTATGAAGCACAGGGAGTGACATGACTGCTGAGGCAAGGAGGCTTTGTCTCTTTAACTCTAAATGCAAGCCCAATGTTCTCATGCCCAAATACCCCTGTATCTTAACTCTCAAATGAAGTTTACTCATCTGGGAGAAAAACATTTGAAAGGTGGTGGGAAGAAAAAGAGGGACCGGAATGCAAAACCTAATAGGCCCTGTTCCTCTAACTCCAACCACAAAAAGAATGTTCAAATACCCAAATCCATCTACTTATGAACTGTCAATTGAAGTTTACTTACCTATATGGATAACATTTGTCAAGTCGGTGTAGTATAGAGAGTGACCTGACTGCAGCTCCCAGGAGGCATTGTTTCAGGGACTCCAAATACAAGACCAGCCACTGCTGGATGTCTGTATGTGGATGTTCGGGCCCATCTGGGTAACCTGGTCAGACACCAACAGTGAGTCTCACTAAGGCCACAACCCGGCTGACTCTACATCACAGGCAACTATTCCCCTCCCAACCTGTGTACCAAGCACAGTGTCTTCCACCTTTTGACCCCAGTTCTGGATCCTGAGTTGCAGTGCAACACTTCAGACAATGAGGGTCCAGGAACCATTGGGAGAGCACCCCCTGTGGCATGCGCACTGGGCCATGGGGATAGGGTGCGTGAGATGGATGCTGTGGGTGAGTGGGGTGAGGCCACTTGCCCTGCTCCTGGCCAGGATACCATCAGCCATGTCTTGGGGGTCTATCAGGGATCCCATGGCGTGGCGGGCCAGGTCTTGACCAAACTCCAGGAAACAAAGCAGCAACAGAGGGACATGCAGAGGGACATGCGAGAAGAGATGGAAGCCCACATTACCAAATGGCCTCCCTAACAAGGGTGATAAGGGACATTCACCCCGTCCCGAGCAGGGCTTTTCCAAAGCAATCTTGCCCTTTCTTTGGCTCATCAACACCAGGCACATCTACATCAGTGCCAGCCACTGGAAGAGAGGGGCTAGAAGAATCTGAGACAGAGACCCCTGTCTCTGTGCCAGCAGACCACCCCACCACGCAAGCAGGGACATCCAGCAAAGAATCCAGGAGGTGCGGATGGCAAGACACCCACCACTGCCAGCAAGTGACCTCTTCTTAAAGGAACTCCTTTGTGTGCCACACATTCACTCTGTTTACTGATCCTGAACAACTTACCAGCTCCAATAGGAGGAGTAATCTAGACTTTGCACTCCCAATGGTGTGGCATCTACTCCAATGACTTTGTTCGCCATGACTGACACCTTCACTTTATTTTTCTCTTCGTTTCTCTCCAAATTACATTTACTGCATCAGCATTGTAATACATTCACCCATTATAAACTCATGGTCTGCTTGCTTAATTTCAACATTTTGCTATGTAGAGAGATAAGACCATGTGAACAATATGATGAAGACATATCTTACTTGTGCAAGGAGGGGTATATTACAGGTACACAGTGTCCTGCTCAGGATTACAACCCTCCCACACAAACACATACATACAAGTGTCTGGTAACACCAAACATTTCATTCCAGTGTACAGCACATAGGCTGTCCATTTGTCTGGATATTATTGACACAAGAATGTGTGACTCTTACGGAGTCTAAGTACACATTCCAGGGTACGGCCACCCAGACCATTGAAGGGAGGGGTTTGTCAGACATTGTCCTGTAGAATAGACAAACATTGAAGTGGATGATGTCAGCAGCTTGAGTCTGATCACATACGACACCAAAGTAATCCAACATCACATAATCCAGGATACAGACAGATGGCAGTAAAACAGTCCCTGATCACAGGCCCATCACAATCCAATGGCCGTCCATCTAATATGCTGACATAAATATATGTCAGTGTTGTGGTACAGGCACTGTGGACTGCAATGATAAAACACATCTATAGCTATATACAGGTCATACAATTGATGACTATATATTTCACACCCACTAGATGGAACACATGATGCAATCAGCCCAACACAGCACACAAAACAAGTTCAATGTGCACTTCTAATGTTCCACACAAACAATGTGCAAGCTGCATTGGTACAGGTCTCATACACCCCAAATCTGTGGCCTGCATTACCTGGAACAATCCATGTCCACTTTGTATGTCAGAACAGAATCAGATATCGTCCAATGTCACAACTCTGAAATCGTCACATGAGGATTTCATGGTTAAGGTACCTGTACAAAGACAAAACAAAGAGTATAGGTTTGAAAACAAACATACCTATTACATACATTAAATAGCAAGCAACTGGGAATGTAATTACATTGCAAGGAAACTGACACAAAGAAAGCAACATTATCAAGGTAGGGATACGTCAAAGGGTACCTCCTCAAGTAGCCTTTGGCTGAATATTGCAGAGAATCAGCTCCCTAGTTGTTGCTAAAACACTCAACTCCACACAATCTCACAACTAAAGTTCATTGTACAGTCACAGTCATTACATCACATGGCATATTTACACTCATGAAAAGTAGCTGTTAATGAGATCTTTCCACAAGTCAGCTCCTTCCTCCTCATCACTGCCAGCCTCACTTGGCATTTCAGGATTCTCACCTGGTGGCACTGCAGGTTTCCCTTCTGGGATACACAGGATATTCGTCCTCAGGGTGATGTTGTGAAGTATGCAGCACGCCACAGTGATCTGACACACTTCTCCGGGTGAGTAGAGGAGGGCTCCACCAGTCCTGTCCAGACACCTAAATCTGGTCTTCAGGAGCCCAAAAGCCCACTTCAGTACCTGAAGTGTTCTTCCATGTGCCTCAGTGAGGCAGACTTGCTCTGGCGTAGATAGATTACTTAGTGGTGTCAACATTCAAGGGCGGTTTGGATATGCGGAGTCTCCTGTTAAGGAATGGGACATATGTGCAACAATGAGTCTCTCACTTCATGATTTTAGCATCTGCCATTTCACACAAACACACACACACACACACACAGAACAGATGTGATTGCCAGGTCCTCTCTGGGTAGAATTGTGACATCAGCTGGGGTATGTTGCTGTTCTGTATTATGAAGGAATCATGGGCTGAACCCGGATAATGGGCACACACATGTTAAATGTAGAAATCCACCAAACTGACAACTTGCACGTTGATGGAATGAAAGTTCTTTCTGTTACAATAAACTTGTTGATTGGCCTGCGGTGGAACCAAGCCAACATGTGTGCCATCAATGGCCCCCACCACCTGTGGGACTTGTGTAATACCATAAAAGTCAGTCTTTACATGGGCTACATCTTAATGTCAGGGAAACCAGATATAGCTGTCAAGGTGTTTCAACATTGCTGAGAGGACAACCTTCAACACCAGACTGAACATGGTAGGGCCACTGTATGTCAGAAGGACCATGTGTGTCTAGGAAGTGCAATCCTGACACGACTTGTACAATGGGTGGATGCTGGTTGGCTAACTAATAGCTGGCATTAGATCTTTCTCCAACTGATGACAAAAGTCCACTATTGTTAGCCTAACCAGGCTGTAATAAGTTATTATGTGCCTTTGCTAAATGGTCGTCTGATGGTCTGGCAGTGGAAGGCAGATAGGAGGTTGTCACATCCTCCTTCTCCCTTGGTTCCTATATATGACAAGACATGATTTTTAACATTAGTAGGTGTGTCCACAGCAACATGCATGATGCATGGCTAATATATGTGATAATACTTTTCTGAATCCATAGACATGGCAACCAGTGCACATCACAGTTGCAAATGACACAAGGGTCACATGTGCCCCCCATGGTTTCCCACACATGCCCACAACATGTATAGGGACCAAACTCAAACATGTGCAACACAATCGCCCCTCGAAATGTGTCTGTATATCCTGATCGACAAAATGACCATCGGAGGTGGTGGACTATGCCCCACTGTTACATGCCATCTGTGCCCTACAAGATATTACAATGGTGTTTGAGTAGGAGGACCTACATGATAAAACTGGATAAGGATGTTTGTGAGGTCAAAAATAATTTTTTGCAGGTGTGACGCAGTTTCTAAAGACCAATACAGCATTTCAGGTCACCAAAATGGTGGCTGCCTTACCTACTTTACTGAGCATTAGGAAGCGCCTGTGACTTCCAGCGGAAGTCGTCTTGTGCTGTAGTCAGTTACAACCTCCGCGTACCCAGCCGTAGGCTACTGTTGTTGCCAATGGCACTCACAGGCCAATGGCTGTCCCCTGTCAGTGAAAACCATGTATGTGGCAGACGTGACAGCCATGTTCTGCAGATTCACTCACTTGACTCCTGACGCTGCGGTCAGCAACCCCTTCATGACCTGAGCTGCTGTGTACCACCTCTGGGCACAACCATATCACATCCAGCAGGTGTTAGGGCAAATTAGAACGAGATGGCCACAGCACACAGAGTATAAAGTTCAATGGTGTGACAGGGAAAATCTTCCTGAAAGTATATTTGTTGAAATGTAAAGTAGACTGGAGTCCAAGTTCTTGTTTTGCAGATGTAGCCTTTAATTATAGATATCAAAGATCATTGTGTCATCAACGAGATACAGCCAACACGTGTTTCGTCACACAAGTGACTTCCTCAAGGCTGCAAAACAGTAATGAAATACAAAAAAGGAAAAGTTCTAATGTTATGGCATATATAAGTGTGTGAGGTTACACATGGGCTCATAAGTGAGCACATGAAACAGACTCCAAATCGTTGAATGTCAAAAACACTCAGTAATTTATATGTGAACTCAGTGGAACTAGTGTGGTGAGTAGGTAAGTGTAGAAAACACACATCAGAACTTGGTGCGTGATAGGGACCCTAGACGTAGTGCATAAAACAGCAAAACAGTGAATTACCGTGGAAAAAAATTCAAAGTTCAAAATTGGACAAGTGCAACCATGGTCTGGAGTGGAATCCATGTGCCTATGAAGTGAAGTGTATCAGGTGAAAGAAAAAAGAAGGGCTGAGAGACAGATCCGAACCGCGGATGAGTAAGAGTACTAAAGTTAATCAGGTGCCTTGACTGATGAGAGAAGTGGCGGTAACTAAATGCGTAGATCATACCTGGGCCGTCAGGCCAAAGTGGAAAGTAACAAAGGTAAGTGGAGCGGGAGCCTCGTGTTCAGTTAACTGGGCTCCAGAGGTCAATTGTAGCTGGTACGAGAGAAACAGGACTATAAGTACGCAAAGAAACAGTACAGAGTAAAGAAGAAAGGATAAGAAATAGAATCAGAGAGTAAGTAAAAGGGAGAAGAGAAGAGGTATAGATGAGTGGTGTATAAATGAAGAGAGAAAGGTAAAGAGAAATAGGTCATCCAATACATACCTTCTATGAGTCGATCTGTCACTAGTGTACCTGGGTAGGTAGTGAATAAGTAAGAGGAGGACAATGGTAGCAATGGACCCTGATAAGTCTCTGGTCAAAGAAACCTAGGAAAATGACGTAAAAAGGGGAACAAAGTGCAAATGAGCCAATGAAGCCTGGACAAAGAGAACATGAACGTAAGTTATTGGTATGTATGCAGGTGGTGTTGAGGCGATAGGGAGTGCGTAGTTAAGTAGAGAACAATAGTAAGTGAGGCACTGGATTGGAAGGTCAAGTATTAATGGCCGCAACGATTTTGTACTAGAGAACAGTAGTAAATACAGAATGAGCTGAGGGTGGTAGGGGTGATGGCTAAGCGCAGTAAGTCCATCTAGGAGATGTAAACTGGATACACTGAGAAAATCCAGAAACGTAAACTGGTATGGTGGTAGTGGAGTAGGTAGAAACTAAGCGGGCCCCAGAAATTAGGGCTACTTAATTAACGTGGGGCAAGTAATCATAAACACGAACAGACTAAGGGAAGGGGCAGGAAGTATATACGCGTTTAAGATCAATCGATCAAAAAGAGATTGGGCAGTGGATACAATTGTGAATGAGCCAACACACGAAAAAGGGGCGAACCACTAAAATGAAAGTGGAGTCGATCGGTCATGGCGTGAGGTGATGAGGTAAGGACGTGCTAAGTTATAGAACAGGAAACCGTAGGGAAGTGTGGCAAACCAGCAGCACGGTAAGAAGAGCACTAAACACACTAAGCCGGTAAATGGCGCAAGAACGCACATAAGGAAGTCGTCAACGGAGAGTGGGCTAGGTGCAGGATGAGAATTAACACTAGAACATTACGTCAGAGAAACGATACGGTTTAGAGGAAGTAGACGGAAGCGGGAGTAATAGACGGCATACCTGAAGTTCGAGGAACGTGGCACGAAGTAAGCGGAACGTAGTAATGGGCCGAGAGAGCTACCGGTCTCATTTTAAAGCTCTCGGAAGGGAGAATAGTAAAAATCGAAGATGGACTAGTATAGTGAAAGACTAGTCAGCGCGGTGGCCATAGTGGATATGAAAATAAAACGCAAGGTCGCCTAGAGTAGAAGA
Organism: Pleurodeles waltl; assembly: GCF_031143425.1. Taxonomy (NCBI): domain Eukaryota; kingdom Metazoa; phylum Chordata; class Amphibia; order Caudata; family Salamandridae; genus Pleurodeles; species Pleurodeles waltl. The sequence goes on along the minus strand of NC_090436.1, from coordinate 591,692,406 downwards.
CGACCGCGTATGCAAAATGAAATCTGGAGGAGGCGGCCATCTTTAAAGAGAGGAGAAATAGAAGGTTGAGAATAGGCGTTTCATGAAAGAATAATGTAGACAGAGAGTGTGCATGCATAAAACGAAATACAGGTTGGCAGAGAAAAGTGTAAGTGCGCTGTTGAAGTAAGGTGCGAACGGTTACAATGGTACAAATGGTTGGTTATGGTGGTAAAGAGAAGCACTATAAACAAAATAAGCAGCAAGAACACAGAATCACACAAAGGTCATGAAGCATGGTACATATGATAGTTGCAGTCTACCAAAAACAATCGAGCATATACGGCCAAAGGTCATGGAGCATGATAATTTTACACATACAATGGTGATGCATGGGCATGAATAGGTAGTGCAGCATACGAAAATACAATGCAATATGATATAAACAGGGATGTCATGACCCGTAAAGAGTATAGTGTAAAAGCAAAAGTAATCATGTATATTGGCCACGGAAGGGCCCAATTAGCAAATGGAAGGCAACATGGGAGTCGGTCTTCAGAATTTACGAAAGAAAATAATGAAGCTCACGGTCAGTGTTTAAGCCTGATTCAACTGAACGAAGTTTTAAGATCCACTTTGCCTCGCATCTACGCAAGTCCCTTGTTCTGTCCCCCCATCTTGGGGAGTTGGGAACATGCATCATGCCATGGAATCTAATGTTCAAGAGATCTTTTTCCCCATGCAGGGTGTTGAAGTGAACAGCAAGAGGATAGTTGGTGTTGACATTTCTAATGGCTCTGACATGCTCTTGTATTCGTTCCTTAAGTGGACGTATGGAGCTACCAATGTAAATTAAGCCGCATACACATATTAAGCAATACACAGTGAACTTTGTGTTGCAGTTCATGAAGGTCTTGATTTGGTACGTGATCCCGGTATTGTAGGAAAATGTTACTTTCTTGTTGAGGGCCAATTGGCAGGATATGCAACAGCCACATTTGTAAAAACCGTTAGGTTTTTCTGGCAACCAACCCACTGTACGAGTTGAGGGGGAGGGGCCAAGAAAGCTGGGACACAGGATGTTTCTGAGCGTGCGACCTCTGGTGTGCACAATGGTAGGTGACAACCCTACTGAGTTTTTGAGGCAGGTGTCCAACATTAGCAAGTGCCAATGTTTCTTCAGGATGCGCAGAACCGTCTTACTCACAGGGCTGTATTGGGTGATGAAGGCGACCGGTCTCCTGTTGGGAGAGCCGCTGGCGTCAGATTTTTTAGGGGTTTTGAGCAATAAGGCGTGTTGGTTCTTGCTAGATATGCGTTTGCTGGCACCCAAGATGAGTTTATCAGTGTATCCCCTAGCCCGGAAGCGATGTGACAGGCTTTTTAGTTCTTGCCTGAAGATGTTCGTGTCCGTACAGTTACGTCTAATCCTAACCATCTCTCCATATGGAATGGCCCTGATCTAAGTAAGGGGATGGGCGCTCTGGGCATGTAGGATCGAATTGCAGGCCGTGGGTTTTCTGTAGAGTCTAGACATGATCTTACTTTCAGTGATGTACAACAGAAGGTCTAGAAACTCTATTTGAGTAGTGTCCACCTTGTGAGTGAACACTAGGTTGAACTCATTGATGTTGAGGTGTTGTCTGAGTCCATTGAGGTCAGGGATGTTGCCAGTCCAGATGACCAGAATGTCATCAATATATCTCCCCCAGTACAAGATATGTTCCGTGATGTGTGTCGGGCAGTTAGACCATAGGTGGATTTTCTCAAATTGGCCCATGTACAGATTGGCATATGATGGAGAGAACTTCGCTCCCATGGCTACACCCTGACATTGGCGAAACCACCTACCATCATGTAAAAAAACATTGTTTTCTAGCACCAATCGGGTGAGGTCAAGAAGCATGCGCGTGTGTTCATAGAGAGTAGCGTCACGGGCATTGAGCGTTAATTGGAGCATTTCTAGACCCTTTTCCAGGGGAATGGAGGTATAGAGAGAACTAACGTCAAGGCAAACAAACACACACCCCTCCGTCCATTCGATGTCCTCAAGTTGACACAGCAAGTCCCTAGTATCCTGTATGTACGAGGGTAAGTTGTGTACCAAAGGTTGGAGAAAGGAATCAATGTACTCGGAAATGTGTTCCGTGGGAGAACCTATCCCTGAGATGATGGGTCTCCCTGGGGAAAAGTCACCCGATTTGTGGACTTTGGGTAAGATGTAAATGCAGGGAGCACGAGGCGCCTCCGTATACAGAAATCTGTATTCAATATCGGTTAAGAGACAGAGGTTCCTCCAGGACGTTAGTTTCTTTTGGATGAGACTAGTGATGTCAGGAAGAGGATTAGATTGTAGCGCAGAGTAGGCCTGTGTGTCATTAAGTTGTCTGTTGATTTCTGCAATGTAGTCAGTTTTATTCATAATGACAACGTTGCCCCCTTTGTCTGCCTCCCTGATGACTATGTCCGTGCATTTCGAGAGTTTACGTAGTGCCCTGAGTTCAGGGGGGTTGAGATTTGTGTATGGTCTACGGGTGCAAGTGTTGTTTTTATCCTCTAAGTTGTGCAACTCCGTACTGACGGCTTTGTAGAAGACATCGATGTGATTGTCTGGTGGTAGGATGGGGACAAAGGTGGATCTAGGTTTGAGCCCACTGTTGATGTCTAGGTTGGGTGTAATGTCTAGTTGGGTCAGTAGTTCGTCAAAACTGAGGGGTGGTGACTTGGTGTTGTCAAGGGAGAGAATAGTGTGGACATCTTGTAGGTCCTTGATGGATTGATTGCAAGTTGGTGGTGAAATGCTGGCAGACTCGATAGAGTCTGGTTTGTTCTGGAAAAACTTTTTCAGTTTGAGATTACGTACAAACTTGAACAAATCTATGTGTAAAGTAGTGTAGTCAGGTGTGGAAGTAGAACAAAAACCCAAACCCTTCTTTAATACATTTATTTCATGTACAGAAAATTTCAATTGGGAAAGATTCATAACTTGTACAGTTTCTTCTGAGGTGGAGAGGTTTTGTTCTGGATGGGGATCACTCAGGTCTTTTGGGTTTTTGTGGTAGAGCGAGTTGTCACGCCCTCCCTGGTGTTTGCTAAGGTGTTTCCTACCCCCCCGCCGGGTGGGTTTGTGTTTGAACCTGATCTGTTGTAATTTTGTCGTAGTCCCTTTCTGTATCGGCCAAGTTCCTCTAAAAAAGAATTTGGTTGTTGTGTTGTGTTAGGTGGAAGTGTACTGACGGCGGACCTATCCCTAGGTGGGTCCGAACAGTCGCTGGATAGATTGGAAATGTCAGATAGACTGCCTGCAATTGATCCCGAAGGGGTAGTGGTACAGGTGGTTCTGTTGCTAGATTCCTTGTTAACTTGATCAAACCTTCGTGCAAATGTATAAATCCTGCCATTAGTGTAGTCATTATCATCTCTGATAAGTTTGCGCATTTTCTTATCCTTGATGTACAATTGGTAACCAGTCAGTATCTCTCTCATAATCGTGTAGTTTTTGTCAGTTGCCTCTGTGAGGTTGAGATTCTTAATCTCTTCCTCCAGAGATGTGATGTCCTGAAGTAATTTGTCACGTTTTCTATCCGCATGTTTGATCAAAATGTTAATCATGCCGAAAGATGTGGCTGAAATAAGGTGTTCCCATTCCCCAAGCAAGTCAGGGTCCAGGTCTTCAAAGGATGGGAATATTATCACGCGCAGTCCCCTAGGTATTTGTTTGAGTTCCAAATAGCGTTTAAGAGTGGTGATGTCCCACCAGCGAGCTAACTCTTGTTTCCTGAGTCTTTCTAATTTTATGAATTTTTGTCTCAGTCCTTCTTTAGTGGGTGTATGGTCTGAGGTACGTGGTGCTTGCAGTTTTCTCGAAAAAAGCTCAGCAGCTAAGGTGTCCCTGTTGTCGTCAAATGAAGCCATGTTGTGAGGTCTGGGGAGAAGGTAATCTTGTTTGTACAGAAAATACTCAAATATAATAGTAAAAACAGTAGATGTTAACAGAGTGCGGCTCACCCTAATTCAGACAGAACATAATCATAGAGAATACACAGATGGGTAGTAAGGGTGAAAGGCGCCGCACATCTGAGCAATAAAACAGTTGTACCGAGACAAGTAGTCAAAGTGAAAGCAGGGTCTGGTGCAGCCTGGCCCAGTGCCTTACTACCCGGTAGGCACAAAGAAGGGTAACAAAATACCCATAGACAAATTAGAACGAGATGGCCACAGCACACAGAGTATAAAGTTCAATGGTGTGACAGGGAAAATCTTCCTGAAAGTATATTTGTTGAAATGTAAAGTAGACTGGAGTCCAAGTTCTTGTTTTGCAGATGTAGCCTTTAATTATAGATATCAAAGATCATTGTGTCATCAACGAGATACAGCCAACACGTGTTTCGTCACACAAGTGACTTCCTCAAGGCTGCAAAACAGTAATGAAATACAAAAAAGGAAAAGTTCTAATGTTATGGCATATATAAGTGTGTGAGGTTACACATGGGCTCATAAGTGAGCACATGAAACAGACTCCAAATCGTTGAATGTCAAAAACACTCAGTAATTTATATGTGAACTCAGTGGAACTAGTGTGGTGAGTAGGTAAGTGTAGAAAACACACATCAGAACTTGGTGCGTGATAGGGACCCTAGACGTAGTGCATAAAACAGCAAAACAGTGAATTACCGTGGAAAAAAATTCAAAGTTCAAAATTGGACAAGTGCAACCATGGTCTGGAGTGGAATCCATGTGCCTATGAAGTGAAGTGTATCAGGTGAAAGAAAAAAGAAGGGCTGAGAGACAGATCCGAACCGCGGATGAGTAAGAGTACTAAAGTTAATCAGGTGCCTTGACTGATGAGAGAAGTGGCGGTAACTAAATGCGTAGATCATACCTGGGCCGTCAGGCCAAAGTGGAAAGTAACAAAGGTAAGTGGAGCGGGAGCCTCGTGTTCAGTTAACTGGGCTCCAGAGGTCAATTGTAGCTGGTACGAGAGAAACAGGACTATAAGTACGCAAAGAAACAGTACAGAGTAAAGAAGAAAGGATAAGAAATAGAATCAAGTGTTAGGGCCCCTGCCTTCTTACCAGAGTAGTTGGAGAGGATGGTGACTGAGGTCCTACCCCTTTGTGGACAGCTCTGTGGCTTGCCAGAGGAGCAGGTAAGTACCTCATGTGCACAATTTTCTCTGTACTTCACTATCCTTTCCCTCCTCACAGGCTAGAACATGCCCATCTTGCCAGTTAGATTCTTGTGTGCCTGTTGTTGCAGCCTGTTGTTGCATCAATGGGATGGACAATGTGCAGGTACTAGTGGCCAGTGCCATATGTTATGTTCAGTCACATTGTGTTGTGTGAGGTTTTTGGGGTCCTAGCTTCTCCTTTTGTTGGAAGCACATAACTAGGTAAGGATACATTACTGCCATCCACTGACATCTCTTTCCTCATGCTTGTTGTAAATATCAGACAATATGCATGTGCATGGCATCATGAGGTGTGTATGCATGTTGTATGAGTCAGTAGAGAGTCAGTAGAGAGTCATGTGAGCAATGTGTTTTGTGCCACAGATCTTTCAAACCACATCTGGCCATGCTAAACTGTTGTGTGGAAGGCATATCATGACTCACTCTACTCTTCAGGTTGTCACACATAACACATGCAGAATTTCTGTCATGAAGTACTGTCCTGCATGGAATGATAGGAATGGAGTGTCATGTAGGTTCTGTCTGTTCAGCCTGCAGAGACCAGGGCTTGTCAACTGTATGTCCCAGTATGGGACCTAGTCTAGGCTGTGAGAGAGTCACTGTGGCTATGCAACTGTGGCACTGTGCCCACTCCCTATACCCAAGCAGATCATGGCATGTGGCCAATATAATGCTTTAGTGGCAAAACCTGCCCTGAATGCTTGATTCATTTGACTAGATTAGGAATGGGTACAGAAGTAAATCATTAATCTAGTCCATATGTGCATTTAATGTCATTGTCAATGTGTGTCTTAGGCTCATGACACAGCCCTTACTGCCACAGCTCTGTTGTCACCTTCACAAAGGCCATATTTCTCCTGTAAAGGCGTACTGCATAAATGGCAGACCCACAGTGCAGACGCTGTGTTGATTCCTGGAGGGCCATGACATGTGACTCAGTAGCTTAGTCACAAAGCAGCAACAGTACAATGCATGCCTTTGTTTGTTCCATTCCATTTCTGTGGGATAGACACTTATGTCCAAAGGAGTGTTCTGTGGTACATGTACATACCACAGTACCCACCCCCTGAAGTGGCATGAGTCTGCATTTGTTAATCCACATCTCCACACATGGACAAGGAAGACACTCTGGGGCATATTTACACTCTGTTTGCGCCAAATTTGCGTTGAAATTTTGGACGCAAATTAGTCGCAAACCTAGCACAATATTTATACTTTGCCGCCCGACCCCGCAAACGTCAAAATTCAGCAGTGTGCGGCATTTTCCGGATGCGTGAAACTGCCTTGCGTTAATGACATGCAAGGTAGGCGTTCCCGTCATAAAAATGACTTTAAGGCATGTGCGCCTTATTTATACTCCTGCGTCATTTTGACGCACAGGAAGGGGCGGGCCGTAAAAAATGGCACACAGCCTGATTTGCACCTTTTTTTTAATGCCTGTGTGATGCCCTTCCCTGCCCCCAGGGACACACCCTGCCACCCTCACCCACCCCTGGAGGACAACCATGGATGGGGGGACCCATCCCAGGTAAGTACAGATAAGTTGAGGTAAATATATATATATATTTTTTTAGTGGCATGGGGGGGGGCCTAACTTGGGCCCCCCTACATGCCACTGTGCCCAATGACCATGCCCAAGGGACAGTAGTCCATTTGGGCAGGGGGGCATAGCTCCTGTCTTTCCTAAGACAGGAGTCATTTCGTTGGAGGTTGTGCGTCAAAAAATGGCGCAAGTCCAGTTAGAGCCATGATTTTTTACTCTAACCTGACTTGCACCATTTTTTGACGCACAACCCCACATTCTTCCCTACTCCTGCGCTGCCCGGTTAGGGTCATTTTTTTTACTCTAACCAGCCCGCGGCACCGGCTAATGTCAATCCATAAATAAGGTGGCCACCTGGCGCATTGGAAAGGCATTAACTGGCGGTAAATTTTTTGACGCAAACCAGCACCAGTGCTGGTTTGCATCAAAAAGTATAAATATGGGCCTCAGTACCCACCATGCCGACCTCTTGATTGTTACTCATGTGTAATGTTGAAGTTTGTACTCTAGCAGTTGCCTCTATGGAGTGTATACAGTGAGTCATTCTAACAGAGTGTGAATGTGCTGGTCCATTAATGCCTAAGGATTTTAACCTTCAGAAGCTACATATGTGTGCAGAGAAGGGTACGGCTCTGGCTTGGAAATTCACATTGGGATATTGCCAATTCTCTTGTGTATTTTTAACATAGACCTAGTAAAGCCAGCGCTTGAAGTTCACAACTTGCTCAAAGGGAAGGTGACGTTTTCCAGAACCTTCCTCTTGGGTTTGTTTATGGTACATGAGGTGGGGAAACTTGGCGCTAAGGTAGAAGAAACTCATTATGATGGTGGACACACTGCCGATGAGTCCCATTGTGGACTATTTCTCCTGTCTCAGCTGTCCAGTGTTCCCGAGCTTGACGTCAGCAAGGAAAAGGATGATGTTGGATTCAATCCCTATGGTGATGCATCTTTCATTCTTTTATTCACTGCATACATATTCATTGTTGATGTTTTGCACTTTTTCTGCCTATTATTATTCAACTGCTGTGATTATTTTAGTATCTGCACATGTTTTATTGTATTCAAGTTAAATGCTCATGTTTATATTTATGTATGCCCTCATTTGAGACTAGGGAAGTGCCTTAATAAATTCATTACTCAGACTCAGAGTGCTGCATTCTTTGCATTCTTTAGCCTCTCAGTTTGAAACAAAGCAGATCACTATGCCATTGACGAGAATCATATAGCAAAGTGTTTTGCCCTTGTGAAATGGGGAAGGTTTGCAACTTGATTGCTGGCATGCATCATGGAGTGACTTGCAGTTATGTTGAAATCATAAGTATTTGGGTACAAGCATTCATCCACATACATCTGGGTTTCCATGACCAAAATGCAGACAATGATAAAGCTTCCAATTGATCAACATGTTGAGGGCTTTCAACAAGTACTTTCAAATCTCTGAACCTCTCCAACATCCAATGGACTACTGATACACTCTACTGATGAACTCAGAGTATGTCTACTGATGCACTCAGAGTACGTCATTGTAAGGGTTGCCAGAAATTGGTGTTGATTTCTCTGGTGCTTGCTGATTCATTGTGTTGCAGGAATGGACTTGGCATTAGCCTACTATTGTATGTCAAGAGATAACTGAGGTATGCCCCATGGGTCAAAACATTGATGGTGATGATGTCTCCTACTTTTTCAATGGTTACTGTGATTGCACAGCTTCAGCCATGCAATTATAGTTGTTTTAGATCCTGATTTACCTGTGGGCAACTGTTGACAGTTCAGTTGGCATGCATGCATATGGTATGGTACATGTATAGGCCACTTAGGTTGAGTTTGCTGCTGGGGCCTACTTGACATCATAGTAATAATTGCTAATCAGAGCTGTTGTTCATGTGTGATCATGGACATGTGATGACCCTATTTCTCTATGTATTTTGCAGCATCAGCCCAGGGAAGCGAGGGAGATAGGGCACTGTTGAGTGGGAAAGCATCTGGCCATGGGACCTCAGGTCAAGACACCACTTACACAGAGGGATCCAGTGCCCCAGAGGGTGGGGGAGTTCCACAATGGAGACCGGATCAACATCCTCTTCATCATTGGATTTGTCCTTCAGTGGACACTACCTAGTGGTGGCAGACCCATTGGGTACAATCCTGTACCAACTTTTTCTGCTACCTCAGGTTCTATCACCACCCTCCCTGTTGCTTTCCACCCAGTTGGCTATGCCTGCTCACTCAAGAGGGTGGGCATCTTCTTTGCCACAGGCACCTCCCCCCCAGCCCCTGTGGCCCCTACTGCCTTCAGTGAAGAGGCTATTGACCTCCGGATGAGTATCTCTGTGGGTCAGACAGCCAATGTGAGTGCCTCCCGGGTCAAATGCAGCAGACAAATTCATTCCTGGAAGGTATTCATGCTGCAATGTCTGGCCCACAGAAGTCTTTTCAGGCTCTGGCCTCCACACTGATGGCAGTCAGTCACCCCCTGCCTTCTGTCCCCATCCACCTCCCTCTTCCCAATCCAAATCCCCCATTCTCTTACCTGCCCCAAGCACACAGACCGATCTGCATGCACCCACCTCTACAAACAAGAGCAGTACACATAGACACAGGCACCATAAAACACACTGGCACACAAGCATTCAACACACACACACAATCCAGCCACCACTTCCCCCTCCACTGTCACAGTACCACACACAACATCAAGCATACCCATAGGCATCACCACAGCAGTCATTGACATACCCACAATATCTGCAGATACCACCCCAACAGACACACAGACATCTGCCACACCTACTATACCCACAGACCACCCCAACAGACACATAGACATCCCCCACATCCACCATACCCACAGACCACCCCAACAGAAACATAGACATCCACTACATCCAACATACCTGCAGACACCACCCCAAAAGTCACAAGTACATCCACCACTCCCACATCACCCAGCACCTCTACCTCCCAGCCCCCCAAGTCACACAAATGCCCACACTCACACAGCCAACAGACACCACCCAAACACATGTATACCTCCCACAAGCAGATACCCGACATCTACACCAATGCAGCAGACAACCACTCCCTTGACCTCCAAAACCCCACCTCTTCTGATGACCGTCCCTGTGTTCCTAAGTCAGATTTTTTGTTTGAGCTTGCCCTTTTCCTTGTTCCCTCTAGCCCGCCCCAAACCCAAGAGGCCCAACCCACCTCGCAACCCACCTCCAAGTCATCCCCGTCACATCTGCCCCCCGGCAAGCACCCATACCCCTACCCCGCAAGAAGAAGCCCGCCCCTCTTAAGAGCGACCTCTGACCTGTTTTGGTCCAGAGCTCGCCACCCACGTCCGCAGCACCACCCTGCTGTCTCGTGCCCCTGACCCCCGCCCACGCTGCTGCTAGCGTGTTCGAGTCCCGTGGCTTCTGCCGCCTTCTCGCCGTTCCTGTAAGTGTTCTGTTCCACTTTTTTAGCGCCTGCCTCCTTGCGCTCTAGCCCCCATTTGTGCCCCTCTGATTGCTGTATTCCAATTGTTTTTGTGCCATTTTGCGTAGTTTTGTGACTGTTTTGAATTGTGCCGTATTCCTGTTATTGTGCCTTGTTTCCTGGTATTTTGCCCCTTGTGCACTCCCCCCTTGCCTTCTCTCACTGCCGCTGCCTCCCCGTGGCCCGCCCCCCTCGCGCCCCCATTCGCTGCTCCCTCCCGCCTCCCGCCTCACAGCTGCTCCTCCCTCCCCCCTCCCTTCTTAATGGCTGGCGCTGCGCGTCGCGAGTGAGCGACCTCTGACCTGTTTTGGTCCAGAGCTCGCCCCCCACGTCCGCAGCACCACTCTCCTGTCTCGTGCCCCTGACCCCCGCCCACGCTGCTGCTAGCGTGTTCGAGTCCCGTGGCTTCTGCCACCTTCTCGCCGTTCCTGTAAGTGTTTTGTTCCACTTTTTTAGCGCCTGCCTCCTTGCGCTCTAGCCCCCATTTGTGCCCCTCTGATTGCTGTATCCCAATTGTTTTGGTGCCATTTTGCGTAGTTTTGTGACTGTTTTGAATTGTGCCGTATTCCTGTTATTGTCCCTTGTTTCCTGGTATTTTGCCCCTTGTGCGCTCCCCCCTTGCATTCTCTCACTGCCGCTGCCTCCCCGTGGCCCCGCCCCCCTCAACCCCCATTTGCCGCTCCCTCCCGCCTCCCAGCTGCTACCCCCTCCCTTCTTAATGGCGGGCGCTGCGCGTCCGCGCCGCTGGCGCGCCAGAGGCAAGCCCGTCTGCGCCCGTCCGCGCCTGGACCGCGCCCAGCGCCACCCCCCCTGGTCCTCACGCCCCCTGCATCCCCATCCTTCGCTACTCGGCCAGCGAACTCCTCGCCCTCAACCCTGGACCCTCCACAGAATGCTTCCAGGCCACCCCGAAGCACACCAAAGGACCCATTTCCTGCCGCACCTGCAACTTCACCTGCAACAGAACAACGAAGCCTGCAACAACCAACACAAACCACCTACGCATCCTCCTCAACACACGCTCCGCACGAAAGCACGCCATCAAGCTCTGGGACCTGCTCGACACCACCGCCCCAGATGTAGCCTTCCTAACCGACACCTGGTGGAACAACTCCTCGGCCCCAGACATCGCCATCGCCATCCCTGACGGCTACAAGATCACCAGAAGAGATCGCAACAACGGAATCGGCGGAGGAATAGCCATTGCCCACAAATCCACCCTCAAGATCCACACGGACAACACCCTCAAGACAGCCGAACACCTTCACTTCCAGATCCACACGGACCCCAACACTACCCTCAGAGGAACCCTCATATACCGACCTCCAGGACCAAGAGCCCCCTTCAGCGACACCATCTCCGACCTCGCAAGCACCCACGCCCTCGCCTCTTCAGACTACATCCTCCTGGGAGACCTCAACTTTCACCTGGAGAACAACAATGACGCCAACACCGCATCACTGACCACCAACCTCTCCAACCTCGGACTCCGTCAACTGGTCAACACACCCAGCCACGTCGCCGGTCACACCCTAGACCCCTTCTTCACTGCAAGCAACAACATCGTATTCAACCACACCACCGAACTCCACTGGACGGACCACCACTGCGTCCATTTCACATTCAAATAAATCACCGAACACCACCGCAACCCGCTACCGCCACACCGCCGCTGGGGAAAAGTAACCAAAGACCAACTAACCAGCACCCTTGCCAAGAACCCACCGCCCGACCCCACCGACCCGGACTCTGCCGCCATCAACCTCCAACAGTGGATCCTCAACGGCGCCAACTCCCTCGCACCACTCAAGAGGCCCACCGTCAACCAAGAAAAGAAAAAAGCAGCCTGGTTCACAGAAGAACTGATCACCTCCAAACGCACCTGCCAGAAACTCAAGAAAAAATGGATTCTCAAACGCACACCCGACAGCCTAGGAACCCACAAAGAAGCCAACCGCAAACACCACCAACTTGTCCGACTCGCCAAACGCTCCCACTTCACAGAACGCCTTAACAACAACGCACACGACAGCAAGGAACTCTTCTGCATCGTGAAGGAGCTCTCCAACCCCAACGCCAACGTCAACAACGTCCCACCATCCCAGAAACTCTGCGACAAACTCTCCACCTTTTTCTACCAGAAAATCGCTGCCATCCACGACAGCTTCAACACCACACCTCCGCCAGACCCCACCCCCAACAACCACCCCCTCGCCGACCGCCTTACCACCTGGACCCACGTTGACGACACCGAAACCCTAAAGACCATGAACTCCATACACTCTGGATCTCCCTCTGACCCCTGCCCACACCACGTCTTCAACAAAGCCGACTCCACCATCGCCCCCCAACTCCGCAAGATCATCAACCTATCCTTCGACACCGCAATCTTCCCAGACAGCTGGAAGCACGCCGATATCCAACCCCTCCTCAAGAAACCCAAGGCTGACCTCAACGACCTCAAAAACTTCAGACCGATCTCCCTCCTCCCCTTCCCAGCGAAGGTCATCGAAAAGATCGTCAACGCACAGCTCACCCACTACCTCGAAGACAACTCCATCCTGGACCCCTCCCAATCCGGATTCAGATGCAACCACAGCACCGAGACTGCACTCCTCGGCGCCACAGACGACATCAGACAACAAATGGACAACGGCGAAACTTCAGCCCTCATCCTCTTAGACCTTTCCGCCGCTTTCGATACGGTCTGCCACCGCACCCTACTATCTCGACTCCACAAAGCCGGAATTCAAGACAAAGCCCTCAAATGGATCTCCTCTTTTCTCTCCGATAGAACCCAGAGAATCCGACTCTCACCCTACCGATCCAAAGCCACCAACCTCATCTACGGCGTCCCCCAAGGCTCCTCGCTAAGCCCAACGCTGTTCAACGTATACATGGCACCCCTCGCACAACTGGCCCACCAGCACAGCCTCAGCATTATCTCCTACGCCGACGACACCCAGCTCATCCTCTCCCTTACTAAAGATCCACACATCGCCAAAACCAACCTCCACGAGGCACTGAAATCTATCGCCGAATGGATGAGAAACAGCCGCCTGAAACTAAACTCCGACAAGACGGAAGTCCTCATCCTCGGTCGCTCCCCCTCAGCCTGGGACGACTCCTGGTGGCCCTCCGCGCTGGGGCACCCTCCAACACCAACCAACCACGCACGCAACCTCGGATTCATCCTCGACTCCGCTCTCACCATGTCCAAACAGGTCAACGCAGTCTCCTCCTCCTGCTTCAATACCCTCCGCATGCTCTGCAGAATCTACAAGTGGATCCCTACGGAAACCAGAAAAACAGTGACCCAAGCCCTCGTCAGCAGCAGACTTGAATATGGCAACGCACTCTACACAGGCATCCCAAAAAAAGACATCCAACGACTCCAACGCATCCAGAACGCATCTGCCCGATTGATCCTCGACATAACCCGCCGTTGCCACATCTCCCACCACCTGAAGGACCTCCACTGGCTCCCCGTGGACAAGAGGATCACCTTCAAACTTCTCACCCACGCACACAAAGCACTACACAATGCCGGACCCGCCTACCTGAACAACAGACTCAACTTCTATGTCCCCCCCGCCAACTCCGCTCCACCAACCTCTCACTCACCACCGTTCCCCGAATCCAGCGCAAGACCTCCGGCAGCAGATCCTTCTCCTACCTCGCCGCCAAGACCTGGAACTCACTCCCCACCTCCCTGCGCCAGACCCAGGACCTCCTCACCTTCAGGAGACTCCTCAAGACATGGCTCTTCAACCGATAGCAGCTATCCCCCCCCCCCCCAGCGCCTTGAAACCCTAACGGGTACATAGCGCACTTTATAAGTGCTTTGATTGATTGATTGATTGATTGATTAAGAAGCAGTCTACCCCTCCTATACCCAAACCCACCTAACTCAAATCCGACCCCCCCAAGGACGATCCCTGAGGTGCCTGCCTGCACACTTGATGCCCCTTCCTGTAGAGGTTCCCTTTCAGTCAAGTGAGAGCACAATGATGTGGCTGAACAGTGGCCTATGGAATAGCCAATGGCACTAGACTTTTCAAATTTGTTTTGAAAATAAACCCAAACAGTTGTTTTCTTGGGTATGCATTTGTTCCACAATTCCTTTTCTACCTTTATGTTGTTCCTGGGAAACATGTGCTGTCTGTCTACAGATGTGTGTGTTTCAGCCTGCTTGCTGATCCATTTGCTGTTGTTTTCAGTATCGAACTTTGTGGGCAGTGCTGGTGTTCCCCAAGAAAAGTGTATATGTTCACTGTACGGATATGTGGGTATAAATGCAATTGTGGTGTCATAGCATTGTGCTATGTTCTGAATGGTAAGCATTTCATCTTGTGTTGTCTAATGTGAGCATGTATGCTGTTAGACTGGCCCCCCTAATATGAATTATAGATTAATCTAATGTGTGGCAGCTTGAGCTTTGCTTGTGCAGACATGGAGGGTGTTCAATTATGCTACCTTTTTTGCATTTGACTGTGCCTGTGTCCATTGAGCTGAGCGTACCTTGCAGCTACTTCATGTAGATGTATGATCCATGCAGTTGGAGTTGTATGTGCTTTGCTGACTTGCACTTCCAGATTGTGCGGATAGGCATGTCATTTGGCTCTACTATTATTTGTCTCTGAGATACATGTAGGGCCAGTTCATGTGCAAATGTTGTTTTAAGGGGCATGTGCAAAGTGAGATGTGTTCCAGTGCAGCCTCCTTCCCTGAGTTCTCCTGGTGCCCCCATCCCTACTGTGTAGGTATTGTTTGCATAGGGGGCTGTGTATATTTGTCTCTCTTTCTATTGTGCATCCCATCGTCCTTTCATTGTGTTGCAATGTGGGTGATGTGTCTGTCCATTGCAGGGCTGTTTAATGGGATTGGTGTTTGTGTTCCATGCCACATCCATATATATATGTTTTGAATGTGACAGTCCATGACATGTATGCAATGTTAGTGTGTGAGTGGAATTTGTGGATTTGATGTTCCTGTGTTGTTGGTGTTGTGCAACACAATGTTGTGTATACTTCACTGTCCCTGTGCCTGAGATGAGCAGGCATGTGTTTTTATGTAGTGTTGCGGTGCAGTGTGAATGACCTGCCCAAAGGGGGCATATTATGACTGTGAATGTGTCCTTATTTGTGCGTGATTCCAATCCAATTACAAGGGAGCTTGGTTCCCATAGTTGACCCCAATGTGTTGTGGCTGATGGCATGATGATCTATTGTTGACCTTAGTGACAGAGGTAGGTGTGTGTACTTGTTGTTGGTTGCATCCACAGTAGATTAGGTTTTGTGTACATTCGATGAACAGCAGCAGTGGCAGGACGTGTGCGATGGGCTCCATGGTGGCACTGGATGAATATTGCTGGCTGCAGGTGAGTGTCTCCCTTTATACTGTCCATTTGTGCCTGCTGAGACATGGTGGTTGGACCGCCACTGTCACATTAGTGGTGTGCAATCTCTTGATGTGTCTGGCGGAAACACAGACTCCGCTGGCCTGTTTGTGCTTCCTCGTAACCGTTGGGTCTGTGCTGCCTGGCAGTGCTGGCAGGACCACAGTGGTCTGTGCTCCATAGTCCCTCATGACTCATAATACTTTGGGACGGCCGCCAGCCCCGTGGTGGTCAGACCTCCAACAATGCCATGGCAGTCCAGAGACTGCCAAACTCATAATGAGGCCCTAAGTCCTCATATAGAAATCTTCACAGTGATTTTGTCAAGCAAATCCCTGATAACAACTCCTCCTTGAACACCGCCAACTGCCTTGGCCCACTGAACGTTTCTTCTTAGACATTTTTCTTCAAAATTTCTTTTAGGCCCGAAGGTAAGAAGAGACCGTCCCAACCCACAATGTGTACTTGAACCGTGCTCCATAGTTGTCTGCAATAACGTAACTTTGTACCAGCCTCGCACAATTAGATGTCCGTGTATGGTGCTTTTAATGTTTTAGGTGCTAGATTGCAATAAAAACTTTAAAAATTCATAACTTTGGTTCCACTGATTGGATTGTTGTCATTTTTATTTCAAGTACTTTATTAAATGTTACTATATGTTTCTAAATTATTGTGTGTTTTTTCTTGTGTTGTGTTTTTACTTCATTACCAATAAATACTTTACTCATTGCCTCTAGGTTAAGCCTTATGGCTTTTGTGCCAAGCTACCAAAGGGTTAAGCACAGTTAATTTAGTGACTTTTTGTGGTTCACCCTGACAAAGTTTGTGGCTTTTGCTTGAGATGTTCTCACACACCCCTCAACCAGAAGCCCAACTCCCTACAAAATTAAATTTAAAACGTTATTATTTATTTATTAAGTAAACTTTTAAATTGAGGAGCTATTGTGATGTAGCATTTCATTTTTGGTTCTAGGTTAACAATAATAATAATTCTAAGTTATTTTGCATTTTTGTATGGTTTTAGTGATTCATAAGCTGTATTATTTTTCCAGATATATTTATGTGAGGAGATCTCTACCTCAATGACAGAAACCTCAGTACAATAAGTAAAAAGTTGCTAATAGTATTGGTACCCTTGTAAGTGCTTTCTTAGCATGCTCCACCCCCCCTGTAATGTGATGAAAATAAATTTGCACCTAGTAGTGAATTTACACTTGGAAATGGTAAATAGTAACAAGCATAATGTTAGTATGAGGTGAAGTAGTGAGTTTATATGTTGAAATATACACATGTAAATTTACTTTTAATATGCCTCATATTGTTTAGGACTGAATTTGCAAATAGCTTTGGTGTTACTGAAAAATTACATAAAACTTTTGCAACTGTAGACTACTTGAAAGAGTAGATAGTGAACATATTGAGGAACAATGGCCAATAGGAAGAATAAGCATCTAAAATCATTAAAGCCAACATTAAAATAACTGCTGTCCAGGTCATCTGTCGGATTAGAGCTTCCTGATCTTCACATGCACCTGGGCCTTTTGGTATCACCATTGGCCATATAATTTTATATAAATTGATGTGAGAAAATTGGACAAAGTTACATTTAAAGTTTTACAAAAATATATGTGATACAAGAGAAGTTCCAGAGTGGAGTGGAAAGAATCAGTCTTAGAAACAAGATTTAAGAGAGGACCAAGATCAGATCCAAGAAGGTATAGAATAAAAGAACTGTTAAATGTGCACAGCAAAGGTTTTGCAACAATTTTGCTCTCTGTATTAGAGACTTGGATCAGTGAAATACATCTCCTTAACTCTACTCAACCTGGTTTTCAAACTGAGGGGGTCATTCTAACTCTGGCGGGTGGCGGAGGCCGCCCGCCAGAGTTCCCCCCTCCAGAATACCGCACCGCGGTCAGAAGACCGCTGCGGTTATTCTGTGTTTCCCGCTGGGCTGGCGGGCGACCGCCAGGAGGCCGCCCGCCAGCCCAGCGGGAAACCCTTCCCACGAGGAAGCCGGCTCCGAATGGAGCCGGCGGAGTGGGAAGGTGCGACGGGTGCAGTTGCACCCGTCGCGAATTTCAGTGTCTGCTGAGCAGACACTGAAATTCTTTGTGGGGCCCTCTTACGGGGGCCCATGCAGTGCCCATGCCATTGGCATGGGCACTGCAGGGGCCCACAGGGGCCCCACGACACCCCATACCGCCATCCTGTTCCTGGCGGCCGAACCGCCTGGAACAGGATGGCGGTATGGGGTGTCTGAATCCCCATGGCAGATTCAGCAGGGCAGCGGAAAACCGGCGGGAGACCGCCGGTTTTCCTGTTCTGACCGCGGCCAAACCGCCGCGGTCAGAATGCCCTGCGGGGCACCGCCAGCCTGTTGGCGGTGCTCCCGCCGACCCTGGCCCCGGCGGTCAAGGACCGCCGGGGTCAGAATGACCCCCTAAGTGTTCTATAGTGAAAATATTATAGTGTTAGATATTTTGACCTTAGTAAGTAACCATCTGACAATAAAGCTTTATGATTACTTGGCGATTAGTGTGCCACTTTCGATCAAGTGATGAGGGTGGCTTTGAAAAATAGTATTTGACTAGGGTATTAAGAAGCTCCTGCTTATTCTGATACACAACTACGTAAAGGATAATATTTTGAGATAGTAACTAGAACCCTGTTGCAGGACATATGTCTGGGGCTACTCTTTGTTGGTGCACCTTTGGTTATACACAACAGCTTGCAGGGTGGAGTAGTTTCAACTTTATAGGTACTCATTTAAGGGCACCATCCAAAATGTTATCCTAATCAAATATTTATAAAATCATTTATATACCTCAGTCATACAATTCTCAGCCAACATGTGTTTTGTGCCAGATAGCTCAATTCTGTAGTGCTGTACAAAATAATTATTAATAGAATCATCCTGAACTTTGGAGATGAACATGGTGGCGGGCTGATTCCAGTTGCACTGGCTAACCACTTGGAGAAGGCTGTAAACGAGAAGTAACACTCTCCAATGAATCATGAGGCACTACCAAGAGTGGCATCACAATGTTTAACTGTACCCTGTGACTTGATAAATCTTACCTAGTCAGTAGCTTGAAAGTGATTGATGATGTTGAACGCTGGTCGCTATCTAACTCATGATGGTGTGAGGTGTTGCTTCACTTCAACGTGCTCATACTCTGACAACCTGATTTTGCTTTTGGTGAAAATGGGAGACACACTAGGTTGGAGAGCTGACAGCAGGAGGAAGCCAGCGTAAATGTCGACATACTAGTACTCATTTATCAAGGTATTTACGTTTCCTATTAGGGTATTAGTGAAGCCAGGGGGCATAAAAGGGGGTTACAAAGATGCCAGACTGAGCCAGCAAGATCTGCCAGAACAGACGGAAGGCACTATTTTGGCAGACACTACAAAAAACAGAGAATCTTAGTAGGTAAAACTGGTCATCTCTCCACAGGGCAGCCTGAAATATATATTCATTAATCTCTGGTTTAGAAAGGAGGGCTAGGAGTCTTCCAGCTAATGAACATAGGCTGGACACTGTGTCAAACACAGTGAAGCCAATTAAGAAATCAGTAGTTAGAAAGACAAACCTTAAAGTGGTTGGCAAAAAAGCTGGTGGGTTACCATAAAGTCAACTCTGTCAATTAATTATTTTTTCAAACTAATGGGGCTATCCAAGGCTCACAATCAGATGCCAAATTTGGCAATGGCACAGCCTGAGTTGAATGGATAATCACATAACAGTACTGTAATAGGGGATATGATATCCATACCCATAGCCAATTAGTTTTGGAGGCTTACGGCGGAGGAGGATAAAGAGGATCCTCTTGTTAACAGCTCAAGTCCGTCTACTGCATCAAAGAAGTCTTGAAGAGAGATGGGCAGAGAATGCAGAAGCAAGACAGCAGGCCCGCCACAATATAAGGGCTAGCTTGCACGAGTGTCTGGAAGGCATTCTGCAAAATCTAAGATCCTATATAATAAAAAGATTTGAGATCTCTGAGGCAAATCAGAAAGAGATCCATGAGAAGTGTTCTGTATTACAGAAGAAATTTGAAAACCCCGCAGGACAAACCTCTATTTTAGAAGAAAATATGGAGAAGATGAGCTGGCCCTGTACTCTAACAATCAGGAGTTAGAGAAGCTGAAAGTGCAGAACAAAGTATTAATGGATGACCTCGAAAGATTAGAGAATCACTCAACACACAATATACTGAGGCTGCTGGATGTACCGGAAGGAGCGGAAGCAGGAGATTTAAAAAGCCTATGTGATAAAACTCCTAAAGGAAGGGATTAAGTTGGACAGACCAGATGTGGGCTTAAAGAAAGAAATTCAGAGAGTAAATAGGCACCCTTTTAAGCCAGTCTATAATCATGAAACCCCCAGAAAATGTCTTGTAAACGTTTTCACATAAGCCCAAAATGAGTTGACCTTAACTTATGCACTGAAGGACAAAGTTCTGAACCATGGAAAATACACCTATCAGGTGAGGTTAGACCTGGGTAAGAGGTTATCGCAGCAGCAAAAAGGGGGCTTTGCAACAGAATGGATGAATTACAGAAGCTAGACATTAAGGACCACATGAAGTTCCCCACAATGAAGCTGCTCATATGGAGGAATAAGATGTGGAACCTCTGAGATCCTGTCAGAGTAGATGCCTTAATCGCAGATATAAAAATGACCTCTTAAGATGTAAAAAAATGTTTGGGGGGAGAGTAGAGAGTGTCCTTGCCTTTATAGAGTAAAGGAAGCCATTCCCAGTGTGAGTTCTTGAATAGGGGACAAGACCCCAAAGGATGAGGGGGGTTCCTCCGGGTGGGTATATGAAGTATACTATGGGTGGGGAGATTAGGTGAAAAATCCCCCAAAAATAAGTCCTTGGATCACGTAACAGGAATTACAGGTGGTATTGAAACATTGGGCAGAGCTGGATGCATGGTTTTATCTGGGAGACACAATGGGGGAGATAGAAGGAAATCTGGCATCAAGAACCTTGGCATTAAAATGGTAGCCTAGAATGTAAACACTATTAGGTCTAAGAGGAAACAGGGGTTAGTCACAAAGTATGTAAGGGACAGTGGGGCTCATGTTATGATGTTACAAGAAAACCATTTATAGAGAAAAGAATGTAGAACTGGCTGAAGTAACCTTAGCTGGGTGTAGTAGGTGGTACGTTCTGAGCAAAGAGGGAATGGGAGAGGGATGGCCAACATTGTGAGGAAAAGTGCAGGGGTAAAGCTAGTAAAATCTGATACAGACAACACTGGAAGATGGTTAGTGGCAATCTAGTTGGCTGGCGGCATTTACTTTTCTTGTGCAGCATACTATTGTTCAAATTTGTGATGACCCAGCATCATTAAATACGCTACAGCAGCATTTGCAGGATGCCCCCACCCCTATAATAGTTGGAAGTGACTTGTACATTGTCTTAAATAAGGACATGGACAGAACATCAAGGAATAAGTACATAAAATCCCTTAGCATGTCACACAAGTTAAGGAATATAGGGGGTCATTCTGACCCTGGCGGTAAATACCGCCAGGGCGGGGGTTGGCGGTAGCACCGCCAACAGGCTGGCGGTGCTCCGCCGGGCATTCTGACCGCGGCGGTACAGCTGCGGCCAGAAGCGGAAAGGCGGCGGTGTACCGCCGACTTTCCGCCGCCCATGGGAATCCGCCATGGCGGCGCAGCTTGCTGCGCCGCCATGGGGATTCTGACACCTCATACCGCCATCCTGTTCCTGGCGGGTCGCCCGCCAGGAACAGGATGGCGGTATGGGGTGTTGTGGGGCCTGCAGTGGCATGGGCACTGCAGGGGCCCCCGTAAGAGGGCCCCACAAAGAATTTCAGTGTCTGCTTTGCAGACACTGAAATTCGTGACGGGTGCAACTGCACCCGTCGCACCTTCCCACTCCGCCGGCTCCATTCGGAGCCGGCTTCCTCGTGGGAAGGGTGTTTCCCACTGGGCTGGCGGGCGGACTTTTGGCGGTCGCCCGCCAGCCCAGTGGGAAACCCAGAATGACCGCCGCGGTCTTTTGACCGCGGAACGGTCTTCTGGCGGTTCCCGCTTGGCGGGCGGCTCCCGCCGCCCGCCAAGCTTAGAATCAGGCCCATAATGAGTGATCTGAGCTTGGTAGACATATGGTGTAGGAACCAGGAGAGGATTTACTTTTTAAAGTAAAATATACAGACAACATTCTAGGATTGATTATTTTCACTCAAATTAAGCTCTGAATGATTTTGTTGAGTCAGGTGCTCATCTTCCAGATGTATTATCAGATCACTTTCCCATATGCTTAAAATTTCATTTCACAGGAAGGCTGCATTTATGGTGATGGACGCTATGCGTATAGTGAATTTTGCAGCTCCCTCTTAGCATCGAAGACGAGGTGGGATAGAACCAAAAACATTATACTTACATTAGTTGACCCTGAAACAGGTAAGTCTCTTGTTACTAAAAAGGAGATTGAAGGAGAAATGTTAAAATATGAGTAGGCCATATAAAGAAGACATCTGCCCAGGGAAAGAGAACATCAAGTTCTGGCTGTCGGATAGAGATCTTCAAAAGTTAACCAAAACACAGGCTAAAGCTTTGAGTCTAGAGTTTACTGAGGAGGAAATACCAAGTCAGGTTAAGAAAATGATAGGCGGTAAGGCAGGTGGGCCGTTTGGGCTCCCAGCTGAACTTTATGCAATAATCTTATAGGATTTAATACAAGTACTGGAGGAATTCTTCAATACGAATTACCTGAATGGGGGAAAGGCCCCGCCCTCCTCATTGGAGGCCACCATAGTTTTAGTTCTGAAGCCAGATAAAGGCCCAACTAAAGCAGAATCATAAAGACCAATATTGTTGTTCAACACCAATTACAAGATCTTTGCAGACAGTTTTATCCAGCAGAATAGTGGGGGTGGTGCATCCAGATCAGAGGGGCTTTGTCCCTAGACCACAGTTAAATTAATTGACTTAGCTTTTGATTGGTGCCATAGATTTAGCTGGCATTCAGAATTCTCCTATGATCGTCATTGTCCTGGATGCCACAAAGGATTTCGACAGGGTTGCGAGCGCACCTGGTACTTAGTAAGTAAACTTCCAAGGGGACGCGTATAGGTCAATGAAACTTTTGGATCGCATGAAGTATCCTAGATATGTAGTAAACGATGATCATCAATTATAAATGTAATCAATCAACAAGCACTAAGAGAATCATTAAGCATGAGACAATAAATCAACATTTCAGCTCAAATATACGCTTTATGAATTTTATTTCCCTATTAGTTACAATATTAAGTCATCAGGTTAGATCAAACTTTATTCAGTCAACTCCAAATTAATTCATTAATGACCACCAATAACATCACTTTAATCAGAACTTGAGAAAACATATGCTTGAATGCGTCAGCATAAGCCAACAAAGATTAATATAACAGCATTAAAGGCAGAGTTCAGCAATCAGTCCATCAATGATTTGTCACTGTCACCGTTACCCAAAGGACCCTTACTTAACCTAGATTAGCATCAGCATGTGGGACTTCATGCAAAAAAAAACAATTTTGAAAATGTGAATTTGGAAAACATCTAGCTAAAAGAAAAAGAATAAAACAGCACAGTTGGTACCTAGAAAGAAAGACATAAAAGTTAATCAGTCACATTGTCATAGCTACCTATCCACAAAATAAATCAGCAACAAAGTCAGTCTTCATCTTCATCTTCAGGTCATCAATCGATCAGCAACACATCAGGCTCTCAAGAGCAGAAGCCCAATGACACAATCTCGATCCGCGTCTCCTGACGTCATCAATTCTCCCCTCACATCTGATTTTGCCCTCGCATCTCCCGCATCTGAAGTTTTATCCTCTTGTCATGACTTTTTATTAGAGTTTTTCAGTCCATCCCCCTAATTCTTAATTGGTCAATCAGTCCCCCATAGGTGACATTACCCAATACATTTTATTCTACATATCTATGAGTTCTAGTATTTCGTCTTTCTCAATTCATGGATTGGTCCACTGTACGATGTCCTCATCATCCAGCTCACCAGGTATCCAAAATATTGCATGTTCCTCTTCAGTCAGTGCCTCTTTTGTTCAAGTCCTGGGAAAGTACAATCAGCCTACTCCACACATAACTGTATCAAATTGACTTCATCATCTCCTGTCCATCGGTACATTGCAGAAAATTCTAGCTAAGCACACAGTTCATGGTCGGTTCATAGGCACTAGCAACTTCTACAGCGTGTGTTTATTAATTCTGCTTCTGCATGAGGCCTGACAAGTAGGTCACGATTTCGGCTAAGTTAGCTTCTACGATATAATGCAGAACATAGGTTATACATCTCATTACGGCATATTACTACATCATTACTACACATTTTCATTATTTCACGCATTTTCAGTTCTTTTAGTACAAGTTCGTATATGTGGCCGACATGCCCTGGGGTATATTTTCAAAAACATGCACATTAGTTTTCCCGACAATTAGTTCCTCTATGATTTCTCTATGAACTTTTATAAATCATAACATATACACATTTATTAATAATTTCTAATGATCATATCTGCGTCAACAGTCCCTTCTCTGATGACTAAATATGTCATCACACCTTTTTTTCCCCATCATTTCACAGTTCCGTTTCAGCTGTATTTTGTCTCCTTCTCAAATCTTCCCTATAAATTCTTTCCCTGTTTCATTCATCCCTCTTCTGATTATTTTTAGATCTTTTCAATTTTATCTTTTGACATAGTTTACATGCACCCTAATCCTGATATGCAAGCAATCACAATTATTATTCCTTGAATGATTTTTAATAATACCCCATTCCAAATTTGACTAAGCCAATTTCCCACTGAAGAAAATCTTTTTCCAACTTTCTCCCAAACACCTGGGGCCAGATGTAGAAAAATCTGATTTTGCGAATCGGTAATTGCGAGTCGGTGCAACTCGCAATTTCCGATTCGCAAAATCGGATGCAGAACGGTGTCTCAGGCGAATCGCTATGGGGTCGCAAAGACCCACCTCATCAATATTAATGAAGTGGGTCGCATTTTGCGACCCCATAGCGAGTCCCTGCACTCACAGGGATGGTGGACTGCTGAAGACAGCAGACCTCCATGTCTGTGACTGCTTTTTCAATAAAGCAGTTTTTTTTTTTTTGGTATTGCAGCCCGTTTTCCTTAAAGGAAAACAAGTTGCAATACAAACAAATAATGAAACCATTTGGTTTTGTTTTTTCAGAGTAGGCAGTGGTCCAGTGGACCACTGCCTGCTCTGAAAAAACATTTTTGTCAACATTCACAAAGGGGAAGGGTACCCCTTCCCTTTTGCGAATGGGTTACCACCAGTGTGACACTGGTGGTAACTGCGAATTGCTTTGCGACCGCGTTCGCGGTCACAGAGCAATTTAGCATTGCGATGCGAGTCGCAAATAGGAAGGGGACACGCCTTCCTATTTGCGAGTCGCATTCACATTTTGCGAGTCGGTACTGACTCGCATAATGTGAATGTGCATCGCGATTAGCATTTTGCATGGCGCAAACTGAGATTTTCGCAATTTGCACCATGCAAAATGCTTCCTACACCTGGCCCTTGGTTCTTTCAATTCTTTTAAGTATTTACTTGAGTGAATTTTGCTGTTTGCGGCATGCAAAAAGCACATTGCGATGCCCAATCCCCGTTTTGTGATTTGGTACCTGGTTACCTGTTCGCAAAACGGGACTGCAAAACAATCGCATTTAGCACCCATTTCAAATGGGTGCTAACCCATTCGCAAAAGGGAAGGGGTCCCCATGGGACCCCTTCCTCTTTGTGAATGGCATTGAAACATTTTTTCAGAGCAGGCAGTGGTCCCATGGACCACTGCCTGCTCTGAAAAAATGAAAGAAAAACGTTTCATTTTTTAGTTTTGTAATGCATCTCGTTTTCCTTTAAGGAAAACGGGCTGCATTACAAAAAAAAAACCTGCTTTATTTAAAAGCAGTCACAGACATGGTGGTCTCCAGCAGGCCACCATCCCTGTGAGTGCTGCAAGTCTCAATGGGTTCGCAAATTGCGACCCACCTAATTAATATTAATAAGGTGGGCCTTTGCAACTCCCTTGCGAGTTGCAGATGGTGTCAGGGACACCATCCTACAGTCTGAATTGCGACTCGCAAATTGCCAGTCGGTCTGACTCGCAATTGGCGGGTCGCCATTCAGAATTTTACTACATCTGGCCCTAAGTCTCTTATCCCCCTATAATTGTTCGGAATATACGAACAACAATGCCTAGCACTAATCATCTTAGAGACTCCACGTCTTTCACTAAAAGAATGTCTAAAGCAAGCATAATTTGAAGCGTCACAGCTCTATCTGCGGCTAATTCAGTATCTATCAGGAGTATTGCCCCTTTAAAATTTGTCAGGATGTTATCCACAATAGTAGACAACTTTCGGATCTTGATCGAATTCAGAATGACTCCCACTGAAGGAATCACTGCACCAAAGATATCTCGCACAATAGCAAAAGAGGTTTCCTTCCGTTGTCGCTTATGATGTAATTCAGTCAATTTCGGAAACTTCTTTAAGTGATCTATCTGGTAAATTTTAGGGAAAACTATCCCCAAATAACATGTCCATACCATCCTCTTGGAAGACGGTAATAAGCATTAAGTCCACAATTATAATAGATCCAAGGAATAGCAGGGTCCTGACCATTCAGCATCAAAGCCTACTTACTCTGAAACAAAAACACATGCCTACATTCTCTCGTTCCCACAAGTAAAGTGTCAGTATGTGATTTTGGCCTATATATACAAAGCTTCCCTACATCTAATGCTAATTTCCCTTGTGTTTTAATAGCAGTGTAAGCATAATCAGTTTTATAAGTCCTTTTCTCTAAACCCTTATCTAATTTCTCTTTTAATGCTTTTCTCCTATCATCAGTATGCCCATAAAGCTCTTTTCTAAAGGTGTAAGCAAGCATGTGAGGTTATTGCGATGCACATAAACAGTCCCAAATGTTAGTGGTGGCTCAAAGAATCCCCTAATTAGTACAATATCATGTTCTCTAGCTACTTTACTGAGATATCTAATAATAGGAACAAATGAAAACACAACATCATGATTAGAATAAAAATACTGTGCATACTCTTGGTTATTGAACATTGTTAGTAGGAAGCTACAGCTTATTCCATAGGTCAGCAGAAGACTCTGGTACATAAGCCCTTCTTCTACTGATGAAGGAATTTGCGTACACAAAAGACTATTCCTCACATCCATTGTCTCAATATACTCACTTAACAAGCAATAGAAAACATTAGAAGAAAGCTTTCCTTGTACATTAGTATAGTCATGGAAATATTTCCCATCTAACTTAAACCTCTATAAAGCTGTTAGTTTCAGGATCAGAAGTAATAGTAACTCTTTTCATATCATGAACAGACATTCCTACAATCATCACTATAAACATTATTCCACTCATAACTGCCAATCCAATACTTATGTATCTACAGCACCTAGCAATTCTATCTTGAATATTTAGCTCAGCCATGATCTGTAAAGAATCAGAAAGCAGAAGTAATTCTTATATAAAGTGCAGTAAAATCAAAACAGATTCTCTCTC
This sequence comes from Pleurodeles waltl, assembly GCF_031143425.1. NCBI lineage: Eukaryota > Metazoa > Chordata > Amphibia > Caudata > Salamandridae > Pleurodeles > Pleurodeles waltl. The sequence goes on along the minus strand of NC_090436.1, from coordinate 591,665,207 downwards.
ACAGTTCAGTTTCACATCCAGGAACCCTCTTCCTTTGTCAAAATTGATTAGCAGCTTTTCACATCCAGTTTCCAGTCAAATCAGGTTATCAATGTCGCTTCCAGTATTATTTTCAAACAGTCTTCTTTTAGGATTTTTCCGATTAGCTCAACAATTCAGCTTCCTTGATCACCTTCAGGTTACGTCAAAGTACTGACTCAGAACTTCTCTATCAAAACAAAAAGACATAAACTCATGTTGCCATTTATTGGTAGTTGCATACGTCCATTCAGGTCCTGCGTACCGTCGACTTGCTATTCTCTTTCTTTTCAACCTTCGGTCACCACTTAATTCTCCTTCACTCAATTCTTCTTTTCTTGTAGTATCTACTTCTTCCTCTATTGTTTCATTTATGACCAATTCCTTTTTCTTCCCTGTTTGCGATTCAGGCCAATTATCTCCTTTTCTTGTTCCTTCTGTCAATGTTCTTCTCAAGATTGGACTTTTCTCCTTCTCTCTTTCTATGGTGTTCTCTCTTGATGGACCTGCAACGGGTTCAGGAGGAGTTGAATCACTTTGACTTTGATCCGTCTCAACTCTTTCTCCCTCTTGGTCTGGCGCTTGCTCTATCTCCTTTTCAGCACCGTCTGCTTCTGGGAGAACCTCCGCTGAGCTAGGCTCTCTTGCTGTATCCGTCAAGATTGGTTTGTGTGCACCCTCCTGTAATTCTTCACCTTTGTCTCTTACGGGGGTAATAGAACCATCTTCCATGAGCTCTGGTTCAACTTCAGGCTCTATTGGCTCCTTTTCTGGCTCAGGTGCAGCAACCTGTTTCACTGTTGTTGGTGCTTTCAACAATGCTTCTTTATGATTTATTGGACACAGCACTCTGTTTGTATGACCTGCGTGTATCCAGTTCGGGAGTCCTTTACAATTCACAGCTGTTGTAGTTGTTAACACCACCTGGTAAGGACCCCTCCAATGCGGTTCAAAACGGGTCTTGCCAACATGCTTTCTGACAACGACCCAGTCACCGGCTCTCAGGTTGTGCCCTGGATCGTGGATGGGTGGCATGGTGGTGGCCTGCACCTGCTGAGAGAAAGAGCGAACCACATCAGCCAGACCCTTGCAGTAGTCCAACACAATATCATCTGTAATATTCACAAGTGCATTGGCTGGAACTGCTGGTAATCTCATTGCTCTGCCCATGAGGATTTTATGGGGCAACAGCCCTGTCTTCCTTTCAGGTGTGTTTCTCATTGACATCAACACAAAAGGCAATGCATCTGGCCATTTCAGATTCGTAGCTGCACACATCTTTGCAATTCTTGATTTCAAGGTACCATTCATCTGTTTCAACAGTCCTGATGCTTGAGGGCGGTAACTACAATGCAACTTTTGTTCGATGCTTAGTGCTGCACATAAGAGTTTAATCACCTTGTTATCGAAGTGAGTTCCCCTATCTGATTCTAAAGAGATCAGAAACCCCAAACATGGTATCAACTCCCTAAGTAACAACTTTGCTACTGTGAGACTGTCATTTCTTTTTGTAGGGTATGCATCAATCCAGTGACTAAAAACACACAATCACCATATGTGTCATATTTCAAACCTCAACACACAGCCATCTCAATGAAATCCAATTGCATTTTGCTGAATGGACCCCCTGCTCTTGCTCTTCCAATGTGGCTCAAATTCACCACTGTCCCTTTTCCCACATTTAGCTGCTGACAAATTTTACAGTGATGACATACTGCTTCTGCTGCGTGCCTGAACTTAGGGTTAAACCAGTTAATTTTCAACAATCTTACCATGGCATGCCTCCCAATATGTGCCTGTACGTGATAGTAACGGGCCATTTGTGACAATAAACTATTGGGCAGGACCATCTTTACCCTCTTCAGAAACCCAAATTTCATCAGGTCATTGAACACATTTCAATTTAACCCAAAGATGTTTCTCTTCCTTGTCAACATTATTCTGCAATGTTTTTAACTCTTCCATAGTATTGATCACTTTCAATGCAAAACTTGTACATGTACTGTCTTCTTCTGTCATCAGTTCCCAGTTGTCTTTGAACGATATACAATTAAATGCACCTTGCAACTTGATCTGCATATCCATTTCCCTGTGAGATGTAATCCTGTTCCTTTTGATGTGCACTGCATTTTACCACAGCAATTTCTTCAGGTAACTGTATTGCATACAACAACTCCTTTATCTTGTTGCCATTTCTTACTGGTCTACCAGTAGAGGTCAGGAAACCTCCTTGCGACCACAATTTACCAAAATCATGAACAATTCCAAATCCATATTGGCTGTCCGTATAAATTGTAACTCTCAGCCTTGCAGACAGATGGCATGCTCTATCAAGAGCTACCAATTCTGCCACTCGTGCAGAATATACACCTCAAAGCCAGGAAGCTTCTAACGTACCTGTTATTGTGCATACAGCATATCCTGCTCTCAATGTCCTTGTACCATCTCTGAGACATGAACCATCAACAAAGACAATTTGATCATTTTCTTCCAATTGAGTATCTCTGATATCAGGCCTTGGTTTTGTACACAGTTCAGTTACCTCAAGATATTCATGCTCGATGTCTTCCTCCTTCTCAATTTCAACAGTATCGCTTGGAAGTAATGTTGCCGGGTTCAACACTGTACATCTTTTCAATGTTACATTTGGAGCGCCTAGTATGCTCGTCTCATACCTTGTCAATCTTGCACCAGTCAAATACTGTGTTTTCGTCATTGTCAGTAAAATCTCAACAGAGTGAGGAACCATTACCGTCAAAGGGTGTCCCATCACTACTCCCTCACATTGAGAAAGGCTTTGACCAACTCCGGCAACTGCCCGCAAACAGCCTGGTAAAGCTGCTGCGACTGGGTCCAAGGTAGCTGAAAAATAGGCTACTGGGCGATCAGCACCTCCATGGACCTGTGTCAAAACAGACAAAAAACAAGCATCACGTTCATGACAAAACAATGTGAATGGCTTTGTGTAATCAGGCATTCCCAATGCTGGAGCTCTGCACAAACTCTCTCTTAATTCAGTGAACGCTTTCATTTGATTCTTCATCTAGCATAATGGGGTCTGTGACATCTTTGTGTGTCAGCTGCTGCAATTGTTGGGCAATATCAGCAAAATTTGGAATCCACTGACGACAATAGCCTACCATTCCCAGAAACATTCTGACATCTCTCTGTGAAGTCGGAGGACTTCTCTGCAGTATCACTGTAATCCTCTCTCTGGAGATTCTCCTTGACCCCTTCCCAATCTGGTGTCCCAAGTATTTCACTGACTTCTGACAGTACTGCAATTTCAAAGGTGACACCTTATGTCCAAATTTTCCCAAATGATTTAACAGGGCAATTGAGTCATACCTACACTTGTCCCTTGTCCTGGATGCAATCAGCAAATCATCAATGTACTGCACTAGAGTCAATTGGTACGGTAACTCTAATGACTCCAAATTATTTTTCAAGATCTGATTGAAGAGAGACAGTGACTCTGTTTACCCTTGTGGAAGTCTGCACTAGCTGTAGACTCTGTCTACGATATTGAAACTAAAAAGAAACTGCCTATCCTCATGAAGAGGTACAGAAAAGAAAGCTTGTGACAAGTCAACCACTGTGAACTCAGCATCGCAAGGAATCTGAAACAGTATAACTGCTTGGTTCGGCACTACAGGATAACACTTGGCCACCATGTCGTTCACCTTTCGCAAGTCCTGCACAATGCGCACTTTCCCACGTGGCTTTTTTAAGCCCATTATCGGTGACTTACATGGACTGCTCAACACTTCTTTCAAAACTTTTTTTAGAACGTCTTCAATTATCTGCGCCATGTTCATCAGAACATCTTGTATCATGTTATACTGTGGAAGCTGTGGAAACACTACATTTGGCTTCAAAGTAATCTTAATCGGTTCAAACCCTTGATTAAACCCACTTTTTTTCCTGCCTTTTCGCATACATTTTCCCTGCAAGTCTGCATGTAATTCATTCAATGAAAAAATCGGGAAAAACTCAATCAATGGGTACTCTTCGTTAACGCTTTCAGTCTCAGTTTCAGGTACCTGTTCTTCCTCATCATCGTTATTTGTCTGAACCTCTATTCCAGCAGTTGAACAACTAATTGAACATTTAGGTCCTCATTATGACATTAGCCGTAAGTGCCGCTTACCGCCATGCTGACTGCCGCCAACATACCGCGATCGCGGCAGTATACTGCTACACGTAGTATGACCCACACATAGAAATCCGCCACTATACAGACACACACACAAGTCCGCCACCCCCAAGGTCAGTGATAAACTGTTGGAACCAAAACCCACACGTTACGCCAACAGAAATATGCCCACAGCATTATGACCCACGAATCACTGCGGTGGACATTCAACCACGGTAAACCATTGGCAGTATATACCGCTGCGCTCAAAATACACACAACCTATCAAAACTACACCACATTGGACAATTCAAACCACATCACATCCACACCAATACAAAACACACACACTACCCACAACCCTTTACCACAACAAACAATTTACAACTGAGAGAGAGACACTCCAGGAGCACCCACAGAACCAGAGCCACAGAACACCATCACCCATACACCATCCACGCACCTCACATCACACACCCGAACACATCACCCCACACACACTCACACATACCACTCACACCACACCCATGGCACCACAAAGACACCCCAGGTTCTCAGAGGAGGATCTAAGGGTCATGGTGGAGGAAATCATCCGGGTAGAGCCACAGCTATTCGAATCGCAGGTGCAGCAGACATCCATTGGAGTCGTGGACAGGGTCAATGCCGTGGGACAGCACCCCAGAACAAGGGATGACATCAGGAAGAGTTGGAACGACCTATGGGGGAAGGTGCGTTCCGTGGTTGCAAGACACCAGATAGCTGTACAGAGGACTGGCAGTGGACCCCCACCTCCTCCCCCACAACTAACAACATGGGAGGAGCAAGTATTGGCGATCATGCATCATGAGGGCCTGGCAGGAGTAGCAGGAGGACTGGACTCTGGTAAGTCAACTCTTTACTACTATCACCCCTCTACCTGCATGCCATCACATACCCCTACCCCTACCCTCACCCTCATCACCCCAGCACCTCACATACACCCCACCATCACAACCCACCCATTCCAGTAATCAGCACTACATGCACCACCAATGCATGGACACCACTCACAGCCCTGCATGGACACCCATCACCACAGCATGCACACTAATGACAATCACTTAGCTAACCAAATCACAACTCACACAAGCCAAAGCTGCCTTGGTAATACCAACCATAGGGGGAAACATACCCATGCACAAGATGTCACATACAGTAACAATAACACTGCATTTACATCCCCACAGGACACCCACACAACGTCACCGGAGAGGACGTGCCAGCTACATCCAGTCCCCCCCCCCAAAGAGGCCCACATTGATGACAGCAGCTCTGCATGCCTGGATCAGGATGACCAACCTGGCCCATCAAGGACCTCTGGACAGTCGGTGACCCAGGCACCATCCCATACCACCAGAGAGCCTCCACCCTGAGGAAACACCAGCACAGTACCCACCCAGCGGGCCCATCCCTCTGTCCCCAGGACACGTCAATCAGCAGTGTGTCCACCAGGCAACCCCACACACACAGGACAATCAAGGACCTGGGGTCAGTGGCAGTGGGCACACGGTTCAGGGGGCAGAGGCACAGGACAACAGGGAAACTGGGTGGACTGCTGTGCGACTGGGGAGGACAGGCCCAGGGAACCGACTCTCCACGTGGCACTCACCAACATCTTGGGAGCATACCACCATTCCCAGGTGGGGATGGGCCAGATACTGGCCAAGTTCCAGGAGACCCAGCGGCTGCAGGAGGGACAGTACCTGGGGATCAGGGAGGACCTGAGGGACATACACACCACCATGGTCACCATTGCAGGGGTGCTGGCAGACATGACCAACACCATGAGGGAGGCAGTGGCACACCACCGGACCCCTGACACTAGCAACACCGATGAACAGCCCTCCACCTCCGCTGACGCTAGTGGACAGGAGGCCCCACCACACGAACAACAGGCCACCAGCACCCCTCCCCCTGCAGAAGGAGAACCACCACGCAAAAGGTCTCTGCGATCCAGGCAGAAGCCAGAGAACAGTGCCGAGACCACCACCACAAAATAGGACTCACCTGAAGGTCACCCTTGTGTCCCACTCTATCCACCTTGAACTGCCATTGCCCCACTCCCTATGCCCCCTTGGACAATGCACCTGTGAAACCAATAGACTGGACTCTATCCTGGACATTCCTCCATCATCAACCCAGCCCATTGCAATACCCCCTACACTTATTACCACAGAAATAAACACCCTTGAAACTAATACAAGTATGGAGTCTGTCAATTGATTGAAATATGTCTTAGTTTAATAAGCTGTAAACATTGCAATTCAAATGTACAGTTATATATACATAGGTATGACCTGTTGTGGGCAGCCGTAAACACACCAGGAGCCAGAGTGGGGCACATATATCTGAAAATAGAGATGCCAAAGGGTACAGTAAGTGGCCATAGAATTTGAAAAATCAGGCTGCCATGTACAATGTCCAACACAAAACTGGAATGGAAGGTGAAGTTACAGTGTCTTACCTGTGTGTCACTGGAAGTACTGTTGAATTATAGTTGTTCTGTTGTCCACATCCTCTTCCTCTTCCTCCTCTTCGTCACTGTCTACAGGCTCCACCGCTGCCACATGACCATCTCCAGCCTCAACCTCCTGCAGAAAAGGCACCTGGCGTCTCAAGGCCAGGTTGTGCAACATGCAACATGGAACAATGATCTGGCACACCTTCTTGGGTGAGTAGCACAGGGATCCACCTGTCAGATGGAAGCACCAGAATCTTGCCTTCAGGAGGCCAAAGGTGCACTCAATGATCCTCCTTGTTCGCCCATGTGCCTCATTGTAACATTCCTCTGCCCTTGTCCTGGCATTCCTCACTGGGGTCAGTAGCCATCAGAGGTTGGGGTAACCAGAGTCACCTGTAAGTATTGAGGGATACCTGTTAGCCAGACACTCACCCATAGGGCCAAACCCACACCCATATACCAACAGACACTGGGTGAGGACCATGGGCTCACCTATTAGCCGCACCCTGTGCCTCTGGAGTTGAGACATCACATATGGAATGCTGCTATTCCTCAAAATAAAGGCATCATGCACAGACACAGGATACTGTGACATCGGAGATGAACTGGTCCGCCAGGCACACTATCTGCACATTCAGAGAGTGAAAGCTCTTTCGATTTCCGAACACCTGTTCATTTCTCCAGGGTGGGGACAAAGGCAATATGTATACCATCAATAGCATCAATGATGTTGGGGATATGTCCCATTGCATAGAAGTCAGCCTTCACTGTGGCCAAATCCTCCACCTGGGGGAAATACGATGTAGCTGCGCATGTGTTTCATCAGGGCAGACAACACTCTGGTCAGCACGTTTGAGAACATAGGCTGTGACATCCCTGCTGCCATGGCCACTGTCGCTTGGAAGGACCCACTTGCCAGAAATGGAGCACTGAGAGGACCTTCACAAGAGGGGGGATACCAGTGGGGTGACGGATAGCTGAGATCAGGTCTGGCTCCAATTGTGCACACAGCTCATGGATTGTGGCCCGATCAAGTCTGTAGGTTAGGATGATGTGCCTGTCCTCCATTGTCCCCAGGTCCACAAGGGGTCTGTACACAGGGTTATGTCTCCATCTCCTATTCATCCTCACCAGTTGAACTCTAGGGTGAAAAACGGTGAGCAATTGGTCATATTCAAACATATCCTCAGATTAATATGCCTTGCATTTTTTTACAGAAACAGTATGTGAACGTGTAGGTCCGTTGATGTGCCTATGTCTGCTGTGACGCAGTTAGGTGCCATGGCCTGTTCCCCCCTGAAATGGCGGCCGTCTGACCTGTGAGGAGGGACAAGTGGAAATAAGGTAATTCCCCTGATGTTGTGCGTCGTTGCGGGAGGTGGTCGACGACTGCCATGCAACACATCATTGGTTATCATTAGGGCCTAAGGGTTCCAGGAGCCAATGGTGATGTACGCTGGCGGTGACGGTATGCACCGCTGCGGATGTGACCGCCATTTTCTATCTGTTCACTCACTTGCTACTTGATCTTCAATAGGAAAGGATCTACACTGCAAGTGCTGCTGTGACCTGTGTCTGGAACTGACCATGGCTCGAGTTTCTGGGGGAAGGGCCCATGCCTTCACTTCTGAGGAGTTGGAGAGACTAGTGGATGGGGTCCTACTCCAGTACCCTTTACTTTATGGTCCTCCAGACAAACAGGTGAGTACACTGTGAGCACGATTCTTGGGGCATGAATGTATGGAGTACTGTGTGTAAGCCTCGTGTAGGGGGGAGGCTGAGGGATCCTGCATGTTTGGTGGGCAATGTCTGTGCGTAAGGGGATGGGAGGGATATGGTGGGCCATGAGTGTAACAGTCCGGATAGTATGACTAACACCTTTTCTTATGTATCTTTTTCTGCAGGTCAGCGCCCATCAGAAAAAGGGTATTTGGCATGCCATCGCCAAGAAGATGCAGACCCTGGGGGTCTTTGACAGATGGAGCACCCACTGTCACAAACAGTGGGAAGACCTGCACCGCTGGCTGAAGACCAGCTGGGGATGGCCTCCCAATGAGGAAGGGGTGCCCATCGTACCCTGACCCTGCTGATGTTCCGCATCCTGGAGGTGGCCTATCTGGAGTTGGACAGGCGCTTGAAGGCATCACAGCAGCCACAAGGGGGTGAGTACAGATTCAGAATCATGAAGTTGCGCACATTGAGGTGTTACCTGGGTGGGGGATGTGGGTCTGTGGGTGCCCCTAGGCCAGGACGGATATGGCAGGGTAGGTTCCATGATGGGCAGGCTCAGATGCACTCCAACCTCAAAAATGCTAGTGGGCATCTACTACTGGGCAGGGTCCTGTGGCTTTCAGGTGTGCTGCTAATGCCATGTACCCCATGGCCTGGTGACTAGCATTGTAACTGGTATTGCATGGCCTAGTGCATAGGGCTGTTCCCTGTGAGCTGTGTACGCCAACGGTGGTGTTGTTGCTGGCACTGACCAGGTGTATCCTCTGTCTCTTCCCCCCCTTTTTGTCTTGTCACCCTGTCCTTGTGTGCATTAGCATCATCTGGAAGAGGAGCAGAGGCACGGGTGACGGACGGAGCTGCATCCCACATGGGCCTGGAGGCCGAATCCACCGACAGTGAGGGCACCAGTGGGACTAAGGGTGAGGGGAGCACCACAGCAGAGATAAGGAGGGAACAGTTCTGACAGCGACAACTCCTCCGATGGAAGCTCCCTGGTGGTGGCAGACTCCTCTGTGGCCACCCCAACTACAGGTACAGCCACCACCCCCTGTACCAGTACCACCCTCCCAGCAGCCCATCAGTGAGTTTCCTGTGCCCGCTCACTCAGGAGGGTGGGCATATCCTTCACCTCAGGCACCTCAGGCCCTGCCCCAGTCTTCCCTGCTGCCCTCAGTGACTAGGCTATTGACCTGCTGAAATCCCTCTTTGTTGGGCTGTCAACCATACTGAATGCCAACCAGGGTCTAGCAGGGCATTTGCAACAAACAAATACATTCCTGGTGGGCATTCACTCTGAAGTGGCGGCCAAACTGAGATCATTCCAGGCTCTGGCCAACTCCCTGATGGCAGCCATTGTCCCTGTCTCTGGCCTCCCCCCTCCAGCTTCCACTACCCAGTCCCATTCCTCTCAACCCCAGCCTATCCCGAGCACACCTTCAGACCAGCATGCACCCAAATCAACACACAGAATTGGCTCAGGCAAACACAAGCACCACACTTCATCCCACAGGCAGTCACACAAGCACCATCCAGATTCAGACACACCAACATCCACTGCCTCCACTGTGTCCCCTCCTCCTCGTCCTCCTCCTCCCTCCCAGTAGCATCTCCACTCACACCTGCATGCACTACATCCTCATCCACTACCTCCATCGCCAGCACACCAATCACTACACTCCCCTCACTGGCAGTCACCACCCCCACATCCATGCACAAGTCCCCTGTGTCCTCTCCCACTGTGTCTGTGCCCCCTCCTCCCAAAGTACACACACGCAAGCACTCAGACACCCAACAGCCATCCACCTCACGACAGCATCCAGCACATGCACCTGCACCCAAACACAGCTGACAGACCCTCCTACAACCACTCCCCCTTCCTCCCCTCCCAAACCTTAACCCTCTTCTAGCCCCAGTGTCCCTAAAAGGCTTTTCCTCTCTATCCTTGACCTATTTCCAGTCCCCCCATCGTTCACTTCAGGCCAGGGTGGGCAGAACCCAGGCCAGCACCTCAGCCACCCAGTCCACAGCCACTGTGGCTTCTGCAGCTACTGCATGTGTGAGAGGCTCCAAGGAGGCACCCGTCAGCACTGCCAGTGTGCCTGCACCACCTGCCAAGGGCAAGAAGGGGCTGCCAGATAGTAAGGGCAGGAAGGGAACACCAGCCAGCAAGGGCAAGCAGGCACCATCAGCTAGCAAGGGCAAGGAGACCCCATTAGCTAGCAAGGGCAAGGAGGCACCACCAGCTGGCAGAAGCAAGGATGCACCACCAGCTGGCAGAAGCAAGAGGCACCACCAGCTAGCTAGGGAATAACAGCTGCCAAGGCCAATGTAAAAGGAACAGACGCCGCAGGCAGGATGCATCTGGTGCCTGGAGCTAGAGAAGCATGTGGGCAAACAACATCAGTCATGGCACTTCAGCTGTCCGAGGCTGCAGGGGAAGGGCTGGAGCCTGCCCCACCACTGGCAGCATCGCCATGTGCACCGCCGCCAGCACCGCCACCTGCACCGCCACCTGCACCACTGTCAGCGGCACCACTGCCAGCAGCAGCAGCCCCAGTGGGCAGCCATCCGATGCTGCAGGGGAAGGGCTGGAGTCTCCCCCCACCACTGGCATCGCCGCCACCTGCACTGCCGCCAGCACTGCCACCTGCACCGCCACCTGCACTGCCACCTGCACCACTGCCAGCAGTACCAGTGCCAGCAGCAGCAGCCCCAGTGGGCAGCCGTCTGAGGCTGCAGGGGAAGGGCTGGAGCCTCCCCTCACCACTGGCAGCACCGCCACCTGCACCGCCACCAGCACCGCCACCTGCACCGCCACCTGCACCACTGCCAGCAGCACCACTGCCAGCAGCAGCAGCCCCAGTGTGCAGCCATCCAAGGCTGCAGGGGAAGGGCTGGAGCTTGCCCCCACCACTGGCAGCATCGTCACCTGCACCACCGACAGTACCGCAACTGCCACCACTGAGCAGCCATCACCGCCATCGAGCAGTGTGTAGTTGTGACTACATGGGCTGTAGTGCGTCCTGGCCCCTGCAACAACTGTAGGTGTGACACCCAAGAGAGAGACTGTGACCTTGCTCCATCCAGGCTCTGCATCACAGGGCCCAAAGTCCCCTCCAGAACCAGTGGAAGAAGGCATCCACTTGAGAGACTGTGACTTTGCACTCCCCAGGACCAAACAGTGGGCAAACCATCCACTTGAGAGACTGTGGCTTTGCACTCCCCAGGACTAAACAGTGGACAAACCACCCACTTGATTGACTGTGGCTTTGCACTCCCCAGGACATCGCAGAGAGCATGTAGCCCCCTCCAGGAGCAGTGGTGTTGTGCCATTCTCCGGCTGAGGTGCCCCACGTTCCCCTCCCTCCTGAGGTGCCTGTGTATCTTCGACCTGATGCCCAGGCAGTGTTCTCTCCATATTGAGGCAGGAGTCAAGTGTGGCCTTTGCCTATGTGTTATGGCCCTGTGGGTCACAGACATTTTGGACTGGGCATTGTCCCTCCTTTTGTATAGATTGTAGATACTGTTTTGTGCTTTAAGGATGTATTTACCTCAATTTATATTATTACACTGGCTTTACTCACATTCTTTAGTCCTTGCGTTATTCCTGAGGGTTACGGGGTGGATATGTAATGTTGTTGCTTCTGTTTGTGTGTATGGTGTTGGGGGTGTGTGTGTGTGTGCCACTCTCTTTTTCCTCCCCCCTCCCTTGTGTGCTATATGCGGTACTCACACTGTTCGTCTTCGCCATCGTCCATTTTCTGTTGTAGGAAGAGGTAGACCAGCATGGGAAAAATGTACAACTTGGGCTCCATGGCATTGTGGTTCTTCCTTATGTGTCAAGAGGTGAGTTGTTTCCCTTCTGTGTACTGTTTCTGCCGTGCTTTTGATGGTGTTGGTACCGTCGCGGAAAAGGTGGCAGATTGGCCTCTCGTAATACAATGGGTGGTACAGTGTTTTCCGCCTGGCTGTTGGTGGTTACCGCTGTGGTGTTTGTTGCTTCCGCCATGAAGGTTGGTGTGTTAAAGTGGCTGTTTGTGTTGGCGGTTTCCACCATGGTCAAAATTCCATTTTTTTTACCGCCGGCCTGTTGGCGGTATTACCGCTGCTTTATCACCGACCGCCAGGGTTGTAATAAGGGCCTTAGTCTTACACAGTAAGTCCCTCCCCAGTAGGGATATTGGACTTGAGTCACAGACTACAAATTTATGCAATCCCTGGAAGTTGCCAATCTCAACCTTTACTGGATTCGTGATCGGATTTATCAACTTTCTGTTTGCTACTCCCACAACCTGAACTGTTCTGCCTGAAAGAGGTAATTTCGGAACTTCTGCACTTCTCATTTTTGAGCGTGTAGCTCCTGTGTACACTAAGAATGAGACTCTGTGACCCATCACCTTTCCCTTCACAAAAGGTCCTCTCTGATCTACCTCTAAAGATGCTGCAAGCATACATGGCTCTTCATCTGAACTAATACTCATCCATTCATCGTTTATTTCATTCTCACTATGTAACGGGAATTGGTGTACTGTGTCCTTATTTCTGTCTTGTCACTGACCTGTGACCTACGGAGTAAGCATCATCTCATTGGGGCTTGAGGTATCTGCATTTGCTGTCTCGGTACCATAGAAATCTACTGCTGCATTGGTTGTAACTGTGTCAGTTGTGCAAGCGGCAATTAAAATACTGCACCTCGTTCTGAACATTTGTATTAAGGACTCTCATTCAAGGGACTTTCACAGTTTAAAATGTATTGATAACACGACTTGCTGAACAACACCATCCTGCACCATCATCAGACACTCCTGCTTCCAGTGTCCCACGTTTCCGCACAGATGACACGGTAACATCTTTTTCATCCCTTGCACATCATTTTGAACCACTACAGTACTCAAATCCGGATCACGATTCATGTTGACTCCACGACCCCTACCTCTCCTCTGAGGTTGAAGCATGACAGTTCCCTGCTGCTGTATCTGTGGCACTAAGGCTCCCTGCACTCCTGTCTGAGCTGCCTTGATTTGCATCACCATTGCTTTCTCCTTCAGCTTTTTCTGCTTCAACTCAATCTCATTACTACAGTTTTTTGCATACTGCAACACCTCATCAATCGGCTTTGCTTGCCAACAAATCAAATGACTTTTAATTATCTTCCCTATTTCTGGTTTCAATCCTTCGATGAACCTGAACACAAAGTGCAACATGTCTTTCGGCTCAATGGCTTCTTTACCACTGTATTCCTTAAACGCTTTCAACAATCTCTCATAATAGGTATGTATTGACTCTTTCACCTCCTGCACTGTCAATCCTCTGCCAGTCAATATTTGAATGTATTTTAATGCGAGATTCTCGTCTTCAGGAACTCAATCCCCTTACTGTAATGTTTCATTACTTCAGGTGATGGTGCACCAGTAACTCTGTCCCTTTCCGGTTCACTCTTCGGCCAGTCCACTGCTCTTTTGCACTCAACCCATAAGTCAGCTGGAACCACTATTTCCAACAAGGTGTTCAAGTTTTCCCACAGCCATTTAGAAAGCTTCACAAATCCATCTGTCTGCTGGTACCACTCAACCGGTTTCTCTCTCAGCTTTGGGTAATCATATGTGAATGACATAATATCACTTCTGTGCCATGGAACATGGACAAACTGCCCTCCTGGAATTTCCCTCATCAGTAAAATTTTTACTGGATCTTTTTCTTTCTGAGCACTTTCAGACCCTTCTTGTGAATCTCATTTCTGTTTATCCTTCTTCTTTGCCCCTCTTCCTTCCCACTTTTCTAATGCTCCCCAAATCTGAGCACTTTGCTATAATTCTTTAAGGTGGGCCTCCATTCCTGCTGACCTCATATGCTCAAAATCCTTTGCTTCGGAGTCTAACCTGTAGCTTCATTTCAAATGCTTCGTCTTCTCAATTTCTATGTCATGCTTATCAGCTAAGTCTGCCAATTTCTGAGGTATCTTGCCCACTTCTCTCGTAATCCTCGGACACAAGTACCTCAGCTCTTCTTCTGTATAGTATTCTAACCTATTCACTCCCATTGTCCCTTCAACTAGCTTGGTTATTTCTGTAGCCAATTTATCTGCTCCTCACTCTTGTAAGTGTTTCAAGAAGTATTCAGACCATTGAACGACTCGTTCAATTGTTGAGCTGTCAACCCCTGTCATGAGATATTACTTGCATTCTGTAATGGTACCTGCTGTACCTCTGTACCTGGAGTCTGCGTTGTCAAAAGCTTCAGGCTCTGACTTTCAGCTCAGGCCATTTACTGCACCTGGAAGCGCAACAAGTGGACTAAGATCCATTAATGGTCTAGATCCATCAATGGTCTGACCCATAGACTATACCACTTGCACATGATCACTCAGTCCCCTTCTCATGAGGCTTTGTGACATTTAACCCTGTTCTCCTGCAATTGTTTTCTTTTGTGCAAACAATGGTAACACTGGAGCAACAGTTAAATAAGATCCTCAACATCTGAATCTTCTTCGTCCACATAAGTCTTTTTCTTCTTCTTATCTCTTGAACCCTTTTCTTTCTTGTCATCATCCTCTTTTTCATCTGACTCATCTTCCTCTGAAATAGCAGGAAACAATCTAACACCTGTAACGTTGTCATTCTCCACTTCTTCTGTTCCCAATCCCACCTTGCTTCTGCCAAGGACTTCTCTACCTTCCTTATTCTCCTCTGGAACTTCATCTCTTGCTGCTGTCTGGCTATGAGTTCCCAAACAGCTAAAGCCTAAAACTGTGCTGGTCTCAGAAGTGGCTTAGTCTCATATAATGTCATTCCCAACTGATCTAAAATTCTCAAATTAAACCTTCCATGCTCTGAAAACGCTAAAGCTCCCTGTTTCTCTGTCAATTTGCACCACTGCTTTAACCAAAGACATGTTACGACACCTTGCTCCTCCGTCACAATAAATGCCGGAGATTTTACCGGTGGGATCGGCTCCCCGACTGTCGCCTTAATGTAAGTATCACCCTTCATGGCACTTCTGAACGCTTTGAAAAACTTCATTTTGCTATCTTTTGTGTATTCGATTCAATAAGGAAATTACTTTTATTCCCAAGATTCCTTTCACCCCCTTACTCAACCAACTGCCTCTTATGGACGGCTGCCAATCCACTTCTGACTCTTCTTACTAACCAACCTATCCCAGGGTGGCTCACTCTGATGTCACACTCACACATTACGACTGACAAAGTCTTGCGGCATGTCCTCCTAATCTTCAACTCACATGGAACTAATGCAAAATATTGTGAGCACTAACTGAAAACCAATAACCAAAACAAATAAGCTGGTTTACTACAGGAAGGTACACAATCGCTTACGGCCCTTACGGATTTTCACTAGTGGCCCTTTCGCTCATGTAGCTATTCCTCTTTCTCAGTCTCCCACATTCGCAAGCAAAATTCGACCCGCAAATTTCACTCTCAACTGATCAGTGGGTCTGTCCTGGTGCACATAGGACTTGCCAAATCTCAGTCAAAAATGTCTCTTACTCACTTAACTCACACACTGACTTGTTGACCACATCCGATCAACCTACTAAACCAGACAGATTATGACATATAACCAAGTGTCTCCTACACTTGTCAATAAACTCCGGAGTCTTAGACCACGCAGGGTCCGTACATCACCAACAACCACATGTACAATTTTTTAGCACAAAGTACCACACACATATGAAGTTCACAACTTCCCTACTCACATACTGCGGAGTAGGCACACTCCTAAGCCTTTGCAAGCGCAACCCCTACCACTTTCACACAATCACAAATACGCAGAGAACATACCCATGTTTACTAGCGGGATCCAGGATCTGGGAAAGTCATTTCAGGGCTTAAGGGGACATCATCTTTGCTACAACTGCCATTTCAGAAAAACGAAATTCAAACCTCATAAAATGAACAAGTAACTCTAACTTAAACTACCACCATAACCATCGGTCGTCACATAACTAGTTCTCTAAGGAAACTAACCATCCTCTGCTACCAAAAACTGCGAGCACGCCTGGACCTTAATGAGTAAACTTACAAGGGGATGCGTATAGGTCTATGAACAATTTGGATTGCATGAAGTATCCTAGCTATGTAGTAATCAATGAACATTAATTATCAATGTAATCAATCAACAACCACTAAGAGAATCATTAAGCATGAGACAATAAATCAACATTTCATGAATAACCACAAGTCAATTATACGCTTTATGAATTTTATTTCCCTATTACTTACAATACTAAGGCCCTCATTACAACCCTGGCGGTCGGCGGAGAAAAGGCGTTAATACCGCCAACAGGCCGGCGGAAACAAAATGCCATTACAAGCATGGTGGTGACCGCCATGCTAAACAGCCATTTCTCCACTCCGACCTCCAGGGTGGTAACGACCGCTGGGCTGGAGACTTTGGTCTCCAGACCAGCGGCTGCCACAACACCGCTGGCGGTATTATGATCCTGCATAGCGCCATGGATTTCGTGGGGTTTTGTACCACCACGAAATCCATGGCGGTAGGCACTATCAGTGCCAGGGAATTCCTTCCCTGGCACTGATAAGGGTCTCCCCATCCCCTCCCCCACCCCAAGTCCTCCCCCCACGCCCTCCGACCCCCCGACCACTCCCCAAAGGTGGCAGAACCCCCCTCCCCACTACCCAACATTGACACACACCCCCTACACGTACACAGACACTACCACCACACATACCCGCACACATACTAACAAACATTCCAACAGACACACACAGTCATACACACACACACATACATACAGACATACACACACACATACTCACAGACATACAAATAGACAGACACGCACACATTCCCAAACACACGATACCCCTGCATGCATACACGCAGTCACACACCCCCTCTACACACTCACACGCACACCCCCATGCATGCACACAACACACAATACCCCACTCCCCTAATGTACGATCACCTTACCTGGTCTGGTGATCCTCCGGGAGGGAACGGGATCCATGGGGGCTGCTCCGCCGCCAGCACCCCGTCACCAGAACACCGCCATGCCGAATCATGGGGCGTGATTCGGTGGGAGGTGTTCTGATTATGTGGTGGTGGAGGTGGAGCAGCCTCCACTTCCCCCCGACCGCCAGTATGGCTGCTGGCAGCTCTCTGTCTGAAAAAGGACGGAGGTCTGCCAGCATTTATAATACGCTGCGCGGAAAACCGCCTGCACTGGCAGTCTTCAGCATGGCGGTACCTCGGTGGTCTTTAAAAATGACCGCCGAGGTCAAAATGAGGGCCTAAGTAAGCAGGTTAGATCAAACTTTATTCAATCAACTCAGAATTAATTTGTTAATGACCACCGATAACATCATTTTAATCCGAACTTGAGAAAACATATGCTCGAATGCTTCAGCATACGCCAACAAAGATGAATATAACAGCATTAATAGCAAAGTTCAGCAATCAGTCTGTCAATTATTTGTCACTGTCAACGTCACCCAAAGGACCCTTACCTAACCCAGCATCAGCATGTGGGATTTCATGCAAAAAAACTATTTTTAAAACTTGAATTTTGGAAAACATCTAGCTAAAAGAAAAACTATAAAACAGCGCAGTTGGTACCTAGAAAGAAAGGCATAAAAGTTAATCAGTCACATTGCCATAGCTACCTATCCACAAAATGGATCAGAAACAAAGTCAGTCTTCATCTTCAGGTCATCAGTCGATCACATCAGGCTCTCAAGAGCATGAGCCCAATGACAGAATCTCGAACCACGTCTTTTGACGTCATCAATTCTCCCCTCACATCTGATTTTGCCCTAGCATCTCCCGCATCTGAAGTTTTAGCCCCTTGTCATGACTTTTTATTCGAGTTTTTTCAGTCCATCCCTCTAATTCCTAATTGGTCAATCAGTCCCCCATAGGTGACATTACCGAATACATTTTATTCTACATATCTATGAGTTCTAGTATTTCATCTTTCTCAGTTCATGGATTGGTCCACTGTACGATGTCCTCACCATCCGGCTCTCCAAGTTTCGAAAATGTTGCATGTTCCTCTTCAGTCAGTGCCTCTATTGTTGAAGTCCTGGGAAAGTACATTCAGCTTACTCCACACATAATTGTTTCAAATTGACGTAATCATCTCCTGTCCGTTGGTACATTGCAGAAAATTTGAGCTAAGCACACAGTTCATGGTTGGTTCATAGGCACTAGCAACTTCTACAGCATGCGTTTATTAATTATGCTTCTGCATGAAGCCTGTCAAATAGGCCACAATTTTGGCTAAGTTAGCTTCTACGATATAATGCAGAACATAGGTTATACATCTCATTATGGCATATTACTACATCATTATTACACAATTTCATTATTTCACACATTTTTTGTTCTTTTAGTACAAGTTCGTATACGTTGCTGACATACCCCGTGGGCACATTTTAAAAAACATGCACACTAGTTTTCCCTACAATTAATTTCTCCATGAACTTTTATAAATTTAATAATTTCTAATTATCATATCTGCGTCAACAGGGTTAAGTGGGCCTAAAACAGAGGTCAAGTCATGGAGTATGAAGAGCTATATGCAAAATTCCAAGATGCAGATGAGTTAGTTGGGAGTCCAAATAGTCCATAAACTAGTAGATATTCCCCAAGTTAATTTGGAAAAAGCTAATCACGAAATAGAAACACTCTTGTGAAGGTGAAATAATTTTCCATTAACAAGTTATGGAAGAGCTCATCTGGTCAGAATGATGGTCAGTCACCTTTGTGTTTAACTCCATGCCTCTCATGTTTCTAAAAGAGCATTTTAGCAAGCTTCAGGAAAATCTCAGTAGTTTTTGGGGGCATCTAAAGTTATCAGACTCTCTTGGAAAAAGCTCAGGAGGAAGTTGTTGTCTGGTGGCTTTGCGCTACCTGATTTTCATATTTACTGTCATGAATTTCAGTTGAAATTTTTTTGGATGCTAGCTAATGAGCCAGATAATTCACCTATGGGTAGACTATGGTGGTCATTCTGACCTCGGCGGTAAAAGGCGCTTACCGCCGGTCAGAAGACCGCCATAACACCGCCGCGGTCGCAGTAAACCGCCACGGTCATTCTGACCCGCAACTGGCAAACCGCCAAAAACCCGACATCAACAAAAGTCCGCCACAGCAACGGCCAGCGAAAAACTGGCGATGACCAAACCTCCACTGTCACGCCAACAGAAATACGCCCATGCCATTTCGACCCACAAATCCCCGCAGCGGTCTTTCAACCGCGGTATTCCATTGGCGGTACACACCGCCGCGGTCAAAATACACACACCTTTACAAAACACTACCACAATGGACAATTCAAAATACACACACCTGAGACACATACACACACCACTCCCACACACCCAATTAAATATAAAACACACACCCACATCACCCACAAACCCTTACGACCACAATTGCGACTGAAGGACAGAGAGAGACAGCACAGCATAGAGTAGACCATCACACAGAGGCAAATCACAACATCACCCACACAATTTCCACGCACAAAACACCATACACCACCACACTCACCACACTCTACAACACATACACCACCCCTCACCCCATCCACACCACCCCATGGCACCCCAAAGACACCCCAGGTTCTCTGACGCAGAACTCAGGGTCATGGTGGAGGAAATAGTTCGGGTAGAGCCCCAGCTCTTCGGGGCACAGGTACAGCACGCCACCATTGCCAGGAAGATGGAGCTATGGAGCAGAATAGTGGACAGGGTCAACGCTGTGGGACAGCTTCCACGAAATCGGGACGACATCAGGAAGCGGTGGAACGACCTACGGGGGAAGGTGCGTTCCATGGTATCAAGGCACAACATCGCGGTACAGCGGACTGGCGGCGGACCCCCACCTACTCCCCCAGAATTCACAGCATGGGAGGAGGAAGTCTTGCACATCCTGCATCCTGAGGGCCTCGCAGGAGTAGGCGGAGGAATGGACTCTGGTAAGTCAAATCTTCACTACTTCATTCCCCCCACCCCACCTGCATGCCAAATCATACCCCCACCCTCACCCCCACCCCCATCACACCAACTCCTTGCAAATGGCTCACCATCACAACCCACCCATCCCAAAACCTAGCCCTGCATGCCTCCCCAAAGTATGGAGACCCATCACCAAAGCATGCCCACTGCACATACCCATCTCCCCCACAAGCCACCGTCACAAAAGCCCCCACAAGGGAATGCCAGCACTGGGGTACACGGCCACCCACCCATTACACGAAATGGCACACACAGAAGCAATAACCATACTCTTATACCCCTGCAGGACCCAAACGCAACCACACCGCCCAGGAGGGTCCAGAGATGTCCATCCCACCGCCAGAAGAGGCCCCCAGTGATGACAGCAGCTCTGTCTCCCTGGACCCAGATGACCAGCCCGGCCCATCGGGGACCTCGGGACAGTCGGTTCCCCACAGACAGCCACAGGCTACAGCAGACCTAACCCCCTCTGGGAACACCAGCACAGCTCCCACCCAGCGGGCCCATGCCTCTGTCTCCAGGACACGTCAATCAGCGGTGTGTCCACCACTACAGGGCACCCAGGTTGACCCACCACCCCAACAACAACAGGGACCTGGGGGCAGTGGTAGTGGGCACACAGTCCAGGGGACAGAGGCCCAGGGAAACAGGGGAACTGGGAGGGCTGCTGTGCGACAGGGGGGGGACAGGCCCAGGGAACCGACTCTCCAAGAGGCCCTCTCCTCCATCATGGGAGCATACCACCGCTCCCAGGAGACGATGGCTACGGTACTGGCCAGGTTCCAGGAGATCCAGGTACTGCAGGAGGAACAGTACATGGGGGTTCAGAGAGGAACTGAGAAACATTAGTACCGCAATGGGGACCATCGTCGTGGCCCTTAACCAGATAGTCACCACATTGCGGGACCATGTGGCACCACAAAGGACCCCTGTCACTAGCATGGACCAGGAACAGCCTACCACCTCCGCCGGCGCTAGTGGACAGGAGGCCCCCACACAACGAAGGGCCACCAGAACCCCACCTCCTGCAGAAGAAGAACCACCCCGCAAGCGGTACCTGAGATCTCACAAGAAGACAGAGTAGGATGCCAAGACCCCCGCCAGCAAACGATACCCCCTGATGTCATCCCACTGTCCCACATTGTCACCCTGTCCAAACTTAAACTGCCCCTGCTCCATCCTTCCACAGGCATATGGACAATGCACCTGTGAGACTGAAAACTGGACTCTGCCATGGACATTACTCCACCATCACCCATCACCGTTTTACAATCATGTCCCTAAATTTAGCACTTTAATAAAATCACTTATTGCACTTAAAAAATCTGGAGTCTGCTTATATTTTGAACAAATGTATTAGACATAACGTTGCCAAAATGTTCAGTTACATTGTGATGACAACATACCACTGTCACACAGCTGTAGTCCATGGGCAAACAAAGCAGAGGTCATGCAGTGGGGCCCACAGCTCTGAAAACGGAAGGGAAAGTCACAACTCAGTTAACAGGAACTGGGGGGAAACACAGACAGTAGAGAGGCAGGAGACTTTAAGTAAATGTAAAATGGCGCGGTTGATTCGTACCTGTGTGCTACTGAAAATACTGTTGTATCACTGTGTCCCTGTTGTCTGTGTCGTCCCCGTCCTCTTCCTCCTCTTCACTCTCCACAGGCTCCACAGCTGCTACAACACCACCATCTGGACCATCCTCCTGCAGGAAAGGCACCGGGCGTCGCAAAGCCAGGTTGTGAAGCATACAGCAGGCCACGATGATATGGCACACCTTCTTTGGTGAGTACATTAGGGATCCACCTGTCATATGCAGGCACCTAAACCTGGCCTTCAGGAGGTCGAAGGTCCGCTCGATCACCCTCCTAGTACGCCCATGGGCCTCATCGTACCGTTCCTCTGCCCTTGTCCTGGGATTCCTCACTGGGGTCAGTAGCCACGACAGGTTGGGGTAACCAGAGTCACCAATTAGCCACACACAGTGTCTCTGTAGCTGTTCCATCACGTAAGGGATGCTGCTATTTCGCATGATGTACGCGTCATGCACTGACCCAGGGAACTTTGCATTTACATGGGAGATGTACTGGTTAGCCAAACAGACCACCTGGACATTCATTGAATGATAACTTTTTCTGTTCCTGTACACCTGCTCACTTCCACTGGGGGGAACCAAAGCCACATGGGTCCCATCAATGGCACCAATGATGTTGGGGATATGGCCAAGGGCATAGAAATCACCCTTCACTGTAGCCAAATCGCCCACCTCAGGGAAAACAATGTATCTCCACATGTATTTCATCAGGGCAGACAACACTCTGGACAAAACCTTAGAAAACATAGGCTGAGACATCCCTGATGATATGGCCACTGTTGTTTGGAATGATCCACTTGCCAAAAAATGGAGTACTGACAGAACCTGCACCAGAGGGGGAATCCCTGTTGGTTGGCGAATGGGGGACATCAGGTCTGGCTCCAGCTGGGCACACAGTTCCTGTATAGTGGCTCGGTCAAGTCTGTATGTCAGTATGACATGTCTTTCTTCCATTGTCGACAGGTCCACCAGCGGTCTGTACACGGGAACATTCCTCCATCTCCTCGCAAGTCCCAGCGGACGGTGCCTAGGAAGGACAACATGGAGCACAGAGTCAAGCAACCCACAGGTACGTAACCACAGCTTGCACAGAACACGATTCGCTATGCATTGAATGGCTTGTATGAGTGGCAATGCAAGGCCTAGGCCTGTGTGACGCAGTAGAAATTAAGCCATGTGGGCCCTTGAAATGGCGGCTGCCTGACCTGTGAAGTGTGACAATGGGATGTGAGGTCAATGCGCTGGCGTGGCACACCATGGCAGTAGGCGGTCGAAGACCGCGGCGCAAAGCAGCATTGGTTAACATTGAACCCTATAGGTCTCAGGAGCCAATGACGATGTGCGCCGGCGGTCGCGGTACGCACCGCCGCGCTACGCACTGCCGCGGGCGTGACCGCCATCTTCTATCTGCTTAATCACTCGAGACCTGATCATCCACAGGAGAGGACCTATACTGCAAGTGCTGCTGTGACCTCGGTCTGGAAGATACAATGGCTGCTGCGACTGGGGAAAGGGCCCCTGCCTTCACATCTGAGGAATTGGAGAAACTTGTTGATGGGGTCCTCCCCCAGCATGCGCTAATCTACGGTCCTCCAGACCAACAGGTAAGTACACTGGGACCATGCTTTGTGGGCAATGCCTGTGTTGAGTGGGGTGGATGAAAGATGGTGGGGAGGGGAGCGAATGAGGCATGCATCGCACGACAGATGAGAGCATGTGCCATATGGCAAAGTTGGGGAGGGGGGGCCACTCACATCGACCATGCAGAAAATGATGATTTTCCCCACCCTGTCCTTGTCACATAGGTCAGCGCCCATCAGAAGATCAACATTTGGCATGCCATCGCCAAGGACGTCCGGACCCTGGGGGTCCACAACAGACGGGGCACCCACTGCCGCAAGAGGTGGGAGGACATCCGCCGCGGGAGCAGGAAGA
The DNA here is from genome assembly GCF_031143425.1 of Pleurodeles waltl. NCBI lineage: Eukaryota > Metazoa > Chordata > Amphibia > Caudata > Salamandridae > Pleurodeles > Pleurodeles waltl. The sequence goes on along the minus strand of NC_090436.1, from coordinate 591,641,286 downwards.
CCGCGGAGGCTCTGCTGGGGATGGCCTCCCAACGTAGGAGGGGTGGCTCCCGTCAATTGACCCCCCTGATGTCCCGGATCCTGGCGGTTGCCTACCCCGATTTGGATGGGCGCGTGAGGACATCACAGCAGACACAAGGGGGTGAGTACCAGCACATTCTGCTATGTTAGCGCACAATGGAGGTGTCTGGGTGGGGGAGGAGGGCTGTGGGTATCTCTAGGCCAGGGCGACTTCTGTAGGCTGGTCCCCTCCGTAAGGCATGGCCCTGTGCCCCCGCCCCCCACCTCTGTAGGGTGCTAAGTACAGCTATCCATGGCCCTGGGTCACCTATGTGTGCAGTTGTCGTCCATAGGCTTGTAGGCCAAGTCACAATAATGGAGTAGTGTACACTGAGTGCGCGGCGTAGTGCAGGGGGCTTCTGTGTCTGTCCTCTCCGCCAACTGTGTCGCCAATGCATGCACTCGTCATTTTTTCTCCCCCCCCCCTTATTTGTGGTCTTCCTGTTCATGTGTGCATTAGCATCATCAGGCGGAGGAGAAGTGGCATCGGAGCACGAGGGAGATGCATCTCACATGGCCCCAGAGGGCCATGCAACCGACTCCGAGTTCACCAGTGAGATGGAGGGCGAGGGGAGCTCCACAACGGGGACCCGTGGAGACGTCAGCGACACAGACACGTCCTCGGAAGGGAGCTCCCTTGTGGTGGTGGCAACATCCGTGCCCACCGCTACAACAGGTACAGCGGCCACCCCGCGCACCAGCTCTGCCCTCCATGCAGCCCCTCAGCGTTCGCCCTGTGCCCACTCGGCCAGGAAGGCGGGCATCTCCTTCGCCCCAGGCACCTCAGGCCCTGCCCCAGTTACCCCTGCTGCCCTCAGTGAGGAGATCATTGACCTCCTCCAGACGCTCATTGTTGGGCAGTCTACCCTTTTGAATGCCATCCAGGGTGTAGAAAGGGAGGTGCACCGGAGCAATGCATACCTGGATGGCATTCATTCGGGTCAGGCTGCCCATCAGCGATCGTTCAACGCTCTGGCCTCAGCACAACCATTGTCCCTGTCTCCTGCCTCCCCCCTACAATTTCCTCATCCCAGTCCCACTCCCCTGTTCCTCTGCCTATCCCAGCCACACCTACAGACTAGCCTGCACACACATCAACACCCAAGGGCAGCTCATCCAGACATAAGCAGCACAGATCACACAAGCATTCACACATGCAACATCCACATGCAGACATGCCAACAGCCACTGCCTCCTCTGTGTCCCCCTCCTCCTCGTCTCCCTCCTCCCTCCCTGTGATGTCTCCACTCACACCTGCATGCACACCACCATCAGCCAGGACGTCCATCACCAGCACACCCACCAGAACACTCCGCACACGTGCAGTCACCACCCCCACTGCCATTTACACGTCCCCTGTGTCCTCTCCCAGTGTGTCTGTCACCCCCTCTTCCAAACCACACAAACGCAGGCAGCCACCCACCCAACAGCCATCCACCTCACAACAGCCTCCGTCACAAGCACCTGCACCCAAAGACAGCACACTTGACTCTCCTCGAACCACATCCTCTTCCTCCACTCCCATACCCACTGAACCTACCCTTCCCACTGCTCCTAAAAAGTTTTTCCTCTCCAAAATTAACCTCTTTGCATCACCTGACCCACCCCCTCCATCTCGTAAGAGTCCAAACAGCACCTCAGCCACCACAAGCCCTGCACCTACAAGGACCATAGTCCAGGGCTATTGGAGTCCACCAGCTTCTAGGGCAGCAACATTGGCCAGCAGCAAGGGGACAGCCAGCCCACCCCCTGGGAAAAAAACTAAAAAAAGGGAAGGGCCGGCGCGAGAGGCCAGAGACGGCAGCCCCCAAAGGCAATACCCTGGCACCGTCACCTGGCACATCCACAAAGGGAGGCAAGGGCCCCAGAGAATTGGCGAAGGAGGGCAAGGGCAGCAGGGCGGACATTTCCGGCAGCAGGCGAGCTGCCCAGGAGGGCCCCACCAGCCCCATTTCGGGTGTGAAGGAGGACACCCACGGGCCCAGGACTCCAGCACAGGAGGGCCCCGCAAGCGAAAGGTCGGATGGCGACTGAGCGGAAAATATTGGCCCGATCTGGTTCCCTGGGAACACATGTCAAGCACTGCTGAACAGGGCCCGCCGTGACAAGCACCGCTGAACAGGGCCCCGCCGTGGCAAGCACCGCCGAACTGGGCCCCGCCGTGACAAGTACCGCTGAACAGGGCCCCGCCGTGAGAAGCCCAGCTGAACAGGGCCCCGCCGTGGCAAGCACCGCCGAACTGGGCCCCGCCGTGACAAGCACCGCTGAACAGGGCCCCGCCGTGACAAGCACCGCTGAACTGGGCCCCGCCGTGACAAGCACCGCTGAACTGGGCCCCGCCGTGGCAAGCACCGCCGAACAGGGCCCCGCCGTGACAAGCCCAGCTGAACAGGGCCCCGCCGTGACAAGCACCGCTCCGCTGTGCCCTTCCTGTCAAGCACCGCTCCGCTGGGCCCTTCCTGTCAAGCACCGCTCCGCTAGGCCCTTCATCTCTAGCACCGCTCCGCTGGGCCCTTCCTGTCAAGCACCGCTCCGCTGGGCCCTTCATCTCAAGCACCGCTCCGCTGGGCCCTTCCTGTCAAGCACCGCTCCGCTGGGCCCTTCATCTCAAGCACCGCTCCGCTGGGCCCTTCATCTCAAGCACCGCTCCGCTGGGCCCTTCCTGTCAAGCACCGCTCCGCTGGGCCCTTCATCTCAAGCACCGCTCCGCTGGGCCCTTCCTGTCAAGCACCGCTCCACTGGGCCCTTCCTGTCAAGCACCGCTCCGCTGGGCCCTGCATCTCAAGCACCGCTCAGCTGGGCCCTTCCTGTCAAGCACCGCTCCGCTGGGCCCTTCATCTCAAGCACCGCTCCGCTGGGCCCTTCCTGTCAAGCACCGCTCTGCTGGGCCCTTCATCTCAAGCACCGCTCCGCTGGGCCCTTCATCTCAAGCACCGCTCCGCTGGGCCCTTCCTGTCAAGCACCGCTCCGCTTGGCCCTTCATCTCAAGCACCGCTCCGCTGGGCCCTTCCTGTCAAGCACCGCTCCGCTGGGCCCTTCATCTCAAGCACCGCTCCGCTGGGCCCTTCCTGTCAAGCACCGCTCCGCTGGGCCCTTCCTGTCAAGCACCGCTCCGCTGGGCCCTTCATCTCAAGCACCGCTCCGCTGGGCCCTTCCTGTCAAGCACCGCTCCGCTGGGCCCTTCATCTCAAGCACCGCTCCGCTGGGCCCTTCCTGTCAAGCACCGCTCCGCTGGGCCCTTCATCTCAAGCACCGCTCCGCTGGGCCCTTCATCTTAAGCACCGCTCCGCTGGGCCCTTCCTGTCAAGCACCGCTCCGCTGGGCCCTTCATCTCAAGCACCGCTCCGCTGGGCCTTTCCTGTCAAGCACCGCTCCACTGGGCCCTTCCTGTCAAGCACCGCTCCGCTGGGCCCTGCATCTCAAGCACCGCTCAGCTGGGCCCTTCCTGTCAAGCACCGCTCCGCTGGGCCCTTCATCTCAAGCACCGCTCCGCTGGGCCCTTCCTGTCAAGCACCGCTCTGCTGGGCCCTTCATCTCAAGCACCGCTCCGCTGGGCCCTTCATCTCAAGCACCGCTCCGCTGGGCCCTTCCTGTCAAGCACCGCTCCGCTTGGCCCTTCCTGTCAAGCACCGCTCCGCTGGGCCCTTCATCTCAAGCACCGCTCCGCTGGGCCCTTCATCTCAAGCACCGCTCCGCTGGGCCCTTCATCTCAAGCACCGCTCCGCTGGGCACTTCCTGTCAAGCACCGCTCCGCTGGGCCCTTCCTGTCAAGCACCGCTCCGCTGGGCCCTTCATCTCAAGCACCGCTGGCCCATTGGCAGGGCCGGATCTGTGTCGGCCAGGGCTTCACGAAGCACTCTGGGCACCATGCCTCCTCCAGAACCAGTGGAGTCTGTAATCCACTTGATGGACTGTGGCTTTGCACTCCCCAGGATGGTACAGTGGGCAACCCACCCACTGTAGAGACTTGTGAGACTGTGGCTTTGCACTCCCCAGGATGGTACAGTGGGCATGGAGGCCCCTCGTGGATCTGGCGTCGTGGACTGAACTGGCTGAGGTGCCCCCCCTTCCCTTCCCCCTGAGGTGCCTGTAGTTTTACTATCTGATGCCCCTGCAGTGTTCTCTCCAATGGAATCGGGTCTCGTGTGTGGGCTTTGCCCATGTGTTTAGGCCCATTGGCCCACGAACAATGGATGATAGCCAATATGGGCCGGACTTTTGACCTATGTATATATTGTTCATGATGTAATATATTTTATTTATATTTTCATATTTCACTTAACTTCAATTATGCTATAATATACTTCATTTTTAATGATCATTTTATTTTGTCTTTGCATTCTTCCGGGGGGGTTGGGGGGTGTCACTCTGGCTAGTTGCTCTGCATTGATGTGTGTGTTGTAGTGGGTGAGGGTGGGGGTGGGTGTGTGGCGTATGTGTGTCCCCGTAATTTTTTGCCTCCCCCCTCCCCTGTGTCGTAGGTGCAGTACTCACCGTTGTCTTCTGCGCCGGCGTTCGTGCTCCTGGTAGAGGAGCAGGTAGACAATAGCTGGTAGGATGTGTACTTCGGGTTCCATGCTGTCCAGATTCCTCGTGGGGTGTATGGAGGTGAGCGTTTTCCCGTTCGAAGTCTGTTTCCGCCGTGTTTTTATCGGCGGGGCTCCCGCCCCGGAAAAGGTGGCGGATTGGTGAGTTGTGATAGGGTGGGCGGTACATTGTCTGCCGCCTGTCTGTTGGCGGTGACCACCGCGCTGCTTGTCTGTACCGCCGTGGCAGTCGGAGTGGTAAAGTGGCGGGCTGTGTTGGCGGTTCCAGCCAGGGTCGGAATTCCATTTTTTTGGCCGCCTGCCTGTTTGCGGGTTGGCCGCCGCTTTTACACCAACCGCCAGGGTTGGAATGACCCCCTATATGCAGTGGTTTTAATAGGCACTGCAGGTAGCCATTGTTTGTACAAATATAGAGATCCTAATTATTTTAAAACAGTTATGTTGAAGGTCAGCACAGCTGCATGAAGAACAGGGGTTTAATTTAGGAGAAGCGTTAATATCCCCTACTATACATCCTTAGCTCCAATTTGAGACTCATCTAGCAAATCAGAATATTTAAATGATCTACTAAGCCGTCCCCTAAAACAAGTAGGTTTGAACTATTGGGTGGACTTGAGAGGTGGGACAAGATTAGTAGGGTGGAAAGAACTGATAGTGCTCACTGGGGAGGTAGCTTTTAATTTTAAGTATCATCAGTTACAGTCATGGAGGGCATCATAGGAGTGGGCTAAGAAGACTGAGGGAGAGTGGGAAGATTGCTTACCAAGTAGTGAGACATTAAAAAATAAAGTATTCCTATGTATTGGGACCTTGTTGAGGCTCAAGACAAACATCACCCTGAACCATCCTTAATTTGAAGGAATGATCAAATTGAGGATGCCAACGTCAACGACATCCCTCCATCCCAGAAACTCTGCGACGATCTCTCCACCTTCTTCTACCAGAAAATCGCAGCCATCCACGACAGCTTCAACACCTCACCTCCGCCAGACCCCACCCCCAACAACTCCTCCCACGCCGACCACATCACCACCTGGACCCAAGTAGACGACGCCAAAACCCTAAAAACCATGAACTCCATCCACTCAGGATCTCCCTCTGACCCCTGCCCACATCACGTTTTCAACAAAGCCGACGTCGCCATCGCCCCCATACTCCGCAAGATCATCAACCTTTCCTTCAACACCGCTACCTTCCCGGACAGCTGGAAGCACGCAGAAATCCAACCTCTCCTCAAGAAACCTAAGGCTGACCTCAACGATCTCAAAAACCTCCGACCAATCTCCCTCCTCCCTTTCCCAGCGAAAGTCATCAAGAAGATCGTCAACACACAGCTCGCCCACTACCTTGAAGACAACTCCATCCTAGACCCCTCCCAATCCGGGTTCAGACGAAACCACAGCACAGAGACTGCACTCCTCGCCGCCACAGATGACATCAGACTACAAATGGACAACGGCGAAACCTCAGCCCTGATCCTCTTAGACCTATCAGCTGCCTTCGATACAGTCTGCCACCGCACCCTACTAACCCGTCTACACGAAGCCGGCATCCAAGACAAAGCCCTCAACTGGATCTCCTCCTTTCTCTCCGGCAGAACCCAGAGTGTCCGACTCTCACCTTTCCACTCCAAAGCCACCAACCTCATCTGCGGCGTCCCCCAAGGCTCTTCACTAAGCCCAACGCTATTCAACGTCTACATGGCCCCCCTCGCACAACTGGCCCGCCAGCACAACCTCAGCATCCTCTCCTACGCCGACGACACCCAGCTCGTCCTCTCCCTGACCAAAGATCCTCACACCGCCAAAGCCAACCTTCACGAGGGACTGAAATCCATCGCCGAATGGATGAGCAACAGCCGCCTAAAACTTAACTCCGACAAGACGGAAGTCCTCATCCTCGGGCGCACCCCCTCGGCCTGGAATGAGTTGTGGTGGCCCACCGCCCTGGGCCCTCTACCCACCCCAGCCAACCCCGCACGAAATCTCGGCTTCATCCTCGACTCCGCCCTCACCATGTCCAAACAGGTCAACGCAGTCTCATCCTCCTGTTTTAACACCCTCCGTATGCTCCGCAGGATCTTCAAGTGGATTCCAACAGGAACCAGAAAGACGGTAACCCAAGCCCTCGACAGTAGCAGACTCGACTACGGCAACGCACTCTACACAGGCATCCCAACAAAAGACATCAAATGACTCCAACGCATCCAGAACGCATCCGCCCGCCTGATCCTCAACATACCCTGCCGATGTCACATCTCCCCTCACCTGAGGGACCTCCTCTGGCTCCCCGTGGACAAGAGGATCACCTTTAAACTCCTCACCCACGCACACAAGGCTCTACACGACACCGGACCCACCTACCTGAACACCATACTCAACTTCTACATTAACTCAGGTCAACTACGCTCTGCCAACCTTGCCCTCGCCATCGTCCCCCGAATCCAGCGCAAGACCTCTGGCGGCAGATCCTTCTCCTACCTCGCCGCCAAGACCTGGAACGCACTCCCAACCTCACTACGCCAGACCCAGGACCTCCACACCTTCAGGAGACTCCTCAAGACATGGCTCTTCGAACGATAGCAGCACCCCCCCCCCCCAGCGCCTCGAAACCCTAACGGGTACATAGCGCGCTTTATAAATTATTGATTGATTGATTGATTATAAGACAATTGTGGCAAGTATCATTAAAGAGAAATCATCTTTTTACTGTCTACAAGGCCTACTGCACTCCAAACAAGCTGACAAAAGTGGTTTGGTGAGGCACCTGCCTGCCCAAAGTGTGGTGCACTACAAGCAGATGGTAAGCACATGCGTTTGATCTGTCCTGCACTGTCACCTTGCTGGGGTAGAGTAAGATCCTCAACTATTTAAATGGGTATCAAACTAAGTTTAGCCCCTAGCTGGTGTTCTTCGGGATGTGATCTGAGCTGGATGTTGGGCCAAGTGGTGCCAAAGTGAAACTTGTTTTCTATCTGGTCTTACTGGCAAGGAGAGAGATATATAAGCTCTGAAAGTCTGTGAACCTCCCTTCCATTTATGAACTGCTTAAAATGTCAATGCAGTTGGCAAAGTGAACATGGCATATGATTCGGGAAGTTACAAAAGGGTCTGGAAAAGCTATGTTGAATGGCAATAACATAAGCCTTGTCCAATGATTTCCTCCTCCATGCTATGAGTGCTATGCTGTCGGGGTCAGCGGGCAAGCAACAGCAACCTCAGTGTGCCAGTTTCTTCATCAGAGGGAACAGCGCTGTGAGAAACTGATGGTGTAATGAAGCACAAAATAAGAAAATCATCATCTAAAACCACATTTGCCAGCATTACTCTTCATGTAATAAATATACCCCTCTGCAGGGTCACCACCAAACATTTTGCCTTCCTCCTCTCTTTTTTCTGACTGCTAACCAGTGCTAAAGTGAATGTGCTCTCTCCTTAAATACATGATAATATTGGTTCATACCCAATTGGCATATTTAATTTCCTTGTAAGTCCCCAGTAAAGTGCACTACATGTGCACAGGGCCTGTAAATTAAATGCTAATAGTGGGCCTGCAGCACTTATTGTGCCATCTACACAAGTAGCCCCTTAACCATGTCTCAGGCCTTCTATTGCAAAGCTATGTGTGCAGTTTCACTGCCACTTCGACTTGGCATTTAAAAGTACTTGCAAAAGCCTTAAACTCCCCTTTTTCTACATATAAGTCACCCCTAAGGTAGGCCCTAGGTAACCCATAGGGGCAGGGTGCTCTGTATGTAAAATGCAGGACAAACACTTGTGTGTTTTATATGTCCTGGTAGTGGAAAACTCCTAAATTAGTTTTCCACTACTGTGAGGCCTGCTCCTTTTATAGGCAAACATTAGGGCTACCCTCATATACTGTTTGAGTGGTAGATTCTGATCAGAAAGGGGTAAACAGGTAATGTTTAGTATGGCCAGAATGGTAATACAAATTCCTGCTTATTGGTGAGGTTGGATTTTATATTACTAGTTTAGAAATGCCACATTTAGAAATTGAGCATTTCTCTGTACTTAAAATCCATCTGTGCCTTACAGCCTGTCTCCAGTCTCCATCTGGGCTGGGCTGGTTGACAGCTCCCTTGTGCATTTCACCCAGACAACCACAAACACATGGTACGCAGTCACACCTCCCTTCATTTGCATACTGAATGGGTCTTCCTGGGCTGGAAGGATGGAGGGGCCCGACACTGTACTAAAATGGGACATTGTGCAGTTCAAAACCACTCTCTGAAGTCTCCCCCATTTCAAAGGCACTTTTGGGTATATAAACTGGGACACTGATCCCACCAACTCAGACACTTCCTGCAACCTGCCACGAGGAGCTGCCTGGCTGCCCAAAGGACTCAACTGGACTACTTTGCTGTGAAGGGCTGCTGCCCTGCTGTTGTCCTGCTGCCTTGCTGGCCTCTGCTGAGAAGTGCTCTCGAAAGGCTTGGCTTGAGCTTGCCTCCAGTTCCTGAAGTCTCAGGGCCAAAAAGACTTCTCCTCTTCAAGGAAACTCCTTGTGACTCAAAAATCGTTACACAGCCTGCCAGAATCGATGCACAGCCTGTCCAGCGGTAAGAGAATCACTGCATCGCTGAACCAGAATAACGCAGTTCGGCTCCCCGAGTGGAGAATGATGCAGCACCTGCTTTGCAACCGGAACTCCGATTTACAGCCATACCGGATTGACGCATCACCGAGCCGGAAACGACGCAGCCCAACTTCCTGAATGAGGAATCAATGCAACACCTGGGGTATGACAGAAACTCAGACGCATCACCACACTGGATTAATGCAGCACCTGTGACCTCATCCTGCATGCCCAGGATTTCCCTGCATCATCCCTGGGCATAAAAAAAAAACACATTGCAGTGAGGATCCAAGACTGCATGCAAGAAATCAACGCAAAGCCCTTGCATCGTGGGAAGAATCGACACATCAACTGTGCGTGTCAGGAAATCCGACGTACACCTTCCTTTTTCCACGCACCTCCTCCTCTGCGTTCTTTGTGTGTTATTTTTGGCACATACCAGGTACTTTGTGCACACAAGAGACATTTGTTGATTTTTAAATACTCAAGACTCTTCTTATCATTGCTAAAGTGATATTTCAACTGGTGCTTATCAAATATTGATTGTTTTGACCTTAATTTACTCAGATAAATATCTTATATTTTTCTAAACCTGTGTGGTGTATTTTTGTGGTGTTTTCACTGTGTTATTGCATGATTTATTGCACAAATACTTTACATATTGTCTTCTAAGTTAAGCCTGACTGCTCAGCGCCAAGCTACCAGAGGGTGGGCACTGGATAATTTGGATTGTGTGTGACTTACCCTGGCTAGGATTGTGGTCCGTTCTTGGACAAGGGTGTATACCTCTGTAAACTAGAGACCCCATTTCTAACAGTCAGCAACTCCCCAATTGCTAGGAGAGCAAGATCTCAATAAATCCATCTTCTCCCCTGCAGGACGAATACCATCCCTTTAAAGGAAGTTTACTTTCCGAAGAGTAAGAGAGGCTAGAGAATAACTTTCAGGTACTGACCCTGGCGTCAAGAAGAAAAGAGGAGCCAGACTTAGTGATGGCATCTTCGCGGTGGCAATCGGAAGTGGAGCCAGGAGAGAATAGTGCTGAGCGACAGGAAGAAGAACAGATGCTCGGACATCTTCAAGGGTTTAATGGAGTTGAAGAAGACAGTGGGAACTGCCCCCTTCGCTGTGACCCAGAGCAGGAGAAGACAAAAAGGTAGCAACCCAAATCAGGCCAGGAGATGACACAGGAGGCCATCTGCAGTGGAGCTGCAGCTTCCCGCCATGCTGCAGGAGGACCTTGGCTCCATCAGGTGAGTGGCTGGATGCGGGGACCTGGAAAGACGCTTGCGGCTATCTGACAGCCCCAGTAGTTCTAGCAAAGAGGAATCATGAGATGGAGAGGGAGCTCTGTTTTTCATGTCAGGGAAGTGGCTGATTAGAAGCCTTACTACCCTGTTGGGGCAACGTATTTGTTCCTTTATATTCTTCTTTTTCCTCCCATATCTAAAAGGGAAAGAAACCATCCTTTTTCCCCATTCCATCCCTTTGAGTTTCAGTGCACATTCATGGTGTTTACGGTGACGGTATCAAACTAAGAAGGAGAATCAAATACTCATTAATACTTACTGTGCTTCTCTCGAAGGAATGGCGTATGGGCCTCCTCCTTGGAACCTAGAAGAAAGAAGAAAAAGAACAAGCATTATTCTTCATCTGATGTTTATGTTGAAATATCTTGAGAAGACTAAATATGAAAAGTGCAATCCCTAATTAGAGTACGACTAATTCCTAAGAAGTGCTGCCAAAGCATCACAGTATAATAGAAATTATGAATCCTCATACATGTTTGATACAGAGACTATGTTATAGGCTTTTCATAATTCAAACTAAATATACAGAATCATATCACAGTGGATCAAATAATAGCCAAAATGAAACTGACTATTGAAATTTTGTAGCATCACAATAAAAAAAGTTCAATATCAGTAGATCATTCATAGAATAATTGATCCATTTTTTGTACATCAACATCTTATATTTAATATTTGTTTTGTAATGGAATAACACTATGCAATCATACTTTGCGTTAGCATTATCTGTAGCTCAATATATTTCAAGTATTAACATTACTCTGTACATGGAAAACAATATTTGATTTACATAGTATATTCTTGTGCCAGTAACCATATCAATTGAGAAACCATTCTGATCAATTTATACTATCAAACTACTCTTACAAGCTCCACATCCATGATTAAAGAAATTATACTTACAAAATATTGATTGTAGAAGAGCAGCCTGATTATGCCAAAACATCTTTAATTAAAGCTATTACATCAAAAAATCTTCAACTGTAATAGAGAAAATTCCTAATGAGCATTCACTATTGATTCAATATTATAGACACTCAGAGAAACGTTATGATTTATGCATATTATCCACTGTGAGTCCATTCCAAAAAAAGGCTCCCATTGACACATTAATCCATTTATTAGGTCCAGCGTTAGCATTCGACGTGTTGATTACTTTTAAGTATACTTATACTGTAGGTTCAAGTGATTTCATTTGTTGGTTCCAGTGTCCTTTAAAAATCCTTGCTAGCTAGTAGTCAGTTCTGCCTCTTTGTCCTGCCTTTTTCTCTTTGGGAGCAGCACAAAGTACTGTAGAATTACGCTATGTCCTGTTTATCACTTCTGTAAGGGAGTTTTGTTTAGTATTTGCCTGTTTCTCTTACACTGTGGGTGTGTGTTCAGTCCCTCCTCCCCACCAGCTGCCTCTGTAAACATAAAACAACAACAGAGGGGGGCTTTTCCAGGGCCAGCTCACCCTTGCTCTCTTTCTCTTGTTATTTTCAGTCTGTGTAGCAAGAAAAGTCCAGTGAGTAATTTACAATGCTAAGAGCTCTAACTCGAGCAAACACGAGACCACTGCATTCCAAATGCTTGTTGGCTTTTGCAATTCTTGTCACCCGAACTATGAATCACCGACAGAGCTGTATTTCTGCTCGGACACGGCTGTTTTGATGGACCCGCTTGGTGTGAAAACAAGGAGGTCTCCATGTCAGGCTCTGCACAAGTTCTTTGGAGTGTTTTCACCCTTAACCCTAATGATAATTATTTTGTATTGATCATGGTTTTTTATTTCCTAACCTGTGAAAGAGCTCTGTGGCTATCCCCATTACCCAATAACAATTTGTAATTATGTTTTTCCTTCAAAGAATCAAAGGTTTTGTTCACGTGTAAAGGATTTGAACGGCCAAATCTTTCTTAACACAAATCTTCAATCTGGCACAGAGACAAAATGACGCTAATCTCTTTCCTAAACTAGAATTAGCGCTGTGAAGTAAACATTAACGCTTCATGTATTTTCCTTGAAAACACTAATAAACTTTTTATCTCTAGCGCATTAAGAACTGGTATTATTATATTATAACTATTATTATAATTTTTTCTCATATTGTAAACGTCAAAGTAAAATTTATAAAGCACTTCAAACGAAAAAGCATCACCAGTTATAGCATTTAGAAGCATATACATTGGTATACACAGTTCATGTTATTAGTATTATTCACATTAAACACAATAAGGCTTTGTCTTCAGTACCGCATGCAGAATGCACCATGGATTTAAAAGCTCTAATCAGAGGTGATACTACGCCATAATTTTGGAGGAGTTATGTGATTGCTTCCCGAGAGATGAGGCTGTGTGTCGGTCTTGTGGAGAATCGCCCTGTGTCTGGAGAGTGTGAACAGATCTTTGCAACGAAGGCCGATGAACTGCCTCTCCAGTGTGTAAGTAAATAACAGATCCCATTCTCCCATCCCACAAACAATGCGGTGTCATGCATCCAACATGGTTTGTTTGTGCCTCAACTCCATTATGTTTAATCTACGTGACTGTAGAATAAGGAAACTTCCAATAAGAGCTATTTAAAGTTTCGATATTCTCAATTACCAATTTATTCATGTCTAGCGTTCAACCTCAGCCGAAAATCAGGTTAGCACATGCAAATGGACAAAATATCATTTACAAAAAATGAAGCTGAAAAATCAGAAGGTCATGGTCACTGATCCCCTAACAAAAGATGTGTCTTCAGAGCAGTCTGGAAATTATAACAGTCATAATATCCGATGAAGGTCCAGCCAGAGGGCATTCTAAATCTGAGGGCAAGGACCCTAACATCTCTATTTATACAGCGAGCTCTTTTGAAGTCAGAGGCCTTCGGCTGATAGCAAGGTCCTGATCATGAGAATCGTGTTTCAATATGATTGGGAAGAAGGTCAGCAATAAAGACTGGACCAGTTCTGTAATATCTGAGTAGAAAAAAGACCTTTTGCACCTTGGTTGATTCATAAGATCCTTTTTAGGGTCGAGTGTGCACAAACGCTCTGGCCCCTGTTGTAATATCTCTATGTGCTTTTAACCACACCCATCTGTTTGGTTGGTTTGTAGGCTTACCTTTTAAAATTTGCTTGATTTCATTAGTGAATACGTCATGCCTTTTCGGTGTTTAGCCCTCTTCTACAGTACCGGTAAACTACTGAAAACATATGAGGCTCTGTGTTTTCCGAAGGGCTTCTGCGCTATTTCTTTTTATTTCCTATGCAGCGCAATATCACCGGGCAGTAGTTGAGCGCTTTGCATGACATCGACCCAGTTACATGAATAATTCTACTTTTGCTGGTTACATGGATAATTCTACTTTTGCCGGTTGCATAGATAATTGCACTTTTGCCGATACGTTTCACTGCAAGCAAACTTCTCTTTCCTTTTCTGTGTCTCCTTCACCCTCATGGTGACCGTCGGCTCGCATATGTAAATCCGTTTTACTTTTCATTATCAGTTTATGTGGCAAGAAAAGTCCGGTTAGTAGTTTACAACGCTAATAGCTCTTACTCAATCAAATGCGAGACCCATTGCATTGCAAATGCTTGTTCTTAATTGATATTAGTACCCGTTTTGCTTTCACTCTGACTCAAAAATACTGTCTTCATCTATAACAGTTACAGTCATCAAACTGGGAAAGAATATAGGGGGATAGTCTTTTTATACCAAAACAAAATGAATGAACAGGTTAAAAAATAGTAAAGAAAAAATGCACCGTACATCATTGTATTTATGGTTTCAGCCTAGTCACAGATAAATAATGCAGTCAGTATAATTGCCTAAAAATGCTGTACTGAATATTCACTTCTGCGGAGTTTACCTCATCAACAATGGGAAAGAATTTTAAAATGTTGTCATCTTTTGCATCTTCCTAGATTTTCTCAAGATTAAAAAGAAATGAAAGAAAACTTCAAAAAAATGTAGGCGGTGCAAGCATGATCAAATGTGAGACTGCAATCATTCCCAATCAACTAACACTCTAGGTGCCTTGTGTACAATGGAGAACTGGCCTCTATATTGTTGAGATTCTCCAGGCAGATGCCAATGTCCAGAGAAGGCCTATATGAAGCAAGGTGCTTTACAGTGACGTAGGTTCATCTCAACACAAGTACCATAGTTGCAATAAAGATGAGAATGCCCAGCCATGATTGTAAAATCAAAACATATTAGTCAATCAAACTATACAAATATGTTCACATTGTCCATTCAAGTTAAAAAAGTTGAATGTATACAAAACACAATACTATAAAACAGTAATTCCATGCAACACAAAGGTAAAGTATTTATACTGTTCAAGGACATTACATTTTCATGGATATCTGGCACAATCCTGAAAGCAAAAACACAAAACTTCTGTCATGGAAAACTATGTTTGTGAACATAAAAGGGTTGCAAATGTTGATTATAATCCTCCTTCTGGTTAGCCAACCTGTTGCTCACAACTGCTACATCATGTAAGTAAATGAAGCAATAAATAAAACAATAAAAAAACACAAAAGGAAGCATGCTCACTGCCTACAGGCACTGCTAAGCCCATTCAGCTCATATCACCTGCATTTGTAAAAGTACATTTCTTTGGCAACTCATCTCTATTCTTTGATGAGAATGATTCATTCTGATGTGATCACATCTATGAGCTTAATTCTTTCACAGAGGCTAGGCTAGCTGCAGCAGATGGGCAGTGCAGAAAAGCCTTTAGTCTTGTTACCAGTGAAAAAGGGCAGGCCCCAGGTCATGTTTTGGGAACAGCAGCAGTAATGGGCAAGGCCTAGTCTAAAGAGTGTTTCACAATCTGAAAAGATTCTCCACCTCAAATAATTAGGTTCTAGCAGATGGGCAATCGACATTACCAAACAAATTTGTCAACCCTTCTTGGTTCAAAGGGCCCTGCCAATCTAGTTAGAAAATCATTTCTCTTATGAGAAATGACTCTGTATAGTGCCCCTATGCAGAGTGCTCTACAGTTGCCAATGACTGTATATAGAGGGCCAGGGCAACATTCCACAGTGCTTTTTTTAGTGAGACAATGTATATATTCTTTTCAGACAGCCCTGGAAATGAAGACCAGCAGAGAAGGAAGTGAGATTTTTTTTGTATCTGAGTGACACTTTGAGATTGTTTCCATTAGGTCAAACATGTTCAGCCAAGAAAGTAGTTAGGGTTGCACCTGAGAATGTTTCCCATTTAGTTAGGTCAGGAGTCACCCTAACGTACTGACTAGTGCCAACCATAAATGTGGCATCTCAAGGAACCCTCCTCAGAAGACTTCCTGGACCTGTGAAACGTTAGAAGTAGACTAGACCTGCAGTCTTTGACCCGAGAGGAGCCTCGAAAAACTGGACTTGTCCCCTCTTGTAATGTGAGAAAAGAACTGTACTTCAAGAGTCAGTGGAGACCACAAACTACAAGAGGCCTCCTTCCTATAGTGACCTATTGACCAGAACCAACTGGACCTGGACTGGACCTCACTGGTAGCTCCTACTGGAGTGAACCACGGCCTCTAACTTCTGTCCCTAAGGTCCTGGTAGTTCTATAAGTAACCCAGATGAGATGCTTTAAATAACTTAAAAGGTTTTGACTTAAAGAAATGCTTAGACATCTAAGACATTCAGGGGGTCATTCTGACCGCGGCGGACGGCGGTCGCCGCCCGCCACGCGGTTCCCACCGAAAGACCGCTCCGCGGTCAAAAGACCGCGGCGGTCATTCTGGCTTTCCCACTGGGCTGGCGGGCGACCGCCGAAAGTCAGCCCGCCAGCCCAGCGGTAAACACCCTTCCCACGAGGACGCCGGCTCAGAATTGAGCCGGCGGTGTGGGAAGGTGCGACGGGTGCAGTTGCACCCGTCGCGAATTTCAGTGTCTGCTAGGCAGACACTGAAATTCTTTTTGGGGCCCTCTTACGGGGGCCCCTGCAGTGCCCATGCCATTGGCATGGGCACTGCAGGGGCCCCCAGGGGCCCCGCGGCACCCCCTACCGCCATCCTGTTCCCGGCGGGAGAACCACCAGGAACTGGATGGCGGTAGGGGGTGTCAGAATCCCAATGGCGGCGGAGTGCGCTCCGCCGCCATGGAGGATTCTCAAGGGCAGCGGAAAGTCGGCGGGACACCGCCGACTTTCCATTTCTGGCCGCGGCTGAACCGCCGCGGTCAGAATGCCCAGCGGTGCACCGCCAGCCTGTTGGCGGTGCTACCGCCGACCTCTGCCATGGCGGTAATTACCGCCAGGGTCAGAATGACCCCCTCAGACCTGTCGGCGAGACCTCATAGCAAAGGTGTCCAACTTTGATTCAACTTCATTGGATACAGCTTCAGGTTTACCCCACTTTAGGATTTTGAGCTCCAGAAAGAAGTCAGAAGGTAAAATCTTTGAACAGCATGAACCAACTTAGGGCCAGATGTAGCAAAGGGTTTTACCCATCCTGTGTCCATGGGAAAATTTGTTGGTACATATGGCCCTTAGTGTATTCAGCACGGGCTCCACTGTGGTCGACTTGAAATGTTGCCTAGGTTCTGGTTTACAGTTTCTATGAACTATCATTAGAGTTTAGTGTTTTTTGGTGCCATTTTCACTTAAACTTTTAATAAGCTCCGGTTTTCAATCAAGTTTTATTGTTTTGATGTCATTTTTTCATTAATTTTACTATTTTTTCTAATTTGGTTTGCGATTGTTATTGGTTAGTGCTTTGACATTATTATAGTTTTTGCACTGCATAAATACTCTACATACTGCTTACATTAATCCTGTCAGCTCTTTTACTTTGCTACCAGGATGTTGAGCTCAGATAAATTTGGTGACTTTGGGGTTCACTCTGACAAGTTCGTTTTTTATTCCTTGAGGTGGGCAACCACCCACTCCAAATAATAATCTACTTTTGTGCACTGAGGGACAAAAATATGTAGCTGTAGGTGTTCCACATGGGCCCACAAATTGTCCTTTTGTCCTAAAAGCAGGTTTGCTCGAAATAATCTTCACAACAGACTAACATTGTGAAAGAATGCTCTTGCAGATTAGTTTAAAAAAAGAATTCCTACAAAACATTTTTGTGCAAAAAAATAGTCTGCTACACAGATAGAACACAAGAGTCCTGAATTTCAAAACATAGTTATAAATGAATATTTTAATTTGAAAGGGAAGTAGAGGTACATGTATCGAGAGGCAGGAGGGGATTGGTACAGAGGATGTCTAGTGTTTGCAATTAGTAAAGGGAAGAATGGATTTACTGCAAGATGACACAATAAACTCTTCAGCAGTTAAAGTGCTTGCTGCAGACATCATTCCCCAACATACTAATCATAGACTCTAATCAACCTTGAGCCAAACCAGTCTTTTCATCTTCTTCGGCTCAAAAATCAGGGAGCCCTTGCAGCACTGCAGCTGCCTGACACTTCCAGCATGCCTGGAGGTATGGAAGTACATAAACTCAAGTGGGTGCCCCTGCTGCATAGGATGCGTCTGGGTACGTGTCCGGGGGAAAACCGGGCCAAGACCAGCTCGGTCTTCGCCGTCAACGTCCAGAGGAGGCCGGGCCAGACTACCCCTCTTTGCACTTGGAATCAGCAGCCTGAGGATTAATTGTACAAATAAGTATAATTGATAAGTTGGAGAGCTGTTGACCTTTGCTTGGCATCTCTAATCTTGTTGAACACAGGGAATAGAAAGGCTGGTGAAGTTGTTAAGCTTACAGCAACTGCCAAGAAACCAAGGAAGCCAAAAGGGACTTCTCCCAGTCTTCAACCTGCTGCGAATAAAGCCAATTCTCTTGCTGATAGAGATAACCTAATTGAAGAGGTAGAAAATTTGCTTAATGCTAATGTGCCATGATCTAAAAATTCTCAGGCCAAGGTCCTGGGTATTTTTAAAAAAACTAAAATCTCTATAAGCACTCAATAACTTCTGCTCTGGCCACTGAGCGAAGATGGAGCTGGTGATTTGCGACAGCAGCCAGAACACCTTGGTGATTCATCTTTGGTTTCCAGGCAGCCTCTCTCTCCCATAATCAACAGTCTCTCTAATGTGCCATGCTCAAACAGGTTTGATCCCTATGTTGTTGCAATTCCTACAGCAGCTTTTGATCCTGGTATAAACAATAGCTCAGTCAGCAAGCATGCTACTGTTAATAATGTAACAGAATTGGATGTGATTGATGTCAAAATGCTTCTTCGGAAATTAGAGGATCTTAGTAGGTTGGTGGCTGCCCTGAGTGTCAAATATCAAATATCGAAAAACAGCCAAGCCTGGTTACTGCAGTTGTCTGTGCAAGGGCTGTCCCCAGGGATCAGACCATTTACTCTCTTTGGGGGGAGGCCCTATTGTGAACGGTTGCACTCAAATGGACAGAATTGAACAGAAGCAGGATTTGGCTGCTTCTTTTAGGATTGGTCCTTAGTTGAAGAACCAGGTGCATCAATGGGTTTTTTCCGAGTCAGTCTGTTTGAACGGAGAAGATGATTATTAGAGAGAGTGATCATCTGACCAGCATGGAAGGGCGAGGCAGCCATCTGATTAATCGTAATTTTACAGAATTCCAAAGGAAGGATTTGTCACCTGTTCCTTTGTCCTATGGGTGAGGCCCTAATATAGAATTAAGTGACTCTTTTTCACAGCCACCCATTTGGCCTCGCCTCCACTCTAAGGGTGATGTAAGGGATTCAAGAGTGATATACATGAACCAGGTACCTAAACTATATCCAAGGTCTTCTGAGTACCAAGAGGCTCTGATAGATAAGGTCACACACTGGATGAGAATGAAGCAAAAATGCTTGTCTATAGCAGGATCCAACATTGTCCATAATCACAGACACTCAACTGACTCAACTGCTTTTGATCACATCTCTATAAAATTATGTTCTAGTAATCTTGTTGAACATTTCATTAATTTTGAAGTACACACCTGCTATTTCAAAGAGGGTCTTGGGACCAGAATATGTCTTAAATTATCTCCCCCTTTTTGTCCAGCTATCCCATCAGTCCAGCAAATGTCTATATGCTCTGGATCCTCTATGTCATTGTGCCTGGACACGTTTGATTGACTAACCAATGGCACTGATTGCACTGTTTGTCCCCCTACAGCAAAGATGTCTGTTAATAGTTATAAATGCAATTGTAACATGTAGATCAATCAAAGTGGATTTTCCCAGCAAGCTCCTTGTTAAGTCTGTATTTATAACTGAGGTTAGAACAAATTGTGTGCGTGGGGTATGCATTTTGGAGAATGAAGACTCCCAGTCATTGTTTCAAGCTACTGATTTGAGCTGTCCTGTTAATACAGTTGTAAAAGATGTGAGGGCCACTGGAACATCTGATTTGGGTATTAACTCGCTATATATGGATGCGCTTGATCGCAAGGAGAGTGAGGACCTAGATTGAAATGTTATTGTGGTGTCCTGGAATTAAGCTTTTATTCAGTCATAATTAGCAGATTCCAAATGGTTGTCCTATATTCCTTGTTGCGATATTAATATGTTCCAGAAAACATGGGCCACAGAGAAAGTCTAGCTAGATGGCTTTACAACATACAGTGCTGAGGCCAAGCACCCTGTGAAGTCGGGTAGGGCTAGCAGTAGCCTGATGATTCATTTAAAGAATAACCTAAACAACATTCACAAAGTGCTCCATTCAGCTTGCCCTGATTTATTGGTTGTTATTTTAACAACATTCCCATTCGATTCATGTCTGTCATTTATAAGTGTTTATGTTAGATATGTGCAGAGAGCCACGGAATCACCTACTTTGAGCTTCCTGGAAGAAATGCTTGAAACTGTCCACTTAAATGCAAAAAGTATTGTTACAGGGGATTTTAACACCACTTTTGAACCTTCCTCCTTCATCAACGCGAGATCTGATGTGGAGGATGAATCGTGGGGTATCCCCGGCTGGTGGGGAAACCTCATAGTAATTGTTCTGCCTATAAAATTGCTCCTCTGTCTCAGGGGTGGGGTTTAAGGACATGTAATGGTAGCACAACCTCAGACCCAGGATGTGCCCTTACACTTAAGCATGGCACTTACCCAAGTGTTATTGGGTCCTTTTGTGGGATATGAGAGTAGATCCATGCCCGGATAGTGACCATAATTCTTTGATATTATCTCTAACTGGTGAATCACTGAAGAGGGTTAATTATGGCTGTACCACCACTGTTCTGTTCAGACACCTATTCTGGCCAACAATCGGCATTATGTCATTTGTCCTACTGTGCTGTCCAATCAGAAGCAGTATTCAGAGATGTATGCCGTTTTGTTCTTAATTTGGTGAAGTATGAATGCTGCAGCAATATCCCAATTCTTAATGTATATAAGTTACTCTCTGTCCCAGTAAGTACACCACTCCTTCCACTCTTTCTTGACTTGAATTTATGAAGAATATCAAACCTGGCAGAGCTCAAGCACTTCGTATATTGGTTTAGCCTTTGGTCCACCCAGGTACTGAGTAGTCATAGAGATTGCTGAGTGGATTTTCTCAACACTGCTCGCTCCAAGACTATCCACTGGTTGGGATTGGTTTTTAATTGATTGCACAGATTAGGTTTGGGTGGTTTTTGGGCTGAACCAAGATTTCTTCACAAAGCTGACCTCCAAGTCTTTAAGGCTTGTTTCTGGGCTTATATCATAGAACAACAAGTATTGAGCAAGGATAATGGTAAATTAACATGCAAGTTCTTGGAGTTTAAAATCTATGCCTATTTTAAGCCATTCTTGGATATGATCATCCCCTCATTAGCTAAAAGTCTATATAGCTGTTTCAGGGTAGGCTCCTTGCATTCAAGATCTTACATTAGGAATTGGGGAAAGAATGCTTGTCCTGATGTATGCCCAGCCTGCAGGTCAGGAATTAAGGATGGGACGAATGCATGGTTCTTCTACCCAGAATACGGGGGGCTGCATCCAAATTGTTTGGGACAGTTTGCTTGAGTCTTGGGGTTAGAAGGTATGAATAAGCTCTGAAGATCCTGAAGATTGACACCACACCACCAATTGTCTTCCCAGTTAATAGGTTTGTAATGCATTTTTGGTGCTGCCTGCAAAATTAAATTTAGCAAATGCAGTTTGATTTCTTTAATACGTTTATATATACATCTATATTATTGTTAACTTTGATTTTATTTGTTTTATGAGTTTTTCATTGAAAGGATTGTAGTAATATATTTTACTGCTGTATGTTGCTTTGTTGGTTGTGTAAAACCGAATAAAGTACTTTTGGTGATGATGATGACTATTGGGGAATGTAAAAATTGTGTGAAAAGAAAAAAAGCTTGCGTGGTGTCAGTCACATTCATTTTCAGGTTAATAAATGAGAGATGGTTAATAACGAAATGGTGAGAATTGAAAGTGGCAGAGAACGTGTGCAATGATGTAGGACTTGGCTGAAGAAGTCAATTGTCAGCCATACAAAACTCATTGTTCGACAGATCTAAATGTAATCTTTATTCTTTGCAACAGGGGATGACATGTTAGTTGTCATGTATTAAATCATGAATTATGAGGGCAGGCGAATCATCACAATACCACAGTAGATATATGTCTTGAGTGAAGGGCAGTTAACCACAGTAGCAAAGAATATTTATGCTAATCAGTGTCCAGGTGTAGCATTACTAGAGGAAGCAGATACTGAATGATTATGTTACTTAAATCCATTAAGAGGCGGGCTCCCTCAATTTTTCATCAGAACGAACCATTGGCACCCTACATCCCTCATCAACAGCCATTATCAACCGATTTACTTCACTTTGTAACAAGTGGCTCATTGTGGTGAAATCAATGTATAGTAATGGGTCTCTTTGTTGTGATCAAACAAACACGTATCTCAATTTTGATTTCTGATTCCAAAGTTGTTTCCCCAGGATGGATTGTGGAATGGAATAGTCACTCAGAATCCAAGCTGCCAATCATATTCTATTCATAACCACCTCGCAAAACTGGAATAAAGTCCGGTGTGTCCATGTCATATTAAGCAGATGTGTGTGCCCAGTGCCACATCTTGGGCATGTGTACAGGCCTTCTCATGCTTTGCGCCAAGACTTTGGAACTCCATTGATGACCATATGAGATGCAACCTGGAATTAATGGCCTTGAGTAAAGAGCTAACAATTAACCTCTTCAGACTATATTTCATTGACTTATTTTCTTTTTGCTATATGAGTTTATCTTCACTGTATATTTGCCATTTTCCAAACTGTCATATGAAAAATATTAATATTAGCTTCATCGTGTTTTATGTAAAGAATGCAGCTGTCCTGTGAGTAGTTTGTACAGTAGGAATATCTCAAATAAATACAAAATAAACAGCGCATGTGTACAGATGTCGCAGATAAATAATATATATATCTGGACCTATAGCGTACCCTAAGCAAATATTTCCAATCTGTGAGATTCAGTTGAACATTGCTCGTAGACTGAGAAGTAAACGAATTCATGAATTCATGTTTATTCTGTGATTACTTAAAATCATTACATAGTAAAAAAAGACTGTCACAATAAAAGGAAAAAAGGTGGTATTAAGAAGTAGTACATTCATTTAAAATGTAGGAAAACAGTTTCATTTCATTAACCCCTTCGCTGCCAGGTCTTTTCCACCTCCTGTGCCGAGCCTTTTTTTGGCTATTTGGGGCAGTTCGCGCTTAGGCCATCATAACTTTTTGTTCACATAAGCTACCCACGCCAAACTTGTGTCCTTTTTTTCCAACATCCTAGGGATTCTAGAGGTACCCAGACCTTGTGGGTTCCCTTGAAGAAGGCCAAGAAATTAGCCAAAATACAGTGAACATTTCGTTTTTTTTTTTTTAAAAGGGAAAAAGTGGCAGCAGAAGAAGGTTTGTAGTTTTTTCCCTGAAAATGGCATCAACAAAGGGTTTACGGTGCTAAAATCACCAGCTTCCCAGCTTTCAGGAACAGGCAGACTTGAATCAGAAAACCCAATTTTCCAACACAAATTTGGCATTTTACTGGGACATACCACATTTTTACAATTTTTTGTGCTTTCAGCCTCTTTCGAGTCAGTGACAAAAATGGGCATGAAACCAATGCTGGATCCCAGACACCTAAACATTTCTGAAAAGTAGATGAAATTCTGAATTCAGCAAGGGGTCATTTGTGTAGATCCTACAAGGGTTTCGTACAGAAAATAACAACTGAAAAAGAAAAATATCGAAATTGAGGTGAAAAAAACATCATTTTTTCTCTACGTTTTACTCTGTAACTTTTTTCTGCAATGTCAGATTTTCGAAAGCAATATACCATTACGTCTGCTGGACTCCTCTGGTTGCGGGGATATATAGGGCTTGTAGGTTCATCAAGAACCCTAGGTACCCAGAGCCAATAAATGAGCTGCACCCTGCAGTGCATTTTCATTCTATACCGGGTATACAGCAATTCATTTGCTGAAATATAAAGAGTGAAAAATAGCTATCAAGAAAACCTTTGTATTTCCAAAAAGGGCACAAGATAAGGTGTTGAGGAGCAGTGGTTATTTGCACATCTCTGAATTCCGGGGTGACCATACTAACATTACAGGGCATTTCTCAAATAGATGTTTTTTTACACACTCTCTTATATTTGGAAGGAAAAAATGTAGAGAAAGACAAGGGGCAATAACACTTGTTTTGCTAATCTATGTTTCCCCAAGTCTCGCGATAAAATGATACCTCACTTGTGTGGGTAGGCCTAGCGCCTGCGACAGGAAACGCCCCAAAACATAATGTGGACACATCACATTGTTTGGAAGAAAACAGAGGTGTTTTTTGCAAAGTGCCTCCCTGTAGATTTTGGCCTCTAGCCAGCCGGCACCTAGGGTAACCTACCAAACCTGTGCATTTTTGAAAACTAGAGACCTAGGGGAATCCAAGATGGGGTGACTTGTGGGGCTCTGACCAGGTTCTGTTACCCCGAATCCTTTGCAAACCTCAAAATTTGGCTAAAAAAACACATTTTCCTCAAATTTCGGTGACAGAAAGATCTGGAATCTGAGAGGAGCCACAAATTTGCTTCCACCCAGCGTTCCCCCAAGTCTCCCGATAAAAATTATAACTCACTTGTGTGGGTAGGCCTAGCGCCCGCAACAGGAAATGCCCCAAAACGCAACGTGGACACATCAAATTTTTTGAAAGAAAACAGAGGTGTTTTTTGCAAAGTGCCTACCTGTAGATTTTGGCCACTAGCTCAGCTGGCACCTAGGGAAACCTACCAAACCTGTGCATTTTTGAAAACTAGAGACCTAGGGGAATCCAAGATGGGGTGACTTGTGGGGCTCTGACCAGGTTCTGTTACCCAGAATCCTTTGCAAACCTCAAAATTTGGCTAAAAAAACACATTTTCCTCACATTTTGTTAACAGAAAGTTCTGGAATCAGAGAGGAGCCACACATTTCCTTCCACCCAGCGTTCCCCCAAGTCTCCCGATAAAAATGATACCTCACTTGTGTGGGTCGGCCTAGCGCCCGCAACAGGAAATGCCCCAAAACGCAACGTGGACACATCAATTTTTTTTAAAGAAAACAGAGGTGTTTTTTGCAAAGTGCCTACCTGTAGATTTTGGCCTCTAGCTCAGCCGCCACCTAGGGAAACCTACCAAACCTGTGCATTTTTGAAAACTAGAGACCTAGGGGAATCCAAGATGGGGTGACTTGTGGGGCTCTGACCAGGTTCTGTTACCCAGAATCCTTTGCAAACCTCAAAATTCGGCTAAAAAAACACATTTTCCTCAAATTTCGGTGACAGTAAGTTCTGAAATCTGAGAGGAGCCACAAATTTGCTTCCACCCAGCAATCCCCCAAGTCTCCCGATAAAAATTATACCTCACTTGTGTGGGTAGGCCTAGCGCCCACAACAGGAAATGCCCCAAAACGCAATGTGGACACATCACATTTTTTGAAAGAAAACAGAGGTGTTTTTTGCCAAGTGCCTACCTGGAGATTTTGGCCTCTAGCTCAGCCGGCACCTAGGGAAACCTACCAAACCTGTGCATTTTTGAAAACTAGAGACCTAGGGGAATCCAAGATGGGGTGACTTGTGGGGCTCTGACCAGGTTCTGTTACCCAGAATCCTTTGCAAACCTCAAACTTTGGCTAAAAAAACACATTTTCCTCACATTTCGGTGACAGAAAGTTCTGGAATCTGAGAGGAGCCACAAATTTGCTTCCACCAAGCATTCCCCCAAGTCTCCCGATAAAAATTATACCTCACTTTTGTTGGTAGGCCTAGCGCCCGCAACAGGAAATGCCCCAAAACGCAACGTGGACACATCAAATTTTTTGAAAGAAAACAGAGGTGTTTTTTGCAAAGTGCCTACCTGTAGATTTTGGCCACTAGCTCAGCCGGCACCTAGGGAAACCTACCAAACCTGTGCATTTTTGAAAACTAGAGACCTAGGGGAATCCAAGATGGGGTGACTTGTGGGGCTCTGACCAGGTTCTGTTACCCAGAATCCTTTGCAAACCTCAAAATTTGGCTAAAAAAACACATTTTCCTCACATTTTGGTAACAGAAAGTTCTGGAATCAGAGAGGAGCCACACATTTCCTTCCACCCAGCGTTCCCCCAAGTCTCCCGATAAATATGATACCTCACTTGTGTGGGTAGGCCTAGCGCCCGCAACAGGAAATGCCCCAAAACGCAACGTGGACACATCAATTTTTTTTAAAGAAAACAGAGGTGTTTTTTGCAAAGTGCCTACCTGTAGATTTTGGCCTCTAGCTCAGCCGGCACCTAGGGAAACCTACCAAACCTGTGCATTTTTAAAATCTAGAGACCTAGGGGAATCCAAGATGGGGTGACTTGTGGGGCTCTGACCAGGTTCTGTTACCCAAAATCCTTTGCAAACCTCAAAATTTGGCTAAAAAAACATGTTTTCCTCAAATTTCGGTGACAGAAAGTTCTGGAATCTGAGAGGAGCCACAAATTTCCTTCCACCCAGCGTTCCCCCAAGTCTCCCGATAAAAATGATACCTCACTTGTGTGGGTAGGCCTAGCGCCCGTGACAGGAAACACCCCAAAACACAACGTGGACACATCACATTTTTTTAAAGAAAACAGAGGTGTTTTTTGCAAAGTGCCTACCTGTAGATTTTGGCCTCTAGCTCAGCCGGCACCTATGGAAACCTACCAAACCTGTGCATTTTTTAAAACTAGAGACCGAGGGGAATCCAAGATGGGGTGACTTGTGGGGCTCTGACCAGGTTCTGTTACCCTAGAATCCTTTGCAAACCTCAACATTTGGCTAAAAAAACACGTTTTCCTCACATTTCGGTGACAGAAAGTCCTGGAATCAGAGAGGAGCCACAAATTTCCTTCCACTCAGCGTTCCCCCAAGTCTCCCAATAAAAATGATACCTCACTTGTGTAGGTAGGCCTAGCGCCCATGACAGGAAACGCCCCAAAACACAACGTGGACACATCACATTTTTTGAAAGAAAACAGAGGTGTTTTTTGCAAAGTGCCTATCTGTAGATTTTGCCCTCTAGCTCAGCCTGCACCTAGGGAAACCTACCAAACCTGTGCATTTTTTAAAACTGGAGACCGAGGGGAATCCAAGATGGGGTGACTTGTGGGGCTCTGACCAGCTTCTGTTACCCAGAATCCTTTGCAAACCTCAAAATCTGGCTAAAAAAACACGTTTTCCTCACATTTCGGTGACAGAAAGTTCTGGAATCTGAGAGGACCCACAAATTTCCTTCCACCCAGCGTTCCCCCAAGTCTCCCGATAAAAATGATACCTCACTTGTGTGGGTAGGCCTAGCGCCCGTGACAGGAAAAACCCCAAAACACAACGTGGACACATCACATTTTTTTAAAGAAAACAGAGGTGTTTTTTGCAAAGTGCCTACCTGTAGATTTTGGCCTCTAGCTCAGCCGGCACCTATGGAAACCTACCAAACCTGTGCATTTTTTAAAACTAGAGACCTAGGGGAATCCAAGATGGGGTGACTTGTGGGGCTCTGACCAGGTTCTTTTACCCTAGAATCCTTTGCAAACCTCAACATTTGGCTAAAAAAACACGTTTTCCACACATTTCGGTGACAGAAAGTCCTGGAATCAGAGAGGAGCCACAAATTTCCTTCCACCCAGCGTTCCCCCAAGTCTCCCAATAAAAATGATACCTCACTTGTGTAGGTAGGCCTAGCGCCCATGACAGGAAACGCCCCAAAACACAACGTGGACACATCACATTTTTTGAAAGAAAACAGAGGTGTTTTTTGCAAAGTGCCTATCTGTAGATTTTGCCCTCTAGGTCAGCCGGCACCTAGGGAAACCTACCAAACCTGTGCATTTTTTAAAACTGGAGACCGAGGGGAATCCAAGATGGGGTGACTTGTGGGGCTCTGACCAGGTTCTGTTACCCAGAATCCTTTGCAAACCTCAAAATCTGGCTAAAAAAACACGTTTTCCTCACATTTCGGTGACAGAAAGTTCTGGAATCTGAGAGGAGCCACAAATTTCCTTCCACCCAGCGTTCCCCCAAGTCTCCCGATAAAAATGATACCTCACTTGTTTGGGTAGGCCTAGCGCCCGTGACAGGAAACGCCCCAAAACACAACGTAGACACATCACATTTTTTTAAAGAAAACAGAGGTGCTTTTTGCAAAGTGCCTACCTGTAGATTTTGGCCTCTAGCTCAGCCGGCACCTAGGGAAACCTACCAAACCTGTGCATTTTTTAAAACTAGAGACCTAGGGGAATCCAAGATGGGGTGACTTGTGGGGCTCAGACCAGGTTCTGTTACCCTAGAATCCTTTGCAAACCTCAACATTTGGCTAAAAAAACACGTTTTCCTCACATTTCGGTGACAGAAAGTTCTGGAATCAGAGAGGAGCCACCAATTTCCTTCCACCCAGCGTTCCCCCAAGTCTCCCAATAAAAATGATACCTCACTTGTGTAGGTAGGCCTAGCGCCCATGACAGGAAACGCCCCAAAACACAACGTGGACACATCACATTTTTTTAAAGAAAACAGAGGTGTTTTTTGCAAAGTGCCTATCTGTAGATTTTGCCCTCTAGCTCAGCCGGCACCTAGGGAAACCTACCAAACCTGTGCATTTTTTAAAACTAGAGACCGAGGGGAATCCAAGATGGGGTGACTTGTGGGGCTCTGACCAGGTTCTGTTACCCAGAATCCTTTGCAAACCTCAAAATCTGGCTAAAAAAACACGTTTTCCTCACATTTCGGTGACAGAAAGTTCTGGAATCTGAGAGGAGCCACAAATTTCCTTCCACCCAGCGTTCCCCCAAGTCTCCCGATGAAAATGATACCTCACTTGTTTGGGTAGGCCTAGCGCCCGTGACAGGAAACGCCCCAAAACACAACGTAGACACATCACATTTTTTTAAAGAAAACAGAGGTGTTTTTTGCAAAGTGCCTACCTGTAGATTTTGGCCTCTAGCTCAGCCGGCACCTAGGGAAACCTACCAAACCTGTGCATTTTTTAAAACTAGAGACCTAGAGTAATCCAAGATGGGGTGACTTGTGGGGCTCTTACCAGGTTCTGTTACCCAGAATCCTTTGCAAACCTCAAAATTTGGCTAAAAAAACAATTTTTCCTTAAATTTCGGTGTCAGAAAGTTCTGGAATCTGAGAGGGGCCACAAATTTCCTTCCACCCAGCGTTCCCCCAAGTCTCCCGATAAAAATGATACCAAACTTGTGTGGGTAGGCCTAGCGCCCGCGAGAGGAAACGCCCCAAAACACAATGTGGACACATCACATTTTTTGAAAGAAAACAGAGGTGTATTTTGCAAAGTGCCTACCTGTAGATTTTGGCCTCTAGCTCAGCCGGCATCTTGAGAAACCTAGCAAACCAGCGCATTTTTGAAAACTAGAAACCCAGGGGAATCCAAGATGGGGTGACTTGTGGGGCTCTGACCAGGTTCTGTTACCCAGAATCCTTTGCAAACCTCAAAATTTGGCTATAAAACACGTTTTCCTCACATTTCAGTGACAGAAAGTTCTGGAATCTGATAGGAGCCACAAATTTCCTTCCACCCAGCGTTCCCCCAAAGTCTCCCGATAAAAATGATACCTCACTTGTGTGGGTAAGCCTAGCACCCGCAACAGGAAATGGCCTAAAACACAACGTGGACACATCATATTTTTTCATAGAAAACAGTGCCTACCTGTGGATTTTGGCCTCTAGCTCAGCCGGCCCCAGGGGGGGCAGAAATGGCCTAAAATAAATTTGGCCCCCACCCCCACAACCCCACCCCGGGAGCGATCCTTGCCTACGGGGTCACTCCCCCTGCGTGACATTGGCGCCAAAAAAAAAATCCCCGGTGCCTAGTGGTTTCTGCTCCCTTGGGGGCAGATTGACCTAAAATCAGCCAATCTGCCCCCAAGGGGGGCAGAAATGGTCTAAATACAATTTGCCCCCCAGGGGAGCGACCCTTGCCTATTGGGTCGCTCCCCATCTCAAAAAAAAAAAACACCAAAAAAATGTGCCCTGGCGCTTAGAGGTTTCTGCCCCCCCTGGGGGCAGATCGGCCTAATAACAATAGGTCGATCTGCCCCCAGGGGGGCAGAAATGGCCTAAAATAAATGTGCCCCCCCAACCCCCCATAGGAGCGACCCTTGCCTACGGGATCACTCCCCTGCGTGACATTGTCGCCAAAAAAAAAATCCTAGGTGCCTAGTGGTTTCTGCCCCCTTGGGGACAGATTGACCCAAAATCGGCCAATCTGCCCCCAAGGGGGGCAGAAATAGTCTAAATACAATTTGCCCCCCAGGGGAGTGACCCTTGCCTAAACAAGCAAAAAAAACTAGAGGTTTCTGCCACCCCTGGGGGCAGATCGGCCTAATAACAATAGGCCAATTTGCCGCTAGGGGGGGCAGAAATGGCCTAAAATAAATTTGACCCCCTAGGCCCCCCCCCGGGAGTGACCCTTGCCTAAGGGGTCGCTCCCCCTGCGTGACATTGGCTACAAAAAAAAAAATCCCCGGCGCCTTGTGGTTTCTGCCCCCCTTGGGGGCAGATTGGCATAGCAAAAATCGGCCGATCTGCAGAAATGGCCTAAATAAAATTTTCCCCTCCAGGGGAGCGACCCTTGTCCAAGGGGTCACTCCCCATCCGTAAAACAAAAAAATCCCCGGTGCCTAGTGGTTTCTGCCCCCCTTGGGGACAGATCGGCCTAATCAAAATAGGCTGATCTACCCCCCAGGGGGGCAGAAATGGCCTAAAATAATTCCCCCCCCAGGGGAGCGACCCTTGCCTAACGGGTCGCTCCCCTTGCGTGAAATTCACGAAAACAAAAAAAAATCCCTGGTGTCTAGTGGTTTCTGCGCCCCTTGGGGGCAGATTGGCCTCATCAAAATAGGCCAATAGAAATGGCCTAAATATAATTTGCCGCCTAGGGGAGCGACCCTTGCCTAAGGGGTCGCTCCCCACCTAAAAAAGAACCAAAACAAAAAAAAAAGAAAAAAAAAAAAAGATCCCTGGTGCTTAGAGGTTTCTGCCCCCACTGGGGTCAGATCGGCCTTCCCAAAAAATTGCCCCCCCTGGGAGCAACCCTTGCCCAAGGGGTCGCTCCCTTATGTTCATTTAAAAAAAAAAAATCCCTGGTGTCTAGTGGGGTTTCAAAAGCCGGATTGCAAGCAATCCGGCTTTTTGAACGCTGGGAGAGACTTCAAAGGGAAGGAAATACATTTCTTTCCCTTTGAAGCCTCTCCAGGCCTCCCCCACGTGATTGAAAGAGAAATGCTGAGCATTTCTCTTTCGATCGCGCTGGAAGCTGAGCTTCCACCGCGATGGGGGAGACCCTGTGACAAATCAGCGCGCGCTCGCGCGCTGACGTCACGGGGGTGGGGGGGTCAGGGGTGGAAGGTGAAGGGCTTCCCCTTCCATCCCTGACTGGGCTCTGTGACCAGGAGGTAATGGTTACGTCCTGGGTACAGCAGCACTGTGCCTCAGGACGTAACCATTACATCCTGGGCACAGAACCGGTTAAAGATTCTGCATTAATGCATCAGGCATGCAACTGTGAATCTAAAATGCACAAGCCTTGTCCAACTGTTTGTGCAAACTGCCTGCATTGTGTATATTTGCAGGATAAACTCAGCCTCGAGCAGATTGTGCCCTTAAGTTACGTTCATTCGGACCATTGTCGGTGTGAGCGGTGAGGTACATCCTGAGACTCAGAAAGCAGAGTATATTAAGTCGAGTTTTCGTATTGCGGTCAAGGTCACCTGCGATTTATCACTGTCCGCACCTGATACATATATTTGCCAAATTGTGCCAGGTATGGTATGGTTTCCAGGAGGTTCAACTCCTCCTCGTGCGTGACCCATGATGTAACAAAATTGACTTTAAAGGCTAGTGCTGTGCCCTATGCAGGGCTGGACAATGCCTTATAGGCTGGATAAACGGCTCCGTTTAGGGGCGAGCGCAAAGTGCTCCATCCCCTGTGGTAATCTCTCTTTGGGCATCTAACAACCCCAGGTCGCATCAGTCACTTTAATTGGTTTGTGGGCGTGCTTTTTCAAAACTGCTGGCTTTCATTAGTGAAAGGCATGTCTTTTCCGGTGTTTAGCCGCCCTCAAGCGCACAACCAACTACTGAAAATATACGAGGCTCGATGTTTTCCGTCTGGCTTCTGGACTACTTTTTCTCTTTATTTCGCAACACGATCTTGCTTAGCAGTAGTCTAGCGCTTTGATGACATCAATCCTGTTACAAAGATAATTCCACTTTTGCCAGTTACATAGAAAATTTGCCGATAGGTTTCACTTTGTGTGTCTACTTTGTGCTGATGGTAGGGGCGGCTCTCTTATGATAAACTTTTACTTTTCAGTTTATATGGCAAGAAAAGTCTGGTTAGTTATGTGAAAATGTTTTATTTTAAATGTTCAATTTATGTGGCAAGAAATGTCCGGTTAGCAGTTTACAATGCTAATAGCTCTAACTCGAGGAAACGTGAGACGTATTGCATTGCAAATTATTGTTTTATAGTCACAGTCTCTGCATCATATAATAATTGTGAGGCATTTCCAGCTGTCGTTCAGCTCTTTTATAGATAGAGGAACAAGTCTTGCCCAAAATATTTGTTTTAGGCAGCGTTTTCCCAGTGCTTGGTACAAGTACAGTTGTGTGTTGCGTATTGCATAGGATGTTATACGTGGAGCATATGTGCCTTTCTCCAGTAGAGCCTTGATGTCCATTGCCCTTGACAGTTAGTGGAGTTGCTTTTTTGTGGAGGATTTGATAGCAGTATAAGGGATCGGATAATTGCACAGTCTTTTGTGGCCAAATTTAACTTTTCTATAGCTAGTGTCAGGCAGTTATGTCATGGATTGTTCCCAGAGATGACCCTGGTTCTTGGGACAACTTTCATTGAGTTTGTGGGAGCTTTGATTGTCCCAAAGAATGTATGTGCAGCCATACATTCAAGTTTTTTGTGATATTAGGCCGAACTCCAAGTGAACCAATATGTTCGGTGTGTATAGAGGTAGTTCAATAATTCACTTGTATCCCATGCATTGTATTTTATCTAATTTGGTCTTACGTAGACCAGGTGTACGCTTGGTGGCCAAATCTGACAGTGTACATGAGTTTTGTTTTTATCAACCTCTAAATAGCTTTGGTCGTGGAAATGAGGAGGTTTAAATTGAATTTGCAAAAGGGCATATATGGCTGTTTTTCCTTTGATCTTCATCTTTTATTAGTGTGTAGTGGGTTTCCCTGTGTCATGAAACCATGCACCAAGATAGTTGTAGGTCTGGGCGCTATCTATAGTCTGTGACCCAAACCTCAACTACCAGGTCCATTCTTTTCATTGTATTTATTCAGTGCATCCAGTACCTCCTGGAGTTTTGTTTTTGTGTGATCTAGGAGGAAAAGGTTGTTGGCGAACTCCATTTGGAAGACCTTGTTTTGTCCTATCCTCAGGGTTGCCAAGTTGTTTTTTGATAGTGTGGGGCTTCAGTCAGTTTTATACAAGTTAAATAGAAAGGAGACGAGGACGCAATCTTGTTTGAGCATTTTTGAAGAAGCCATTTTGCTGGACAACTTAAACCGTACCCATGTCTTGGTATAGAGGAACATGATGGCTTTCAGTAGTTTATTAAATATTCCAATTGTTGCGGACCACTCCATCGAATGTGACGGAGTGGTCAATGAAGCAAGTAATACCGGCAAGCTTTTGGGAGTGGTTGCTTGTTGAGCCATATGTGACAGGAACTGTTGATGCTCCCTCATGGAAGCCAGTTTAATAGAATGGGAGCAGACCATATTCTGTGACCCATTTAGCTACTTCTTTTAGTAAGATATTTTTTACTTATGTATGACTTCCCCTCAAGGTTCAGTAGTGTGATTAGCCTGTAGTGTTGGGGGGTGTAAAATCCCTCTTCTTGTGGATCGGTTGGAGTAGGGAGCTTGCCGTGATTCTGGGATGTCTTCATTTTTTTTTACTATAGGTACACTGGAGAGAGGATAGCAGCCCAGAAGGAGGGGTCTTCCCTGGATAAGAACCAGAGGAAGCCACTCAGGTCTGACGCACAATCCCTCTGGATCTTCTTCAGGGTGGTAATTACTGCATGTTGGTTCCAGCAATACATGTTCTGTCTTTATGGATTGTGAGTTTGTTTTTGTGTCAATTACTATGTGCAAGGTCCATGAGGATCCCATTTGATTGGCTGGTATCTGAGTGTACAGGATCATGACGTGTGCTACCCAATTATCAGCTGGTACAGAGTTACACTTTTCACTCTTTGTGTGATGTAGTGCCAAAATTGCTGTTGTTTGTTTCATGCTATTAGGTCAAAACATTTGACCCATTTGGCCTCCAGATGTTTTCTCTTTTGGGCCCATATAATATGTGTGTGGTTGTTTTGTGGCCACTGCTAGCACTTGCTGTGCGATGGTGGCTCTGTTATTTGCCTGGATGGTTCCCCTTGGTTTGTGGGTGCTTCATTACATATTACATATTTCATACATATTACAAATCACCACATATTTTGCAATAGCCAAGGACTTGGACAACTCTTTATCCACTGTAGTCTAAGTTGCTCCATTTATCGTTCGACACCAATAACACCAAATAACGATGGCACTAGCCGACTTTCCTCCTTCAATCAAAGTAATTTGGGAAACAGTATAGATTATGATGGCCTGCCCAGGAGACCAATCATTTCAAATCTAACATCACAAAAGAATCAGGCGTAAAAGAGGAAGTGATCTGAAAACCATAAACTGTTCTCTGTTGAAAACAGGGTTAGCAATTTGGGAGGGGTGTGACAGCTATAATCTAAATACTCATAATCTGGTTAGGTTCTTAGAGAATTCTGATCAAGCCTGGCAGCCATGGCACAAGCATCAGACAATGCCAGATAAATGTGTGTTAAATTCAAGCACAACAGATAGTTTTAAAGCAAAGAACATAACACTAAACAATTCCTAACCCAAATTAGAAAAATAGAGAAACATTCATTGAGCAAAAAGACACTGAGCTAGCCAAAATGGAATTTCTTCTCGTTTGGCAGGTACTTTACCCATAATCGAATGTAGAGTCGCAGGATTAATGACTTAATTTTCCATGATGTTTTGGGGTCATACTTTGTTGCTGGAGTGTAGGCAATGTGCTCCCTTTCTTTGAAACTGTCTTATTGATGGCTCCCTTGAGCCATGGCTGAGGAGCATTGGGAGGCAGATGAGTGGTACTTTAACCCAGGAAGACATTTAGCAGCATTTCGAGCAAGCCCCTATACCATGCTGCTCCCTGCTGATGATGGGCTAAACCCAGAAACATGTGTACAGTGATATACAGCACTTGCTGCACCTATGGAGGTGAAAGACGCTTTTTACTTTTTGAATGGACTTCAAATTGACTGCTTTTACCATGATGCCTTGGTGTTATACTTTGTTGCTGGAGTGCAGGCATTGTGCTCCCTCTCTTTGAAACTGTCTTTTGACGGCTCCCTTTAGCCACGGCTGATAAGCCTTGGGAGACACCTGTGGGCCATGAGCGGTACTTGAACCTGAGAAGACATTTGACGGCATTCCAAGCAAGCCCCTAGTCCACGCTGCTCCCTGCTGATGACGGGCTAAACACAGAATCACGTGTACAGGGATATACAGCACTTGCTGCACCTACGGAGGTGAAAGACTCTTTTTACTTTTTTAACAGACTACGAATCGACTGCCTTTACCATGATGCTTTGGGATTATACTTTTTTGCTGGAGTGCAGGCAGTGTGCTCCCTCTCTTTGAAACTGTCTTTTGACGGCTCCCTTGAGCCACGGCTGACGAGCCTTGGGAGGCACTGGTGCGCCATGAGCGGTTCTTAAACCTGAGAAGACATTTGGCGGCTGCTGATGATGGGTCAGTTTGACAGTTGGGCTTTTACCACCTCTCTCTAGAGAGTGACACAAAGGGAGCTGGGGTGTAGCCTGCATATCCTGTTGAGCCATCTGTGCTAGGAGGGACGGGAGGAGTGTTCACTCATACCTGAAAGGGCTGTGTCTGCCCTCACACAATGCAGTTTTCAACCCCCTGGTGTGTGTCTGGGGCATGGCCTGGGCAAGGGAGGATTTCACAAACAAGAGAAACACAATTTAAAAATACATCTTTTAGTAAAGTTGGTTTTGAGATTGTATTTTTGAAAATGCCACTTTTAGAAAGTGAGCATTTACTTCCTTAAACTATTCTGTGACTAGGCCTGTTTGTAGATTCCCTGTCTGGGTCATTTTGACAGTTGGGCTGCTTGCACCTCCCTCTAGACAGCAACACAAAGGGAGCTGGGGAGTAGCCTGCACATCCTGATGAGCCATCTGTGCTAGGAGGGAGGGGAGGATTGGTCACTCACACCTGAAAGGGCTGTGCCTGCCCTCACACACTGCAGTCTCCAACCCCCTGGTGTGTGTCTGGGGACTGGCATGGGCAAGGCAGGATTTCGCAAACAGGAGAGACTTTCCTTTGAAGTAGGCCTACTTCAAATGTAAAAATGGGTATAAGAAGAGCACCCAAAACCACAGACTTTAGATCACTTCTGGACATCAAGAGGAACCTCTGCCTGGAGAAGAGCTGAATAGATGTGCTGCCCTGCCTGTGACTGTGCTTTGTGGAGCTATCCTGCAGTTGCTGCTTCTGCCTGTGCAAGGGGACAAAGACTGGACTTTGTTGTGCATTCCTGCTTGTGACGTAATCTCCAATGGCTTGTCCTGGGCTTTCCTCCTGTTGTTGAAGTTTCACGACATCAAAGACTTCCCCTGCCAGCACCTGGACTCTCTGCTGAGACTCCTGCCCTGCCAAATGGTGACCTATCCAGTTCCTGGGTCCTAGATAGGTGAGACTGGCAGAACAAAATTTAAAATCCACGCACAGACCGCCGTGCAGGGAAATTTCCCACGCAACCTCCGAGACGCATCTGAATAAACGACGTGCCAATGGCCTCCGTGGCTGAAATCGACGCACTGTCTGCAGCGCTGCTGGTAGATCGATGCACGCAGCTGGAGAAACGTTGTGCCACACCTCTAACGGAGACTGGAAAAATTGCAACCCACACAGCGCGGTTTTGCTGATACCGTGCAGCAGGAGTTTTGACTCAAACCTTGCTGGACACGGAAAAACAACGCAACGCCTACCCAGACCCAAGTGCTTGCCTGGATTGACGCATCGCTCTCCTGCAGAGATGAAAAACGACACACTCCGACCCGAACGGAGAAGGAGAAAAGACGCACGGTCTTGCTTGCGGGTGAGAAATCAACGCATCGCTATCCGTTTTTGATGCACACTGGCCCATGCAGATTATTTTGACGCTACCCAGGTACTTTTCAATGCTAACAGTGTTTTTACTGTTTTCAAAACGATTTACAACTCTTTTGCTTTTAAAATTATTATCTTGACTTGTGTATGATTTTTTATTTGTCAATTTGGTCTTGTTTAGTTTACACAAATATTTCCTATTTTTCTAAACCTGTGTTGTGTAATTTTGTAGTGTTTTCTCTGAGTTACTGTGTGCGTTGGTACAAATACTTTATACCCAGACTCTGAAGTTAAGCCTGCCTGCTTCTGCCAAGCTACCAAGGGGGCGAGCGGGGGTTAACTGAGGGTGATTCTCCTTTACCCTGACTAAAGTGAGGGTCCTTCCTTGGACTGCCAACCAAACATTTCTAACACAAGGTCAAATAGCTTTCAGTCTTTCAGTCACTATGAGAGCACACTTTCTAAGACACTTTCTAAGTGTATAGTATGCCACTTTTTAAAATATTAGGCACTATGCTTTGGAGGCATGCAAGTTACACTTTAGAGGTTACTGATCGATGCATACAAATAGGTTTAGCTACATTGCACAGGCCCTTTTTCTTAACATATATGACATTTACCTCCCATTCCATTGCACATTTTCTGCATCCTGTACCATGGTCATGCAGAAAAGTAAAATAAATCAGTTAATTAAACCAATTTTCCTATAACGTTTTTGTGGAAAGTACACACACTCTAGCAGTGCATAGCAGTGTCATAGTACAGAACATCCTAATACCAGCAAAACAGGCTCAAGAAAAAGGCAGATTTTGTACATTCACCCTCCTCAATTATAAGGTTTATCACTGTAGAAGTTGCTCATTATTAGACCACTTTCTCTAGTTCATCATGTTGATTCACAATTGTTTTGCAGAACAGTCACTCCTTACACTCCTCACACCAAAGTTCCAGCATGGAATGGTACCATCTCTACTTCGTTATCCAGAAACCAATTTCTAATGTCAGATAAGTGGAAAATCCTATGGGATGGTATTTGTCTTGACTCAAACAGGTAGCATAAATCCATGCTGCCATGACATCCCGATAACAACTGTCTTTTATGTTTGGTCAATCCAATGCATCCAGTGCTGCATCTTGGACAGCTAACCAGGAGTCCTGCGTGTCTAGGTGACCAAATTTTAACTTTTGATAAGGTTGCTTTTGGACATCAAAACCAACCCTTTAGCAGTTTAATTTCCTATATTAGGGAAGTCAACAAAGTATTACAGAACTTCCACTGTAGACCCGGAGTCACATATAAAGATTGTGGCAAAAGCAGCATTTTTAGCAGAACTATCCATCCTGTCATGAACAGTGGTCAAGATGTCCAAAACAACACACACAATCTTTTTCCGTCTTAAATTCTACATATGTGAATCAAACATTGTTTGCTAACTAATTATTCCTGATACCTATAAACTAGGTGCCCTCTAGTTGCCAGTCAAACCTCCAAATTTAGAAGAGCACCACCACACTGTCTACTCAAATCCCCCCTGGCAGCAGTCTCTACTTAACACAATTAACTTAAAGTGCAGATACCTCCACAAATGTTTAGCATACAAGAACCAAATTTCTCAGTTGCTTAGAATATACCAGTGTGCCATCCACTTAGAGAGACTCAAAGTGTGTTGAACCTCTAATTTTGTACATAATTTGTCCTATCTTTAATGTATAGTGGGATACTAGAAAGCAAAGGCCAGAAACATGCTTTATGTTTCTCCAGCGTCTTTTCTTGCAGTTACATCTAATGAGAATCATTCTGGTGCTAGCTCATGTGGATAATAAATATCACTTCTGGCAGAAGGACCCGCAAGAAAAGTCAATTGTTAACTAGATGTGGTGGTGTCAGAAAACAATAACCTGAATTAGCGGATTTAACAGGGACAATGAATTGTTCCATACTTTTCTGTGCACAATAGTTGTATGACAACCCGAGAAAAGAGAATGAGATAAGAGAGTAAACAGAGACATTTGATACCACCACTCTGATTTGTCTCTCTACTGAGTGCTGTTGTTTACTTGAGACAAAATAAATGTCTAAAAACAAGAGTCACATCTTTACAATCTTAAACCTGTTAAACTCGCCAAACACTGAAATAACAAATGACATACCTTCTGAATGTCTCAGACTTTCTAGGATATTGACATTTCTGATTAAAACAACTACCTCTTATTTTAAGAGTACACCCTCTCTGGTATCCATTCAAGGTTGTTCTCGAAAACTAATACTATAAACATTCTTCAATATTATATGCTTCACCCGGGTACCAAATAATTACATTCCTTAGTACATACTGCTATAAAAATGTGCATAACGAGAGAGAAATAGTCTTTACAGGTGATGGTGATTTGTCCTTTCCTTCATGTAGAAAAGAATCCAAATGAGCAGCAAAAATATGTTTATACTCCATCTAGTTTACCAGAAAATATTACTTTAAACTCTTCTAATTTATTACCCAAATGTGGCATAATTCCAAAGACTATTTCTAAGTATTGCCCTTCAACATCCTGTCAGTTTCAAAAGGGAAACTCTGGTAACCAATGTCCTGGCTGCAGCAAAGTATTTCGATTGACTTGCAATGAACCTCTACACCACATGGAAATGCATACTCAATACCAGCAAGGTAACATTTGGAGATCTCTGTGGCCTTATGATAAAAGTCGTTTCTGATTTTACACAGAGGCCCCTCTCCGTAGTGCATCTTCCAGGAATGCAATTTATTTTACCAAGTGGTGGCAGTGTTTTGAGTACACTCCCAGTTTTTCTTTAAATAGAATGAGCTTAGCACCTGCTAGTTCAAAGTACAACAAGCAGCTTTGTAAGCTGAGTATATGCCAAACATCATGACAAGTGTTCTGATCTTCTCATGGCACCCTCAGTCTGAAATATTACTGTTATTTTTTTTTTTTTTTTTTACCAGGATGGAATAACACTGAAACAATACAAGGTACATTGTCACTTTCAGTGAAAAATAAAAAGTTATGCACAGTCAAAAGAGAGAAAAAAAAAAGTAAAGAAAACCTTTAAGCCATAAAAAAATAAACGATATCAGACAGGCTTTTCTAAGAACTAATCCCCCTAGATCAGGAAGAACTTTTTAGCACTACCTACTCTGCTAGCATATCTCATCTCCTGAACCCTGACTTGCATCATCTTACAACGCCATTCTTGACTTGTGGGAGACAGCTTAGACTGCCAATTTCTCAACAGAAGAGACTTAGCAACCGTAGTGGCGCTAAATACGAGCTTCTCCCATCTAGAAGAGAGCCTTGCCTCAGGATCGTAGCCCAAGCTCATTAACCGAATGCTGGGAGATATGGATACCGACGCCATAGTTGTTAACATCACAAATATTCCATCCCAATATCCCTGTATACATCGGCATGTCGCAATCACACGAATCCAGCCTGCAACTCCTACTTCCTTACAACTAAAACACATATTGGGCTAGCCGGTCCCCATGTGAGACAGGGCCTGTAGGGTTCGATACAATAACCATTTACTGAAAAATATCATTCGGTGCCAGTTAGCCCCTCGAAGAACTGAGAAATTCAGACGATTAATGGTCTCCCAGCAATCACTTGAAACCTCTAAGCCCTCCTGACGAGCCCATTTCCTCTGAGCTTTTGTCCCAAGATCTGCTTTGTCCCTGTCTGCTAGAAGCCTTCTCCATAACCCCGCAGTCCTTATCCCAGGAGGATCCACCAATTCTGTTACCAACGACTGGATGTTAACTATAGAATTGACATCTAACTCCCTTAAAATATGCAACAAAATGTTATAGGATCCAACCAACAGGAAATCATTTTTAACAGTGATCAGAATATTTAATTGAGTTTCCCAGTTGTCATTGGCACGGAAATCCCCAATTTTACTAAATCCAGCGAGTACCCACCTGCTTACTAAGTCTTCATTAAGCTGAGCACCGGAGTGCAGCAAAATCTGTGTAAGAGGAGTGTTGAAATGTAAAAAAGGAATTGAATATTTTCTAAAGAAGTCTGATCTTCTCTTGAAAAACCATTTGAAAATCTTATAGCAAACTTTTTTAGGTGATTTCGCCAAGAGTGCTGGGTTCCGAATATTGTGCTTCCCAATATTAATACCCGAAAATCAATAAAAAACCTAGAGCCTGCCAAATGATCCATTTTAAAGCTAGCACAGTAATGTGCGAAAAAAGCAAAATAATATTCTTTGAAATTTGGCAAAGCTAATCCCCCCTTTTCTTTATCCGCATATAGTATACTTAAAGCGGCTCGAGCTTTCTGGTTTTGCCAAATACAAGGGTGAAATATGGATTCCAGTTTTCTGATTTTTTTTTGCGTTAGAACACACGGAATGGCCGCAAACAAGAAATTGAAAAGTGGTAAGATTTACATTTTAATCAACGCAATTCGGCTTAATATAGAGAGGGGGAGGGACCCCCAGTGGGCCAACAGAGCCTGAGTTTTCTGAAGTAATGGAGCAAAATTTAGATCGTACAGGTCTCCTATATTGGCCGAGAAATAAATCCCTAAATATCTCTTTGGATTGGCATTCACACACCCTCTTAATTCAGGG
Organism: Pleurodeles waltl; assembly: GCF_031143425.1. Taxonomy (NCBI): domain Eukaryota; kingdom Metazoa; phylum Chordata; class Amphibia; order Caudata; family Salamandridae; genus Pleurodeles; species Pleurodeles waltl. The sequence goes on along the minus strand of NC_090436.1, from coordinate 591,599,494 downwards.
AGCAGATTATAGGAGAAGTGCCACAAAGAATAATATCAGTCTTACTCATATTGATCTTATAGCCACCAATTTGCTCAAATTCATTAAATACATTAAAAAACGCTTCCTGAGAAGAACGTTCTATATCTAGGAACATGATGATGTCGTCCGCATAAAGTTTGATCTTTCCCATTGACTTTAAAGGAGGTTGAATCTGAATGTGTTGTCTAATTTTAATGGTTAGAGGCTCAATAAAAAGAGCAAATAATATGGCGGATAAAGGACAACCCTGCCTAGTCCCGCGTTGTATTTGAAGTTGGCTGACGTACTTTGAGTTTATAATAATATTGGCCTCTGAATTTAAGTACAACCTTTGAATTAGTGCAGTGACCTGAGAAGGTACCCTGTAGCTAGACAGAACTGCAAAAAGCGTGTCCCAAACAACCAAGTCAAATGCTTTTTCTGCATCTAGCAAAATAATAATGGCAGGGACTTTATTAGAATCAAAATAATCAAGAGCCTCAGCTAAAAAATGTGTATTTGTAGCCAGTTGCCGGCCAGCTATAAACCCATTTTGATCGGGATGTACCAGTTTATTAACTACCCCATTAAGCCTATTGGCCAAAAGTTTTGTGATAATTTTATAATCTGTGTTTAACAGCGAAATTGGACGATATGCATTTGGGTCCTCCCTGTCCTTGTTTTTCTTAGGAAAGCTAACCACGTTTCCTGAATGCCAGGTCTTAGGAATCTGCTCGCCCCTCAGTAGGCCATTAATTAAGGCCAAAAAATCCTCGGCAAACACATTTCTGAAAGCCTTATAGAACTCAGCCAGGAAGCCATCCAGTCCACAGGCTTACCCCGTGGGAAGGTTCTTAACAACGTCTAGGAGTTCTGGCTTCATAAATCAATCAATCAATCACTGTATTTGTAAAGCGCGCTACATACCCGCGAGGGTCTCAAGGCGCTGGGGAGGGGGGGGGTGCTACTGGTCGAAGAGCCAGGTCTTGAGGAGTCTTCTGAAGGCCAGCAGGTCCTGGGTCTGTCATAGGATGGTGGGGAGAGTGTTCCAGGTCTTGGCGGCGAGGTAGGAGAAGGATCTGCCGCCGCCGGTGGTATTTTGGATGCGGGGGACTGTGGCGAGGGCGAGGTTGGCTGAGCGGAGGCTTCGGGTGGGGGTGTGGAAGCTGAGTCGGTTGTTGAGGTAGGTGGGTCCGGTGTTGTGCAGTGCTTTGTGTGCGTGGATCAGGAGCTTGAAGGTGATCCTTTTGTTGATGGGGAGCCAGTGCAGGCCTCTCAGGTGGAGTGTGATGTGGCTGCGGCGGGGGACATCGAGGATGAGTCGGGCCGAGGCGTTCTGGATACGTTGAAGTCGTCTTAGGAGCTTGTTTGTAGTTCCTGAGTAGAGGGCGTTCCCGTAGTCGAGTCTGTTGGTGATGAGGGCCTGGGTAACGGTTTTTCTCGTGTCGAGGGGGATCCATTTGAAGATCCTGCGGAGCATACGGAGGGTGTTGAAGCAGGACGCGGAGACGGCGTTGACTTGCCTGGCCATGGAGAGAGTGGAGTCGAGGATGACCCCCAGGTTGCGTGCGTGGTCCGTGGGTTCCGGGGCTGTGCCTAGTGACGTGGGCCACCAAGAGTCGTCCCAGGTTGATGGGATGGGTCAGAGAATGAGGACCTCCATCTTGTCTGAGTTCAGCTTCAGTCTGCTGTCCTTCATCCAGTCGGCTATGGCCTTCATTCCTCGGTGGAGGTTAGCTTTGGCGGTGCGGGGATCATCGGTGAGGGATATGATCAGCTGGGTGTCGTCGGCATAAGAGATGATGTTGAGGTTGTGTTGTCGTGCGACGTGGGCGAGGGGGGCCATGTAGATATTGAACAGTGTCGGGCTGAGGGAGGATACCTGTGGGATGCCGCAGATGATCTCAATGGTTTTGGAGCAGAAGGGTGGGAGGCGGACGCTCTGGGTTCTGCCGGAGAGGAAGAATGTGGTCCAGGCCAGGGCCTTCTCTTGGATACCGGCGTCATGGAGGCGTGCTGATAGGGTGCTGTGGCAGACCGTGTCCAGGAGGATCAGGGCGGCTGTTTCTCCTTTGACCATCAGGGTCCGGATGTCGTCAGTGGCGGTGATGAGGGCGGTCTCAGTGCTGTGGTTACTGCGAAAACCAGATTGGGACGGTCCAGGATGTTGTTGACTTCGAGGTAGCGGGTCAGCTGTTTGTTGACAATCTTCTCGGTCTCTTTTGCCGGGAAAGGGAGCAGGGAGATGGGACGGAAGTTCTTGAGGTCCTTGGGGTCCGCCTTGGGTTTCTTCAGAAGGGCGTTGATCTCGGCGTGCTTCCAGCTTTCTGGGAAGGTTGCTGTCTCAAAGGAACAGTTGATTGTTTTCCGGAGGTGGGGCGCGATGGCTGCGCTGGCTTTGTTGAAGACGTGGTGAGGGCAGGGGTCCGATGGGGATCCGGAGTGGATGGAGTTCATGGTTTTGATGGTGTCTTCGTCTCTGACGCTGGACCAGATGGTCAGTCGACTGGTTGAGTGGTAGTCACAGGGGTGGTGGACTCGGTGGTGGGTGCGTGAGGGTCGGGGTTGAAGCTGTCGTGGATGTCGGTGATCTTGCGGTGGAAGAAGGTGGCCAGGGAGTCGCACAGGTCTTGAGATGGCGGGATGTCGTTGGTGATGGAGCTGCGGTTGGAGAGTTCTTTCACGATGTTGAAGAGCTCTTTGGTGTTGTGTGCGTTGTGTGCGTTGTTGTGTTGGCGGTCCTTCAAGGCGGTCTTCTTGGCGGTCCTGATGAGTTGGTGATGTCTGCGGGTGGCGCTCTTGAGGGCTGTGTGGTTGTCTGGTGTTCGGTCGTGGAGCCATTTCTTCTCCAGCTTCCCACAGGTGTGCTTGGAGATCCGGAGGTCCTCGGTGAACCAGGCGGCTTTCTTGTTGGTGTGGTTGGTTGTAAAGGTCTTGAGAGGGGCGAGGGTGTTGGCGCAGTCGTTGATCCACTGTGTGAGGTTGGTCGCGGCAGTGTCTGGGTCGGTGGGTAGTCTCAGGGCGAGGGCGGTAGTCAGTTGGTCCTTGGTGACCTTGCCCCAGCAGCGGCGTGGTAGCTGTTGGGTGCGGTGGTGTGTGGGGGGTTTTCTGAAGGTGAAGTGGACGCATCTGTGGTCGGTCCAGTGTGATTCGGTGGTGTGGTTGAAGGAGACGTGGGGGCTTGCGGAGAAGATGGGGTCGAGCGTGTGTCCAGCAGCGTGAGTGGGTGTCGTTACGAGCTGGTTGAGTCTGAGGTTGGCGAGGTTGTCGATCAGGGCGGTGGAGTTGGCGTTGTTGTTGTTCTTGAGGTGGAAGTTCAGGTCCCCGAGGAGGATGTAGTCCATGGAAGCGAGGGCGTGGGTGCTGATGAGGTCGGCGATGGTGTCACTGAACTGTGGGTGGGGTCCGGCAGGTCTGTAGATGAGAGTTCCTCTGAGGGTGGTGTTGGGGTCGGTATGGATCTGGAAGTGCATGTGCTCGGCGGTGGTGAGGGTGTCATCGGTGTTCGTTGAGATTTAGATGGAGTTTTTGTGGATGATGGCGATTCCTCCTCCCACTCCGTTGGTGCGTTCTCTGTGGGAGATCTTGTAGCCCTGTGGGATGGCTATGGCGATGTCTGGTGTGAGGTGGCGTTCAGCCAGGTCTCCGTCAGGAAGGCGACGTTGGGGGCAGTGGAGTCTAGGAGGTCCCAAAGTTCGATGGCGTGCTTGCGAGCGGAGCGGGTGTTGAGGAGGATGCATCAGAGGTGGTTGGGTTCTCTGGCTGGTGGTGTTGAGGGTTGGTTGCTGGTGAATCTGCAGTTCCGGCAGGTGAAAGGCCCCTGGGTGCGTTTCGGGGTGGCCCGGTAGCAGGGGTGGTCTCGTCTGGTGTTGTGTGCGTGGAGGGTGCTTGTGTCGTAGTGCAGTCTGGCGTTGCGGAGGGTGCGGGTTCCTGGGGTTCTGGTGCTGGGTGCGGTCCAGGCGCGGACGGGCGCAGACGGGCTTGCCTTAGGCGCGCCTTTGGCGCGCCTGCTTCGCGGCCTCCATATGAGGGCAGAGGGAGGGAGGAGCATCTGGGGGGTGGGGGCGGGGCGGCCAATGGGAGTGAGGGGGGCGGGGCAGCAGGGGCTCAGCTGCAAGGGAAAAACCCGGGGAAAAACCCAGGGGAAAACCCAGGGAAAAAACGGCGGGAAAAGACGGCGGGAGAGGGACAACAGAGCACAGGGGTACAGAAAGCAAAACACAGGGGCACAGAATGAAAAAACGAAGTGGCACAGAAGCCAAGCGCAGGGGTACAGAAAAAAGGGAGCGAGTAGTCAGGCGGCAAAAGCGGCAACGGAGGTTCAACCCACAGGGGGCTGCGTGGCAGATGGGGGGAGCGACCTGCCTGGTGACAGGGTCAAAGGTCGCTCTCTACCACCGCTTCACGGCCTCCATATGAGGGCAGAGGGAGGGAGGAGCAGCTGGGAGGTGGGAGCGGGACGGCCAATGGGAGTGAAGGGGGCCGGGCAGCAGGGGCTCAGCAGCAAGGGAAAAACCCGGGGAAAAACCCAGGGGAAAACCCGGGGAAAAAACGCCATGAAAAGACGGCGGGAGACAGACAACAGAGCACAGGGGTACAGAAAGCAAAACACAGGGGCACAGAATGAAAAAAACAAAGTGGCACAGAAGCCAAGCGCAGGGGTACAGAAAAAAGGGAGCGAGTAGTCAGGCGGCAAAAGTGGCAACGGAGGTTCAACCCACAGGGGGCTGCGTGGCAGATGGGGGGAGCGACCTACCTGGTGACAGGGTCAAAGGTCGCTAAATGGCTGTGACAGCACCTCACAGTCTTCCTTTGAGAGACTGGGAATATCCAGGTCCCTCAGGAATTTATCAGTAGTCCTGGGATCTATAACTGGGGCATAACTATAAATTTGTCTATAATGCTCCAGCATAATTTTATCGACGGCTCCGGGGTCAGTGTGTCTAACCCCAGTGACAGGACATCTTAGAGCATGTATGATATTATCAGCAATATGATCTCGAGCTTGCCATGCCAAAAATGTTCCGGTAAAGTTACTCTCTTCGTAGACCTTTTGTTTATAAGTCCGATATTCTATATCCACCTTCTTAAAAAGGTTATCAGCCAATGCCTTCTTAGCAGCTTCAAAAAACTGCCTATTAGTGTCCTAGGGGGCATGTAGGTAGGCAATTAAACACTTTTGAACTGCCCCTTCCAGTGCAGCAATTTGTTGTCTCAAGAACCGTTTATCAGCTGCCTCTTTGGCAATTACCCAGCCCCTAAAAAAGGCCTTAAATGAATCCCAGACTACGGCTGGAGTTGAGGATCCCTGATTGCGTTTGAAAAAATCCCTTATTTCTGCCTGTGAAATCTGTAACCACCCCTCATCTGAAAGGAGCTGGAGATAAAAAAATCACCTTCTGGTCTGAACTGTAGAAGCTGTGGAATAGAGAGACACTTCCAGTAGCAGAGAGGCATGGTCTGAAAGACCAGAGTGCTGAACCGACTGAGATCTATAGCACAATGTTTCTGATATCAGAAAAAAATCAATAGGTGAGGAGCTTTTAAACCGAGTGGAAATACAAGTATATTCCCTCGCATCAGGAGTATTTGTTCTCCAGGGATCGCAAAGCATCAAAACCTTAACATAAACTTTTAAGATTTTTGCAACTTTGGATTTGTTCTGTTTCTTACCCCTAACTGTGGTATCTAAAACTGGATCCTGAAGGAAATTGAAATCCCCTCCAATAATAATTTTGCCTGTCAATTGCAAGAGGGAGTGAAACAAACCTACATAGGGGGCTGGGTCGTCTAACAGAGGGGCATAAAAGCTAACAAAGACAAATCTTTCTTTGGCAATTAAACACTGAACTCAACACCAACGCCCGTCAGGGTCAGAAATAAAATCCAGTGGCTGTGCATTGAGGGCTCTGGCTAAAAAGACTGCCACATCTCTGTGAGCCGGTGAAGGTGCAGCGACTACTTTAAAATCAGCCATTTTTTTAAACATGTGAAAATCCGTAACTTTATTAAGCGGAATATGAGTCTCCTGAAGAAGTGTAACTGAGGGATTTAAAGCAGTTACCCTTTGCTCGATTACGGACCTTTTCCTATGGTTATTTAATCCATTAACATTCCAGGAAAGTATTCTTAATGGAAGAGAAGATTTTGTGATCGATTTGCACCTTGGCTTAGTCTGAATAACATCACCCCCACTATGGAGTAAAATACACTATCAGAGACATAACAACACTCTAAAGTGACAAGAATGGATCCTGGTGTCCATACCTCTCGTCCCAACCCCCCCCTTCCCTATTCCCCCCACCCTTCACCCTCAGTGGCCCACATCTGGAGCCCTCCCACCTGGACAGCCCGAGGCCACACCCCTCCCCCTGTCCCCATCCTTCCCTCGCCTGGTGCCGTGTCATAGCACCCTAAGCCACAGACTAGAGAGACTAAAGTAGAAATAGCCTGGACATGCGTTGTGGGCGCTATCGAGAAAAGTCTGCATTCTCTTACAGTATCATTATCCTCATAGTCCAATATGTCGCCCTGCCAGTCTCTTATTACGTTTTTTCCACCCCGGACCCGCCACCCCCCTTATTCGTCCTGACTGCTCAGAGTTTTGAATTACATGTAGCAAGGATTTAGCAGCATCCACTGTGTGAATAAAATTCGAATGACCCTGAAAAAACACTTTAAGTTTGGATTGCTGCACAAGTCCAGCCTGAGCCCCTGCCTTTTGAAATGCCGGAATCATCCCTTTCAATTCTCTTCTCCGATGCGCAGCCACCACCGACATATCCGAGAAAATCTTGAACGCATAGTCACCGGGAATCTGGAAGATTTTAGTCTTAATTGCTTGCTGAAGAATCTGTTCCTTGATGCGAAAATGGCCAAAGTTCACTAGAATAGTGCGAGGGTATTTAGGGTTTGGTGGCCGGATTGCGGGGACCCGATGGGCCCGCATGATAGTGAGATCCGGATGCTTGTCCGTTGGTCCTAATAGAACATGACTTTGAATAAGACCAGTGACCAGATCTGTGACTGTTTGGCTGTTTTCGCGGCCTTCAGGGACTCCCGTGAATCTCAAATTAGATCTACATGAACAATTTATCGCATGATCTCCTTCAGTACGGTACACCATATTGAAGAAAAGGTTCTTTGTCGTTTTAAAAACGACCGTGCTTTACAATCAGAAATTATGAAATGCATACATATGGAGTGATAGGTAGAGTTTGAATGGAACATGGGCTCATTATGAAGTACTTTGTGTCATGGTGATTAAAGTGAATTTATAGGTGTTTATGCACCCTTCCACGTACAATATCATCTATCATATATTAAATGAGTGTACATCTATTTAAAATACCTGAAATCGATCCAAATATTTTAAATGACCACATTCATGATACGAAGGCCAACAGTGCTGTCTCCACTGCAGCTAACAACAGTAAGCGGCACCGCAAAGAGTTAACAAGCAAACATATAGCACCTATAAATATGGTCTTACACAATGCTGTCAGCACAGATACTGGAGAAGGAACGAGGATTACTTTTAAACCACACTCACATAAGACATTGGGGCCCGTATTTATACTCCGTTTGCGCCGAATTAGCGTCGTTTTTTTCGACGCAAATTCGGCGCAAAACTAACGCCATATTTATACTTTGGCGTTAGACGCGTCTAGCGCCAAAGTATGGGCAAATAGCGTCATTTTTTTGCGTGAACGCCTTCCTTGCGTTAATGAGATGCAAGGAAGGCGTTCCCGTCTAAAAAAATGACGGCGACGCAAATGCGTCGTATTTATACTCCCGGGCAAAAATCACGCCCGGGAGGTGGCGGGTCAAAAAAACCCGCATTTGCGCCACTATTTAACGCCTGGGTCAGGGTAGGCGTTAAGGGGCCTGTGGGCTCAAAATTAGCCCACAGGTGCCCTCCCCTGCCCCCAGGGACCCCCCCTGCCACCCTTGCCCACCCCAGGAGGACACCCAAGGATGGAGGGACCCACCCCAGGGACATTCAGGTAAGTTCAGGTAAGTATAGTTTTTTATATTTTTTAATTTTTTTTGGGTGGCATAGGGGGGCCTTATTTGTGCCCCCCTACATGCCACTATGCCCAATGACCATGCCCAGGGGACATAAGTCCCCTGGGCATGGCCATTGGGCAAGGGGGCATGACTCCTGTCTTTACTAAGACAGGAGTCATTTAAATGGCGTCTGGGCGTCGAAAATAATGGCGCAAATCGGGTTGAGGCGATTTTTTTGCCTCAACCTGACTTGCCCCATTTTAAGACGCCCTAACGCCATTTTCCCCCTACGCCGGCGCTGCCTGGTCTACGTGTTTTTTTTCCACGCACACCAGGCAGCGCCGGTCTGCTAGCGCCGGCTAACGCCATTCCATAAATACGGCGCCCGCATGGCGCTTCAGAATGGCGTTAGACGGCGCTAAATTTTTTGACGCTAAACTGCGTTAGCGCAGTTTAGCGTCAAAAAGTATAAATATGGGCCTGAATTTACAGAAAGGCAGCAAATGAGATGTGAAGAGTTTTGTTTGTTTTTTAGCCCCTCCATAAAATATTGCTCTCAGTGTTTGTTTTGTACGTGATATTGTAGTTTGTCGTTTTTTTTGCTTTACAGTTGTTAATTTATTAGGACGCATCATTCATTCTTTTCAGGCGAAACAATGAACACGTAATAACGTACACATATGTATTCTTTTTTACGAATGTTTTGGAAAATAAGGAGTGTGAGGTGCATTCAACTGATGTATTTGAACAATGAAACTTATGACGTATTCAGATAAAAATAAAATTACAATTACGTTGTTAATCACTAAAAGCTATTTAGCACAGCGTTCTTGACGTCTGATCCATTATTTTCTGAACATTATTCACACTAAGTGCTCAACCCCTTCATCTATAACAATAACTCATTCATCCACAACCACTGAAGTGTTGCTGCAAATCGTATGATTGTGAATCATGAGTTACAATAGATACACTTTTAAAACAAACCACTTCATCACAAATGTAAAGACAGCAGGTGTTCAGAAATACACATTTATATTATTATACTGTATGGATTAACTATGCATATATGCACGGGCCTGTAATTTTGTTTAAATGCAGACTGCAGATGCATAATTAACCACAGTTTCAGGTGTGATACCGTGATCCTGTATTCAAAAATAGGATAAACAATTTACTCCACTGTTGGACTTTTTTGCTTATGCAGGGTCATCCCCAATCTTTTTGCCTCCTGCCTCCTATTTTTTCTGACCTGTTGCTCTTGGCTTTTGAACTCTGAGCACTTTACCACTGCTAACCAGTGCTAAAGTGCATATTCTCTCTGTGTAAATTGTATGTAATTGGTTTATCCATGATTGGCATATTTGATTTACTAGTAAGTCCCTAGTAAAGTGCACTAGAGGTGACAGGGCCTGTAAATCAAATGCTACTAGTGGGCCTGCAGCACTGGTTGTGCCACCCACATCAGTAGCTCTGTAATTATGTCTCAGACCTGCCACTGCAGTGTCTGTGTGTTCAGTTTTAACTGTAAATTTGACTTGGCAAGTGACACTGAAAGCAGGTGTTCAGTAATACACATATATATTATTATATGGATAAACTATGCATATATGCACAGGCCTGTATTTTCGTTTAAATGCAAACTGCAGATGCATAACTAATCACAGTTTCAGGTGTGATACTGTGATCCTAAATTGAAAAATAGGATAAACAATTTACTGTACAAAAAGTGTAGTAGGATAAAGTTGCATAAATAGTTTCCTTCCTCAGCAGCTATCCTCTTTTTTGCTTAATGTCGCCTATGGCATTTGAGTATTACTGCTTATTGAAATGAATGGATTTTTTGCTGATCCTCAAAGAGCTGCAATTCAATAGGTGATTTAAAAAAGTTTCAGTAATCTGTCAATAGCACATTGATGGAACATTGTATCTTATATTTCTGGAAAATGTGCGTCAGTAGTAATTAAGCACAGGAGTCATAGTAATAATACCATGAAGTTAATTATGAACACAGTGCCAAAGGTGATGAATCCTAAGCCAGCCATTTCTCAACTGACTAACCCCTTAGTTTAGAACATCATAAGAACTTGGAACAAGAAACTGCGAAGTGTATACATTTTACTGTAAAAGTAACCATTTTACTGTATATAGATGCCACCAGTCTATACGGGCACCAGTCTCTGGCTCCCTGTACAGAAAAAAAGCTCCTGGTCCATGCATAAAAGGCCCTACACAACTGTGGATCCACCTACTAGAATCACCGCCTCAGCTTCCATCAGCACACCAGACACCTCCATCCCATGTCCCTTTCTCTCACCCCTGCATCCAATGTAGCAGAATAGGAAGTCACTCTTTCACCTACCTAGCAGCAAAGACATGAAATGATCTTCTTCTACAGGCCTTCCCATCTCTTCCAGAGTTCCGAAGTTACGAAAGTCTCTGAAGACCGGGTTATTCGGCAAATTGATTGGACCCTGCCAGTACCTTGATACCCTCACGGGTGACAAGTAGAGCTTTACAAATCTACTAATTGATTGATCGATCGACAAGTCTGATGTGGGTGAAAAGCCTTGTTCTAACAACTGTAAATCTATCTTCTCCTCCGACAGTTCCTTGGGAAATGTGATGTCATCACTCATTATAAGAAGGCTTCATGAATCCGAATTAATGTGAACATGAATCTAAAAATGTCTGCCAAACACACAGCTGTATCATGATTTGAGACTATAACACAAAAATGTAGCACAAACTTTGGTCTTTGAAAGTATGTAATAGTGCTTCTGCTTCTACAGTTACATGTAGCATCCAAGTTAATGTTTCTTTTTTCAAAAGATGTGAGCAATTTTGTCATTGTGAAGTCAATAAAGTGTTATGGACTGTTTTATAAAACATATCCAACATAGACACACAGGTCTAGTAAATGTTCTTTGTATGACCTACTGACAAATTTATCAGTGACTACTGAGATACAACATTAATTGAAATCAATTTATGTTTTACGTCATCTTCCTCTGGTTCTCATTGCCTTTTTAAAGTGGTATAAGCATCAACCAAAGGTTCATTTTAATGAGAGCAAACAACATTGGAACTTGAGAGTTAAACCATCTTAAAAGCACGTAATGTATCATTATATCAATTTTATCAGAGGTACCTTAAACTGCAATGTTATACGGCTCCTACGAATCAAGTAGGACTGTGTATCTGGTCAGCAAAAACATCACATACACCAGGATAAAATATGGGTTTTGCAACCTCGAACATGACTACTCAGATTCCCAAGGAAATTGTGGAATCAGATCCACCCTTTCGTTGTCACTCAGAGTACCCAAGAAAGATGTGAAAATGTCTTTTCAAGCATTTATTGCAAAAATCTTACTGTTGCATAAAAAATTAGAGCTACGATTATTAAGCAAACTAAGCAAAGCATAGTAACCAGCATTACAAAAATGGTTACAAATATAAACAGTTCAACCATGATAATGTCATTGTGTTGATACACTCATACCTGTAACTACCTACACTGTCCAGAGCATATAGGGATTACCCTCTGCCCGATCTATAGGGACTGACCAATCTCTCCACCCCCTGTCCCCTCACCTGGGTAAGATGTACCGGGAAGCTAGGAAGCCGGTCTGATTTAGTGCAGACAATTGTCCTGTTCAGGGTAGAGGGCAGACTCAGGATCAGCATCAGAGTCAGCCAAACTGCAGCTTGGGCACTGTCTTCTCTATGGACAATCAGAATACTTAGAGCATCGCGTTGTTTATGTTCAACCTTGGACGAATTGAACAGACCAGCTGGCATTGATTTTTACAAGAAACAAGCAACATGTACAGTGATTTCTTAGTGCATTATCACATGAGTATGTAAAAGGTTACCAACAGAAAAGAAAGGCTAAGTTAAAATATGCATTTTTAACCCCTTCGCTGCCAGGCCTTTTCCCCCTCCTGTGCGAGCCTTTTTTTGCTATTTGGTGCAGTTCGCGCTTAGGCCCTCATAACTTTTTGTTCACATAAGCTACCCACGCCAAATTTGCGTCCTTTTTTTCCAACATCCTAGGGATTCTAGAGGTACCCAGACTTTGTGGGTTCCCCAGAAGGAGGCCAAGAAATTAGCCAAAATCCAGTGAAAATCTCGTTTTTTTCAAAATAATAGGAAAAAGGGGCTTCAGAAGAAGGCTTGTGCTTTTTTCCCTGAAAATGGCATCAACAAAGGGTTTGCAGTGATAAAATCACAAGTTTCCCAGCTTTCAGGAACAGGCAGACTTGAATCAGAAAACCCATTTTTTCAACACAATTTTGGCATTTTACTGGGACATACCCCATTTTAACGATTTTTTGTGCTTTCAGCCTCCTTCCAGTCAGTGACAGAAATGGGCATGAAACCAATGCTGGATCCCAGAACCTGCAACATTTCTGAAAAGAAGACAAAATTTTGAATTCAGCAAGGGGTAATTTGTGTAGATCCTACAAGGGTTTCCTACAGAAAATAACAACTGAAAAAGAAAAATATTGAAATTGAGGTGAAAAAAACATCAATTTCTCTCTACGTTTTACTCTGTAACTTTTTCCTGCAATGTCAGATTTTCGAAAGCAATATACCGTTATGTCTGCTAGTCTCCTTTGGTTGCGGGGATATATAGGGCTTGTAGGTTCATCAAGAACCCTAGGTACCCAGAGCCAATAAATGAGCTGCACCCTGCAGTGCGTTTTCATTCTATACCGGGTATACAGCAATTCATTTGCTGAAATATAAAGAGGGAAAAATAGCTATCAAGAAAACCTTTGTATTTCCAAAAAGGGCACAAGATAAGGTGTTGAGGAGCAGTGGTTATTTGCACATCTCTGAATTCCGGGGTGACCATACTAGCATGTGAATTACAGGGCATTTCTCAAATAGATGTCTTTTTTACACACTCTCTTATATTTGGAAGGAAAAAATGTAGAGAAATACAAGAGGCAATAACACTTGTTTTGCTAATCTATGTTCCCCCAAGTCTCCCGATAAAAATTATACCTCACTTGTGTGGGTAGGCCTAGCGCCCCAAAACGCAACGTGGACACATCACATTTTTTTAAAGGAAACAGAGGTGTTTTTTGCAAAGTGCCTACCTGTAGATTTTGGCCTCTAGCTCAGCCGGCACCTAGGGAAACCTACCAAACCTGTGCATTTTTTAAAACCAGAGACCTAGGGGAATCCAAGATGGGGTGACTTTTGGGGCTCTGACCAGGTTCTGTTACCCAGAATCCTTTGCAAACCTCAAACTTTGGCGAAAAAAACACATTTTCCTCACATTTTGGTGACAGAAAGTTCTGGAATCAGAGAGGAGCCACAAATTTCCTTCCACCCAGCGTTCCCCCAAGTCTCCCGATAAAAATTATACCTCACTTGTGTGGGTAGGCCTAGCGCCCGCGACAGGAAATGCCCCAAAACGCAACGTGGACACATCACATTTTTGGAAAGAAAACAGAGGTGTTTTTTTGCAAAGTGCCTACCTGTAGATTTTGGCCTCTAGCTCAGCCGGCACCTAGGGAAACCTACCAAACCTGTGAATTTTTGAAAACTAGAGACCTAGGCGAATCCAAGATGGGGTGACTTGTGGGTCTCTGACCAGGTTCTGTTACCCAGAATCCTTTGCAAACCTCAAACTTTGGCTTAAAAAACACATTTTCCTCAAATTTTGGTGACAGAAAGTTCTGGAATCAGAGAGGAGCCACAAATTTCCTTCCACCCAGCGTTCCCCCAAGTCTCCTGATAAAAATGATATCTCACTTGTGTGGGTAGGCCTAGCGCCCGTGATAGGAAATGCCCCAAAACGCAACGTGGACACATCACATTTTTTAAGAGAAAACAGAGGTGTTTTTTGCAAAGTGCCTACCTGTAGATTTTGGCCTCTAGCTCAGCCGGCACCTAGGGAAGCCTACCAAACCTGTGCATTTTTGAAAACTAGAGACCTGGGGGAATCCAAGATGGGGTGACTTGTGGGGCTCACCAGGTTCTGTTACCCAGAATCCTTTGCAAACCTCAAAATTTGGCTAAAAAAACACATTTTCCTCACATTTCGGTGACAGAAAGTTCTGGAATCGGAGAGGAGCCACAAATTTCCTTCCACCCAGCGTTCCCCCAAGTTTCCCGATAAAAATGATACCTCACTTGTGTGGGTAGGCCTAGCGCCCGTGACAGGAAACGCCCCAAAACACAACTTGGACACATCATATTTTTTTAAAGAAAACAGGTGTTTTTTGCAAAGTGCCTACCTGTAGATTTTGGCCTCTAGCTCAGCCGGCACCTAGGGAAGCCTACCAAACCTGTGCATTTTTGAAAACTAGAGACCTGGGGGAATCCAAGATGGGGTGACCCTTGGGGCTCTGACCAGGTTCTGTTACCCAGAATCCTTTGCAAACCTCAAACTTTGGCTAAAAAAACACATTTTCCTCACATTTCGGTGACAGAAAGTTCTGGAATCAGAGAGGAGCCACTTATTTCCTTCCACCGAGCATTCCCCCAAGTCTCCCGATAAAAAATATACCTCACTTGTGTGGGTAGGCCGAGCGCCCGCGACAGGAAATGCCCCAAAACGCAACGTGGACACATCACATTTTTGGAAAGAAAACAGAGGTGCTTTTTTGCAAAGTGCCTACCTGTAGATTTTGGCCTGTAGCTCAGCCGGCACCTAGGGAAACCTACCAAACCTGTGCATTTTTGAAAACTAGAGACCTGGGGGAATCCAAGATGGGGTGACTTGTGGGGCTCTGACCAGGTTCTGTTACCCAGAATCCTTTGCAAACCTCAAAATTTGGCTAAAAAAACACATTTTCCTCACATTTCGGTGACAGAAAGTTCTGGAATCGGAGAGGAGGGACAAATTTCCTTCCACCCAGCGTTCCCCCAAGTTTCCCGATAAAAATGATACCTCACTTGTGTGGGTAGGCCTAGCGCCCGTGACAGGAAACGCCCCAAAACACAACATGGACACATCACATTTTTTGAAAGAAAACAGGTGTTTTTTGCAAAGTGCCTACCTGTAGATCTTGGCCTCTAACTCAGCCGAAACCTAGGGAAACCTAACAAACCTGTGCATTTTTGAAAACTAGAGACCTAGGGGAATCCAAGATGGGGTGACTTGTGGGGCTCTGACCAGGTTCTGGTTTTGGCTAAAAAAACATATTTTCCTCACATTTCGGTGACAGAAAGTTCTGGAATCTGAGAGGATCCACAAATTTCCTTCCACCCAGCGTTCCCCCAAGTCTCCCGATAAAAATGATACCTCACTTGTGTGGGTAGGCCTAGCGCCCGTAACAGGAAATGCCCCAAAACACAACGTGGACACATCACATTTTTTTAAAGAAAACAGAGGTGTTTATTGCAAAGTTCCTACCTGTAGTTTTTGGCCTCTAGCTCAGCCGGCACCTAGGGAAACCTACCAAACCTGTGCATTTCTGAAAACTAGAGACCTGGGGGAATCCAAGATGGAGTGACTTGTGGGGCTCTGACCAGGTTCTGTTACCCAGAATCCTTTGCAAACCTCAAACTTTGGCTTAAAAAACACATTTTCCTCAAATTTTGGTGACAGAAAGTTCTGGAATCA
The DNA here is from genome assembly GCF_031143425.1 of Pleurodeles waltl. NCBI lineage: Eukaryota > Metazoa > Chordata > Amphibia > Caudata > Salamandridae > Pleurodeles > Pleurodeles waltl. The sequence continues at coordinate 591,583,896 of NC_090436.1, read as the reverse complement.
GAGAGGAGCCACAAATTTCCTTCCACCCAGCGTTTCCCCAAGTCTCCTGATAAAAATGATATCTCACTTGTGTGGGTAGGCCTAGCGCCCGTGATAGGAAATGCCCCAAAACGCAACGTGGACACATCACATTTTTTAAGAGAAAACAGAGGTGTTTTTTGCAAAGTGCCTACCTGTAGATTTTGGCCTCTAGCTCAGCCGGCACCTAGGGAAGCCTACCAAACCTGTGCATTTTTGAAAACTAGAGACCTGGGGGAATCCAAGATGGGGTGACTTGTGGGGCTCACCAGGTTCTGTTACCCAGAATCCTTTGCAAACCTCAAAATTTGGCTAAAAAAACACATTTTCCTCACATTTCGGTGACAGAAAGTTCTGGAATCGGAGAGGAGCCACAAATTTCCTTCCACCCAGCGTTCCCCCAAGTTTCCCGATAAAAATGATACCTCACTTGTGTGGGTAGGCCTAGCGCCCGTGACAGGAAACGCCCCAAAACACAACTTGGACACATCATATTTTTTTAAAGAAAACAGGTGTTTTTTGCAAAGTGCCTACCTGTAGATTTTGGCCTCTAGCTCAGCCGGCACCTAGGGAAGCCTACCAAACCTGTGCATTTTTGAAAACTAGAGACCTGGGGGAATCCAAGATGGGGTGACCCTTGGGGCTCTGACCAGGTTCTGTTACCCAGAATCCTTTGCAAACCTCAAACTTTGGCTAAAAAAACACATTTTCCTCACATTTCGGTGACAGAAAGTTCTGGAATCAGAGAGGAGCCACTTATTTCCTTCCACCGAGCATTCCCCCAAGTCTCCCGATAAAAAATATACCTCACTTGTGTGGGTAGGCCGAGCGCCCGCGACAGGAAATGCCCCAAAATGCAACGTGGACACATCACATTTTTGGAAAGAAAACAGAGGTGCTTTTTTGCAAAGTGCCTACCTGTAGATTTTGGCCTGTAGCTCAGCCGGCACCTAGGGAAACCTACCAAACCTGTGCATTTTTGAAAACTAGAGACCTGGGGGAATCCAAGATGGGGTGACTTGTGGGGCTCTGACCAGGTTCTGTTACCCAGAATCCTTTGCAAACCTCAAAATTTGGCTAAAAAAACACATTTTCCTCACATTTCGGTGACAGAAAGTTCTGGAATCGGAGAGGAGGGACAAATTTCCTTCCACCCAGCGTTCCCCCAAGTTTCCCGATAAAAATGATACCTCACTTGTGTGGGTAGGCCTAGCGCCCGTGACAGGAAACGCCCCAAAACACAACATGGACACATCACATTTTTTGAAAGAAAACAGGTGTTTTTTGCAAAGTGCCTACCTGTAGATCTTGGCCTCTAACTCAGCCGAAACCTAGGGAAACCTAACAAACCTGTGCATTTTTGAAAACTAGAGACCTAGGGGAATCCAAGATGGGGTGACTTGTGGGGCTCTGACCAGGTTCTGGTTTTGGCTAAAAAAACATATTTTCCTCACATTTCGGTGACAGAAAGTTCTGGAATCTGAGAGGATCCACAAATTTCCTTCCACCCAGCGTTCCCCCAAGTCTCCCGATAAAAATGATACCTCACTTGTGTGGGTAGGCCTAGCGCCCGTAACAGGAAATGCCCCAAAACACAACGTGGACACATCACATTTTTTTAAAGAAAACAGAGGTGTTTATTGCAAAGTTCCTACCTGTAGTTTTTGGCCTCTAGCTCAGCCGGCACCTAGGGAAACCTACCAAACCTGTGCATTTCTGAAAACTAGAGACCTGGGGGAATCCAAGATGGAGTGACTTGTGGGGCTCTGACCAGGTTCTGTTACCCAGAATCCTTTGCAAACCTCAAATTTGGCTAAAAAAACACATTTTCCTCACATTTCGGTGACAGAAAGTTCTGGAATCGGAGAGGAGCCACAAATTTCCTTCTACCCAGCGTTCCCCCAAGTCTCCCGATAAAAATGATACCTCACTTGTGTGGATAGGCCTAGCACCCGTGACAGGAAAAGCCCCAAAACACAACATGGACACATCACATTTTTTGAAAGAAAACAGAGGTGTTTTTAGCAAAGTGCCTACCTGTAGATTTTGGCCTCTTGCTCAGCCGGCACCTGAGGAAACCTAGCAATCCAGCGCATTTGTGAAAACTAGAAACCCAGGGGAATCCAAGATGGGGTGACTTGTGGGACTCTGACCAGGTACTGTTACCCCGAATCCTTTGCAAACCTCAACATTTGGCTAAAAAAACACGTTTTCCTCACATTTCAGTGACAGAAAGTTCTGGAATGTGAGAGGAGCCACAAATTTTCTTCTACCCAGCGTTCCCCCAAGTCTCCCGATAAAAATGATACCTCACTTGTGTGGGTAGGCCTAGCACTGCGACAGGAAATGGCCCAAAACACAACGTGGACACATCACATTTTTTCATGGAAAACAGTGCCTACCTGTAGATTTTGGCCTCTAGCTCAGCCAGCCCCGGGGGGGCAGAAATTGCCTAAAATAAATTTGTCCCCCAACTCACCCCCCCCCCTCCGGGAGCGACCCTTTCCTATGGGGTCGCTCCCCCTGCGTGACATTGGCGCCAACAAAAAAAATCCCAGGTGCCTAGAGGTTTCTGCCCCCTTGGGGGCAGATTGACCTAAAATCGGCCATTCAGCCCCCAAGGGGGGCAGTAATGGTCTAAATACAATTCGCCCCCCAGGGGAGCAACCCTTGCCTAATGGGTCGCTCCCCATCTCTAAAAAAACAAACAAACAAAAAAAAAACCACAAAAAAACAATTTGCCCTGGCGCCTAGAGGTTTCTGTCCCCCCTGGGGGCAAATCGGCCTAATAACAATAGGCCCGATCTGCCCCCGGGGGGGCAGAAATGGCCTAAAATAAATTTGAAAACCCCACCCCCCCAACTCCCCCGGGGAGCGACCCTTGCCTACGGGGTCGCTCCCCCTGCGTGACATTGGCGGCAAAAAAAAAATCCCCGGTGCCTAGTGGTTTCTGCCCCCTTGGGGGAGATTGACCTACAATCGGCCAATCTGCCCCCAAGGGAGGCAGAAATGGTCTAAATACAATTTGCCCCCCAGGGGAGCAACCCTTGCCTAATGGGTCGCTCCCCATCTCTAAAAAAAAAAACTAAAAAAAAAACTAAAACACAAAAAAATCAATTTGCCCTGGCGCCTAGAGGTTGTTGCCCTCCCTGGGGGCAGATCGGCCTAATACCAATAGGCTGATCTTCCCCCGGGGGGGCAGAAATGGCCTAAAATAAATTTGCCTCCCCCACCCCCCCGGGGAGCGACCCTTGCCTACGAGGTCGCTCCCCTTGCGTGACGGCGCAAAAAAAAGATCCCTGGTGCCTAGTGGTTTCTGCCCCCCTGGGGGCAGATTGACCTACAATCGGCCAATCTGCTCCCAAGGGGGGCAGAAATGGTCTAAATACAATTTGCCCCTCAGGGGAGCGACCCTTGCCTAATGGGTCGCTCCCAATCTAAAAAAAAACAAACAAAAAAAACCCCACAAAAAACAGTTTGCCCTGGCGCCTAGAGGTTTTGGCCTAGTACCAATAGGCCGATCTGCCCCCAGGGGGGGCAGAAATGGCCTAAAATAAACAAAAACAAAAAAAAAACTCCCTGGTGCCTAGAGGGGCAGAAAAGGCCTTAAAAACAAATGCCCCCCCTGCATGCATTGCACCACTTTGTAAATATGGTGCATGTTGGGGGCCTTCTTAACGTCTCCTTAGCGTCAAAACAAATGATGCTAGGGCAGCACAAGGAGATGCTCGGGGCTTGTAAATATGCTCCTTTGTGTATAATGAGTTGACAAAGACATGTGTTTGTAGGAAAGTCCTCCTTTTTGACCTGGTCACCCCTAAACGTTTTGGACAGGTACTGGTGGTTACTGACTCTTGGCTGTGCCCTGGGTACTGCTTACCAGTCCCAGGGCCAGTGCTCTGAGTAAAGTGGATATGCAAATTAGGCTAATTATAATTGGCAAAATTAACCTACCTATAAGTCCCTAGTATATGGTAGGGCGTGGAGGTTTAGTGACCCCAGCATAGGTAGTGCCCCCATAGGTGCACTGCTGAGGTGTCCAGTGTCATTTTAAATGCAGGCCTGCCTTGCTGGCTGCTTTTAAATTAAAGTTACATGCAAATTCGACTTTGGAATTAAAAGTAGTTCCAAAGTCTTTAAACGACCTTATGTTTACATATAAGTCACCCCTAAGGTGTGCCCTATGTGCCCCTAGGGCAGGATGCTATGTAACTATAAGCAGGGACCTTATAAAAATAGTTTTATAAGGCCTGGTGAGGTAAAACAGCCACATTTGGTTTTTCCTCATTGTAGTGAATGGCCTCCGTAGGCTAGAATGGGGAAAAGTTATTTTAATTTTGAAAGTCCCCTTAAGTAACAGATACCAGAAGTGTGGTATCAAATTAATTGTTATAATAAGTCCCACAACTTCCAGCTGCTGGATTTAATATAACTTGTTCAGGTAAAGTTTTTTAAACTTTACCTGAAAAGTTGCCAACTTCAGCCCTGCAGTGTTTTTGCTGCTGTGATCTGATTGGCCAGCCTCTGGCAGCCTGGCCAGGCTGTATTGATGAGGTGTGAAGTGGCCTGGCTCCACACAAAGAGATGTGCCTGGGGGAGGAGATCTCCCCTCAGCAGATGGGGAGGCAGGAAGGGGGAGGGCTGCCAAACTGGTCTTCAAAGGTAGAGAAGGACATTTGGAGCAACCAAGCAACACCCTCACATCCTGCAAACCTAGACAATTAGGTGCCCCCTTGACTAGATTAGGAGAGGGGTGTGTTTAGGATTTTTAGTCACACCTGTGGGTGGGCTCAGCCAGATGTAACCTCCAAAAATCACGTTCAGCCATGATGGATTTTTGAGGAATGTTGCTCCCTGGGATTGATTTTTGCCACACTTCCCAGGAAGTTGTCATCACAGGTGGAAGGACCCTGCACCTGATTGGAGAACCAGGACCGCCCTGTTTTTCAACCTGGAGCAGGGATAAAACTGGCAGACCTGCACCCACATCTCAGATCCCCATCATATTCTAACAAGGAAGAACCACAAGAGAAGAAGGACTGCCCTGCTGGACCCATTGCCTGCACCTTGACCCTGCACTCTGAAGGACTGCACCAGCTGCACACTTGGGCTTCACCACAAGAAGGACTTTGCCTGGATTCAACTGGTTCAAGGAGGGACTCCCTGTTTGCTACAGGTGAACACTTGCTAACCAGAGTCCCCTGCACCAACTCCTGAAGAAACCAGCCAGCTGACCACTGTCCAGTGACCAAAAAGGAGTTTGTGCCCGGTGCATTCTGGGAGTTGTAGTCCACACCCCCAAGGAGCATCTCAGAGCTTCTGGAACCTTGGGGTGAGCTGTGGACTCCAAAAGAACCTTAAAAGAACATCTGGGAGAAGATCCAGAACTTTGGAGAACTTTGGAGAACTTTTGGAAAAAAGCTCCATAGAGGGACCGGCCCCCCGCAACAACTCTAGCCGGCTTGCCTCAACCGCGTCCCGGCCTGACTTGCAGGTTCGTCCCAGTGAAGAAAATCTCCAAAAAAGAGACTAAGGGGGTCATTCTGCACCACCAACAGGCTGGCGGTGCTCCCAAGGACATTCTGACCGCGGCGGTATGGCCGCGGTCAGAAACGGAAATCCGGCGGTCTCCCGCCGGTTTTCCGCTGGCCTGAGGAATCCTCCATGGCGGCGCAGCTTGCTGCGCCGCCATGGGGATTCCGACCCCCTCACTGCCATCCTGTTCCTGGCAGTTGTGACCGCCAGGAACAGGATGGCGGTGAGGGGTGTCGTGGGGCCCCTGGGGGCCCCTGCAGTGCCCATGCCAGTGGCATGGGCACTGCAGGGGCCCCCGTAAGAGGGCCCCTAAAAGATTTTCAGTGTCTGCCATGCAGACACTGAAAATCGCGACGGGTGCTACTGCACCCGTCGCACCCTTCCCCCTCCGCCGGCTCCATTCGGAGCCGGCTTCCTTGTGGGAAGGGGTTTCCCGCTGGGCTGGCGGGCGGCCTTCTGGCGGTCGCCCGCCAGCCCAGCGGGAAACACAGAATAACCGCGGCGGTCTTCTGACCCCGTAGCGGTATTCTGTTGGGAGAACTTTGGCGGGCGGCCTCCGCCGCCCGCCAAAGTTAGAATCACCCCCTAAGTCCGAACGTAGGAAGTTGACCGGGACCTCCCAGCCAGCGTATCCGAGGAGGGTTCTATGCGCTAGAAAACAATAAGGGGGTCATTCTGACCTCGGCGGTAAAAGGCGCTTACTGCCGGTCAGAAGACCGCCATAACACCGGCGCGGGAAACCGCCACGGTCATTCTTACCCGCAACAGGCAAACTGCCAAAAACCCAACATCCACAAAAGTCCGCCACACCAACGGCCAGCGAAAAACTGGCGATGACCAAACTTCCACCGTCACGCCAACAGAAATACGCCCATTCCATTCCGACCCACGAATCCATGCGGCGGTCTTTCAACCGCGGTATTCCATTGGCGGGTACACACCGCAGCGGTCAAAATACACACACAGCTCCAAAACACTGCCACATTGGTCATTTTGAAACACACACACCTGATACACATACAAACACCACTCACACACACCCAACACAATATAAAACACACACCCACATCACCCACAAACCCCTATGACCACCATTTATTGACTAAGGCCAGAGAGAGACACCACCAGCTAGTACAGAGCATTCACAGGCACATAACACTATCACTCACACAACATCCACGCACAAAACACCACACACCACCACACTCACCACACTCATCACCACAAACGCCACCCCACACCTCATCCACACCACCCCATGGCACCCCAAAGACACCCCAGGTTTTCAGACGCTGAACTCAGGGTCATGGTGGAGGAAATAGTTTGGGTAGAGCCCCAGCTCTTCGGGGCACAGGTGCAGCACACCACCATTGCCAGGAAGATGGAGCTATGGCAAAGAATAGTGGACAGGGTCAACGCTGTGGGTCAGCATCCACGAAATCGGGACGACATCAGGAAGCGGTGGAACGACGTACGGGGGAAGGTGCGTTCCATGGTATCCAGACACAACATCGCGGTGCAGAAGACTGGCGGCGGACCCCTACCTCAACCCCCAGAATTTACAACATGGGAGGAACAGGTCTTGGCGATCCTGCATCCTGAGGGCCTCGCAGGAGTAGGCGGAGGAATGGACTCTGGTAAGTCTAATCTCAACTACTTCATCCCCCCCCACCCACCGGCATGCCAAATCATACCCCCACCCTCACTCCCCACCCCCATCACACATCCTCCTTGCTAATGTCTTACCATCACAACCCACCCATCCCAACACCAAGCCCTGCATGCGACCACAAACCATGGACACCCATCACCTAAGCATGCCCACTGCACATACCCATCCCCCCCAAACCACCGTCACAACAGCCACCACAAGGGAATGCCAGTACTGGGGTACACGGGCACCCACCCATTGCACGCTATGGCACACACAGAAGCAATAACCATACTCTTATATCCCTGCAGGACCCGACCGCCACTACACCACCCAGGAGGGTCCAGAAATGTCCATTCCACCCCCAGAAGAGGCCCACAGTGATGACAGCAGCTCTGTCTCCCTGGACCCAGATGACCAGCCCGGCCCATCGGGGACCTCGGGACAGTCGGTTCCCCACAGACAGCCACAGGCCACAGCAGACCTACCCCCCTCTGGGAACACCAGCACAGCACCCACCCAGCGGGCCCATGCCTCTGTCTCCAGGACACGTCAATCAGCGGTGTGTCAACCACTACAGGGCACCCAGGTTAACCCACCACCCCAACAACAACAGGGACCTGGGGGCAGTGGTAGTGGGCACACGGTCCAGGGGACAGAGGCCCAGGGAAACAGGGGAACTGGGAGGGCTACTGTGCGACAGGGGGGGGGGGACAGGCCCAGGGAACCCACTCTCCACGAGGCCCTATCCTCCATCATGGGAGCATACCACCACTCCCAGGAGACGATGGCGACGGTCCTGGCCAGGTTCCAGGAGATCCAGGTACTGCAGGAGGAACAGTTTATGGGGTTCAGAGAAGAACTCAGAAACATCAGTTCCGCAATGGGCACCATCGTTGTGGCTCTCAATCAGATTGTCAGCACATTGCGGGACCATGTGGCACCACAAAGGGCCCCTGTCACTAGCATGGACCAAGAACAGGCTACCACCTCCGCCGGTGCTAGTGGACAGGAGGCCCCGACACAAGAACAACAGGCCACCAGAACCCCACCCCCTGCAGAAGGAGAACCACCCCGCAAGCGGGTCCTGAGATCTAGAAAGAAGACAGAGTAGGATGCCAAGACCCCCGCTAGGAAAGGATACCCCCTGATTGTCATCCCACTGTCCCACATTGTCACCCTATCCAACCTTAAACTTCCCCTGCTCCACCTTCCACAGGCATATGGACAATGCACCTGTGAGACTGAAAATCGGGACTCTGCAATGGACATTCCTCCACCATCACCCATCACCGAATTGCAACCATTTCCCAAAATTGAACACTTTAATAAACACACTATTGCACAAAAATAATCTGGAGTCTGCCTGTATTTTTGAACAAATGTATTACACAGAACCGTGCCTAAATGTCCAGTTACATTGTGATGACAACATACCACTGTCACACAGCTGTAGTCCATGGGGAAACAAAGCAGAGGTCACGGAGTGGGGCCCACATCTCTGAAATTGGAAGGGAAAGTCACAACACAGTCAACATACCCTGGGGGGAAACTCAGACAGTAGAGAGGCAGGAGACTTTAAGTAAATGTAAAATGCCGGTGTTGATTCTTACCTGTATGTCATTGAAAATACTGCTGTATTACTGTGTCCCTGTTGTCAGTGTTGTCCTCTTCGTCTTCCTCCTCTTCACTCTCCGCAGGCTCCACAGCTGCCACAACACCACCATCTGGACCATCCTCCTGCAGGAAAGGCACCTGGCATCGCAAAGCCAGGTTGTGAAGCATACAGCAGGCCACGATGATATGGCACACCTTCTTTGGTGAGTACATTAGGGATCCACCTGTCATATGGAGGCACCTAAACCTGGCCTTCAGGCAGCCGAAGGTCCGCTCGATCACCCTCCTAGTCCGCCCATGGGCCTCATTGTACCGTTCCTCTGCCCTTGTCCTGTCTCTGAAGTAGTTCCATCACGTAAGGGATGCTGCTATTTCGCATGATGTACGCGTCATGCACTGACCCAGGGAACTTGGCATTTACACGGGAGATGTACTGGTCAGCCAAACAGACCACCTGGACATTCATGGAATGATAACTTTTTCTGTTCCTGTACACCTGTTCACTCGTGCTGGGAGGGACCAAAGCAACATGTGTCCCATCAATTGCACCAATGATGTTGGGAATATGTCCAAGCGCATAGAAATCACCCTTCACTGTAGGCAAATCGCCCACCTCAGGGAAAACAATGTAGCTCCGCATGTATTTCAGCATGGCAGACAACACTCTGGACAACACCTTGGAAAACATAGGCTGAGACATCCCTGATGAAATGGCCACTGTTGTTTGAAATGACCCACTTGCCAAAAAATGGAGTACTGACAGCACCTGCACTAGAGGGGGGATCCCTGTGGGTTGGCGGATGGGTGACTTCAGGTCTGGCTCCAGCTGGGCACACAGTTCCTGTATAGTGGCTCTGTCAAGCCTGTATGTCAGTATGACATGTCTTTCTTCCATTGTCGACAGGTCCACCAGCGGTCTGTACACGGGAAGATTCCTCCATCTCCTCGCAAGTCCCAGCGGACGGTGCCTAGGAAGGACAACATGGAGCACAGAGTCAATCAACCCACAGGTACGTTCCCACAGCTTGCACAGTACACGATTCTCAATGCATTGAATGGCTTGTATGAGTGTTGATGCAAGGCCTAGGTATGTGTGACGCAGTAGAAATTAAGATATGGGGGCCCTTGAAATGGCGACTGCCTGACCTGTGAAGTGCGACAGTGGGATGTGAGGTCAATGCGCTGGCGTGGCACACAGTGGCGGTAGGCGGTCAAAGACCGCGGCGCAAAGCCGCATTGGTTAACATTGAACCCTATGGGTTTCAGGAGCCAAAGAGGAAGTGCGCCGGCTGTCGCGGTACGCACTGCCGCGGTACGCACCGCCGCGGGCGTGACCGCCATTTTCTATCTGCTTAAACACTCGATATCTGATCATCCACAGGAGAGGACCTATACTGCAAGTGCTGCTGTGACCTAGATCTGGAAGAGACAATGGCTGCTGCGACTGGGGAAAGGGCCCCTGCCTTCACTTCTGAAGAATTGGAGAAACTCGTGGATGGGGTCCTCCCCCAGTATGCTCTACTCTACGGTCCTCCAGACCAACAGGTAAGTACACTGGGACCATGCTTTGTGGCCAATGCCTGGGTTAAGTGGGGTGAATGAAAGATGGTGGGGAGGGGAGCGAATGAGGCATGCATCAAACGAAAGATGAGAGCATGTGCCACATGGCAAGGGTGGGGATGGGGGGCCACTCACATCGAGCATGCAGAAGGTGATGTTTGTTTCATTTTCTCCCCCTGCACATGTCACATAGGTCAGCGCCCATCAGAAAATCGACATTTGGCATGCCATCGCCAAGGACGTCCGGACCCTGGGGGTCCACAACAGACAGGGCACCCACTGCCGGAAGAGGTGGGAGGACATCCGCCGCGGGAGCAGGAAGACCGCGGAGGCTCTGCTGGGGATGGCCTCCCAACGTAGGAGGGGTGCCAGTCGTACTTTGACCCCCCTGATGTCCTGGATCCTTGCGGTGGCCTACCCCGATTTGGATGGGCGCGTGAGGACATCACAGCAGACACAAGGGGGTGAGTACAAGCACATTCTGCTGATTTTGCGCATATTGGAGGTGTCTGGGTGGGGGAGGAGGGCTGTGGGTATCCCTAGGCCAGGGCGTCTTCTGTAGGCTAGGCCCCTCCGTTAGGCATGGCCCTGTACCCCCGCCCCCACCTCTGTAGGTTGCCTAGTACAGCTAGTCATGGCCCTGTGTCACCTATGTGTGGAGTTGTCGTCCATAGGCTTGTAGGCCATGTCCCACGGATTGAGTAGTGTACCCCAAGTGCGCAGTGTAGTGCAGGGGGCTTCTGTGTCTGTCCTCTCCGCCAACGGTGTCGCCAATGCATGCACTCAACATGTCTTTGTTTCTCCACCCCCCCCTTTTTTTGTGGTCTTCCTGTTCATGTGTGCACTAGCATCATCAGGCGGAGGAGAAGTGGCATCGGAGCACGAGGGAGCTGCATCTCACATAGCCATGGATGGCCATGCAACTGACTCTGATTTCACCAGTGAGACGGAGGGCGAGGGGAGCTCCACAGCGGGGACACGTGGTGACACCAGCGACACAGACACGTCCTCGGAAGGGAGCTCCCTTGTGGTGGCGGCAACATCCGTGCCCACCGCAACAACAGGTACAGCCGCCACCCAGCGCACCAGCTCCGCCCTCCCAGCAGCCCCTCAGCCTTCGCCCGTGCCCGCTCACCCAGGAAGGTGGGCATCTCCTTCGCCCCAGGCACCTCAGGCCCTGCCCCAGTTACCCCTGCTGCCCTCAGTGAGGAGGTCATTGACCTCCTGAGGACCATCATTGTTGGGCAGTCTACCCTTTTGAATGCCATCCAGGGTGTAGAAAGGGAGGTGCACCGGAGTAATGCATACCTGGAGGGCATTCATTCGGGTCAGGCTGCCCATCAGCGATCGTTCAAAGCTCTGGCCTCAGCACTGACGGCAGCCATTGTCCCTGTCTCCTGCCTCCCTCCTCCAACTTCCTCAACCCAGTCCCACTCCCCTGTACCTCTGCCTATCCCAGACACACCATCAGACCAGCCTGCACACACCTCAACACCCAAGGGAAGCTCATCCACTCACACTTGCATGCACAACATCTTCAGCCACTACGTCCATCACCAGCACACCCACCAGAAGACTCCGCACACGTGCAGTCACCATCCCCACTACCATTTACACGTCCCCTGTGTCCTCTCCCAGTGTGTCTGTCACCCCCTCTTCCAAACCGCACAAACGCAGGCAGCCACCCACCCAACAGCCATCCACCTCACGACAGCCTCCAGCACAAGCACCTGCACCCAAAGACACCAGACTTCACTCTCCTACAACCACATCCTCTTCCTCCACTCCTATACCCACTACAACTACCCGTCCCTGTCTTACTAAATTGCTTTTCCTTTCCAACCTTGACCTCTTTCCATCAACTGACCCACCCCCTCTATCTCATAAGGCTCCAATCAGCACCTCAGCCACCACAAAACCTGGACCTACAAAGACAATAGTCCAAGGATTTTGGAATCCACCACCTTCAAGCCCAGCCACTTCGGCTAGGAGTAAAGAGACGGCCAGCCCACCCCCTGCAAAAAAAGCCAAGAAAGCCAGTGCCCGGCGTGAGAGGCCAAAGACAGCAGGCTCCAAAAGCACTACCCTGGTACCGTCTGGGAGTGGGGTGCCACCTGGCACACCGGCAAAGGGAGGAAAGGGCCACAGACGAGCAGGGAAGGGTGGCAAGGGCAGCACGCCCGACAAGACCGGCAGCAGGCGAGCTGCCCAGGAGGGCCCCACCAGCCCCATTCCAGGTGTGCAGGAGGACACCCAGAGGCCCGGTACGGCAGCCCAGGAGGGCCCCGCCAGCCACAGCCCAGCTGCCCAGGAGGGCCCCGCCAGCCTCAGCCCAGCTGCCCAGGAGGGCCCCGCCAGCCACAGCCCAGCTGGGCAATGAAGGAGCGCCAGCCACAGCCCAGCTGGGCAATGAAGGAGCGCCAACTCAAGCAACGCTGAACATGGCAAGGACTGCCAAGGCAAGCACCGCTGAACAGGGCCCTTCAAGTCAAGAACCGCTGAACAGGGCCCTTCAAGTCAAGAACCGCTGAACAGGGCACCACCATCTCAAGAACCGCTGAACAGGGCCCTTCAAGTCAAGAACCGCTGAACAGGGCCCTTCAAGTCAAGAACCGCTGAACAGGGCCCTTCAAGTCAAGAACCACTGAACAGGGCCCTTCAAGTCAAGAACCGCTGAACAGGGCCCTTCAAGTCAAGAACCGCTGAACAGGGCCCTTCAAGTCAAGAACCGCTGAACAGGGCACTGCCATCTCAAGAACCGCTGAACAGGGCACCGCCATCTCAAGGACCGCTAAACAGGGCACCGCCATCTCAAGGACCGCTGAACAGGGCACCGCCATCTCAAGAACCGCTGAACAGGGCCCTTCAAGTCAAGAACCGCTGAACAGGGCCCTTCAAGTCAAGAACCACTGAACAGGGCCCTTCAAATCAAGAACCGCTGAACAGGGCACCGCCATCTCAAGAACCGCTAAACAGGGCACCGCCATCTCAAGGACCGCTGAACAGGGCACCGCCATCTCAAGGACCGCTGAACAGGGCATCGCCATCTCAAGAACCGCTGAACAGGGCACCGCCATCTCAAGAACCGCTGAACAGGGCACTGCCATCTCAAGAACCGCTGAACAGGGCCCTTCAACTCAAGCACTGCTCCGCTGGGCACCGCCGTCTCTGCACCGCTCCGCTGGGCCCTTCATCTCAAGCACCGCTCCGCTGGGCCCTTCATCTCAAGCACCGCTCCGCTGGGCCCTTCATCTCAAGCACCGCTCCGCTGGGCCCTTCATCTCAAGCACAGCTCCGCTGGGCCCATCGACTCAAGCACCGCTCCGCTGGGCCCATCAACTCAAGCACCGCTCCGCTGGGCCCTTCATCTCAAGCACCGCTCCGCTGGGCCCATCAACTCAAGCACCACTCCGCTGGGCCCTTCATCTCAAGCACCGCTCCGCTGGGCCCATCAACTCAAGCACCTCTCCGCTGGGCCCTTCATCTCAAGCACCGCTCCGCTGGGCACCGCCGTCTCAAGCACCGCTGGCCCATTGGCAGAAGGGGCAGGCCCGCATCTGTGTCGGGCAGGGCTGCACGAAGCACTCTGGGCACCATGCCTCCTCCAGAACCAGTGGAGTCAGTAATCCACTTGTGAGACTGTGGCTTTGCACTCCCCAGGATGGCACAGTGGGCAATCCACCCACTGTAGAGACTTGTGAGACTGTGGCTTTGCACTCCCCAGGATGGCACAGTGGGCAATCCACCCACTGTAGAGACTTGTGAGACTGTGGCGTTGCACTCCCCAGGATGGCACAGTGGGCTATCCACCCACTGTGGAGATTTGTGAGACTGTGGCTTTGCACTCCCAAGGATGGCACAGTGGGCAATCCACCCACTGTAGAGACTTGTGAGACTGTGGCTTTGTACTCCCCAGGATTGAACAGTGGCCATGGAGGCCCCTCGTGGATCTGACGTCGTGGACTCATCTGGCTGAGGTGCCCCCCTTCCCTTCCCCCTGAGGTGCCTGTAGTTTTGCTATCTGATGCCCCTGCAGTGTTCTCTCCATTGGAGACGGGTATCCTGTGTGGGCTTTGCCCATGTGTTTAGGCCCATTGGCCCACGAACAATGGCTGATACCCAATTTGGACTGGACAATTTACATATGTATATATAGTTATAGATGTTTGATATATTTTTTTACTTAGCCGTACAATATACTTCAAATTTCATGATCATTTTTTTTTGTCCTTGCATTCTTCCGGGGAGTTTGGGGGTGTCACTCTGAGTTGTTGCTCTGCATTGATGTGTATGTAGTTGTGGGTGAGGGTGGGTGTGTCGCGTATGTGTGTCCCCGTAATTTTTTGCCTCCCCTGTGTCGTAGGTGCAGTACTCACCGTTGTCTTCTGCGCCGGCGTTCGTGCTCCTGGTAGAGGAGCAGGAAGACAATAGCTGGTAGGATGTGTAGTTCGGGTTCCATGCTGTCCAGATTCCTCGTGGATTGTGTAGAGGTGAGCGTTTTCCGTTCGTAATGTCTGTTTCCGCTGTGTTTTTATCAGCGGGGCTACCGCCCCAGAAAAGGTGGCGGATTGGTGGGTTGTGATAGGGTGGGCGGTACATTGTCTCCCGCCTGTCTGTTGGCGGTGACCGCCGTGCTGTTTGTTTGTCCCGCCGTGGCGGTCGGAGTGTTAAAGTGGCGGTCTCTGTTGGCGGTTTCCGCCAGGGTCAGAATTCCATTTTTTACACCGCCTGCCTGTTGGCGGATTGGCCGCCGCTTTAACACCGACCGCCAGGGTTGGAATGACCCCCTAATTCTTTAAAAATTCATATCTCCGGTTTCCCTTATCCGATTTTATTTGTTTTTGTGTCATTTTAAAGATAAAAATATAATCTATTTTTATTAATTGATTTTGGATTTTGAAACACTTTCCTGTTTCCTTTTATTTAGTTACTGTTTTTTTGATATTTGAATACTTTACACTCTGTCTTCTAAGTTAAGCCTTGTCGCTCGTTGCCAAGATACCAAGGGTTGAGTTTGGTTTAATTTACTGAGACCTAACTGGACCTAAGTGGAGGTTGGTGGCCTATTGCTAAGTGTAGGTACTTACCTGCCCTTACCAATAACCCATTTTCCAACAGTGTTGAATTAAAATGTTGAAAGGGGAGGCCATACTTTTTTATTTCACCTTGATGAATACAGAGGCAGAACTAAGACAGGTATTTATCATTCTGACCTGTTCAGGCTATGAATGAAGCCCCACCACTTTTTAATTGGGTTTTGTCCACCAGCTTTAATAAAGACTCCCACAAACCTATTTGAAGGCCTATTATTAATGACCAGGGTGTCACACAGACTATGGAAACACCAGTACACAGAGGTGTGACAACATACACTAACTACCAAGATACCTATTACAAATGAAATGTTGATTAATTGTGATTTACTAACGATTTGAGGTTTAGTTTGCATCATTGTTTCGTATGTATATTTTATTCTCTTGCTGTTTTAATTGTTTAATGCTAAAAATCATATGTTACACATATGCACATAATAATATTAATTCAACAGAATGTTTGAAAAATTCTCATACCTGATTACGCATGTGCATATTGTTAGGCAGGAAAGTGATCCTTAATAAATTACACGAAAGTTGAATATGAGAGTAATCAAAACAAAGCATTTCTGTGTCTCTACACTCTTATACCTTCATAACGGTGCCTCATGCAATACTGTAGAAAAAATGTATGAGCCACAAGTACTAGTTTAAGAGGGTACTGTGTTACCTGTGCCTATAGCGAATATTATTATCCATTTTTGCTCTCCATTTTCCTCATACTTCTCACACTTGGCAAGGTCAGGGATTCACGTTTTTCCTTTCGGTCTTGTTGAGCAGCTACTGAGCCCTAGCTGAATTCTTATTGACAATGTTTTCCTGTAGAGTATTGTGAAGCAACACTTCGCGATTTGTTGAATTTCCTCTCTCTATTTCGAAGACTGTCACCTCTCTGAGACCTCAATTTGTTCCTTTCTATTGGCACAAGAGCATTATTTGCCCCTAGCGACATTCAACTGGTGACCTGGTAAGCTTTATTTTTTGATCAAAGATATCTCTGACATGTGCTATACATTGTATCCTGCTCTGAGCTGACATTATTATTTATTAGGAGCAAATTGTCCTTCACATTTTCAAAGTTTACAAGGTTGCTGCTCTCCCTTCACTCGATACACATGGAAAGAGGTTGAAGGTGACACATGCCATTTTCCAATGAAGTTAACACTTTGTTGTCATTTGCAAGACAGATACTGGAACAAATACACATGTGTACATTTGTTCTATAGTTACTGCTGGGATGTTATTTTCCCCTAGATGGTGTATAGTAATGTCCCCCTGTCCCACTGTGTATATGTCATATCCTGGTGTTCATTTCGGGCACAAACCACCCACTAACTGGTGTGTGGGCAAAGGCTTAGGCCTGTCTTTAACATGAGTGAGGTCCTGAGCCTGTCCTGTGACCTGAAGGAATGCATCACACATGTCCTGACTGCATTGACAGCGGACTATTGTCCCTATCATGTGTTTAGTATATATAGTGGTAGTGGCAGGCTACTGTGTTTTATGTATCCATTGTTTTGACCAGACTTTTTGATCTTGGTCACTTGAGTAGAGACCCACTGGTTCAAAGTTCCACTTCTTACCCAGATCCTAGTGCATACTGTGTATAAGTGAGCCTGAGAAATGAAGGCCTGTGGGATCCATTTTGAATGTCCTTGGCCTGGCATTGTGCACAAGATCGAATTGAAGTTGTTTTCCCAGAGAGTGGAAGTGTATTGCTGACATTTCTGAAAGATGGAGTGAGGGGGCCTAGACACTGGGGAGGGTCAAAGAGAGACATGGCTCCTTAAGCAAGTTAATTAGGACATTTAATGAGAGGGGCAACTGACAGGCTTCTTGTAGTCTTCCATGATGGTTTAAATGGCATTGCTATAGATCTTATCAATGGCGTATTGATTCTGGAACAAACTTCTTTGGACTGCATGTGGGCCTTTGGTAAGGGTTTTTTGTGATTTGATGGTGAAAGAAGAGTTCAAGGTCTATAAAAGGCTGATTTAGTTTGGTTTTCACAGTAAGACGATTGCAAGAACGACTGATTTTTGTCAGTTCATTTTCGTTGTTTTTAAGGTGTGCCTCGATTGAACCCCTTGACAGCATTGTCTAGTTGGTTGACGGCTGATATGCTTTCACTTAAAACTTTGGGTTGGTACATGTTTCATAGAAGTAAAGACAGACAGAATTCCCTCACTTTCCAATTGAAAAAGCAAACAGTATGGTCACAGCGTAGGATAAAATATTTCACTTTCACTAGCAGAAATCAGTTCTATACCCTCCATAAACTGTGGTTACCCTAGGGCAGAATAACAGCTACCAGGAAACATTGTTTCACTCACTTTTATATATAATAATGTATACCAAACTGGAAAACAAAAACATTTTAAATCTTGGGACAATGGAGTGTACCGTACAAAGCGCAGAAGAAACAAAGGGCTGAAAACTACAAAAACAGGCGTAAATTGACAATTGAATTTCCCATAAGTCCACGTGAAGGGGACAATCGGCAACGAGTGGGCAAACTGGATTTTGTCAGTGAAATTTTGCTGCATGTGACTGGCGAGCTGTTTACAGACGCTTGACAAATCCAAGATTTTATTATTGTTACGCTCTTGGAATCCAGATATGAGTGCTTCTGTGTGGCTGAGTGAGAGCCAACCCTTTTACCAAAGGTGAGTGCAATATTTATTTGTACTAAATGTTTGTAATGTAGTTTTCAAACGAGTGTCTTTTGAACCATTGTAAACAATATCTAGTTTAGATATTGCTTTCCACTTTGGTATGAGTCACAAGTGTTGGCTAATTAAACATTGCATTAAAATATGTCCAATCAAAGCCATTTTTGATGCGCAGGCGGAGAGCCATAGGACTTTTAGCAACAATAACGTCCCATAATATTTCAAGATCATGGGGGATTACATGTTGGTATTTTCATTTGAGGGTGTCTTTGGGCCATAATTTATGAATATTAGCCGATCTTAGTCATTCAAAGACGTTAAACTACTCGGTACATTTTCAGACTGTTAGGAATATGATTCAGAGCTACTTGCCAGCATAACACCCAGCAGTTTTCTCATCCTGTTTTCTGGCAGAAAATCGGCGGCGGACATCTTGGTCAAGCCTTTAGTGATTGGCTTGGGGCAGGCATATGCAGGTCAGCAGGGGCTACTTAAGCGACATAGTAGTGCATCTGCGCACCACCACTGACAAAGCAGGAAGTTGTTTCTAAGTATCATTCATGCATTTGTTAGCGTCTTTAGGTATTGTGATCCAGTTTGATGTGTGCTAGCTTTGGTGGAGTGAAACGTTTTTAGTTTTCACGAGGCACTTAATTTTATCTGGTCTTATTTAGGCTGTGTCGAGAGTGCTAGTCAACTTGGGATTTCTTGTTTTTCCTCAAAGCAAATCAGTGGTTGCCATTTTTGTCGTGACACCATAGCACGTCCACCAGCAGTGGGTATGAAAGTGGTGCTCCAAATGCGGGGAAAGGCAAGTCTGTTTGCGGTCATCTGCCCCCACTCAAGGTTTGAAGGCTGGTAAGTGCCCTTTGAGATATGGCCTTTGAGAAATATTGTGACTTACCCTCTCCATTACAAACTCTGCGGCAGTATTCGGTGGAAAATCTTACTAGACCAGGCCTTTACTTTGTACAACCGTGTTCCCGCTTCCTATCTCAGTGTTACTCAAACATTTCGCTGCAGGGGACTTTGATTAATGCACGGTCAGCAGCAAGAAATCATACGCAGCTTAATTGGAGATTTTGATCTGGATATTCTCTGTATTAAGGAGACATGCCTCCGCTATGTTTTTCTGGACATCTGAAAGGAAGGTCATGATTCCTTCTGATTGTTCTGTGATATATCCTCATTCGCTGGAGAAACGTGGGGAACTTGGAACTTGTCTTCATTTACAAGAACTATTAAAAATGCAGTAAATGTCTGTAAAATGTCCATAAACCTTTACGGTGACAGCTCTTTGAGGGCCTGCGTGAGGGCCATTGAACTATAGGCCTCCTAATGGGGGAAGCAACCAGAAGAACCACGCTGGAACAACGAGGGTCGTTACCCATGAAAGCGGAACAATGCTTTCCTGAACAACAACCTGTTTTCCTCTTCCTTAACCACGCATGTCCGGAACAACAAACATGCATGGTTAAGGCAGAGGAAAACAGACTCCAGATCGAAAAGGACGCGGTCAGGTAAGTGCGGCTGGGGTAGGGTTGTTGGGTTAGTTGTGGGGTGGGGTGTTGGAGTGGTTTTAGGGGTGGGGTGGGGGGTTGGGTGGTTTTAGGAGCAGGGATGGGGGTCAGGGTAGTTTTAAGTTTTGGAGGCGGGGGTGGGGAGGGTCCTGGTAATTTTAGAGGGCACGGTGGGGGGTTTGGGGGAGGTTTAGGTTTTAGGGGCAGGGATGGGGGGTCACGGTAATTTTAGGGGCAGGGGTTGGGGTGGTTTTAGGTTTTAGGGGCAGGGGTGGGGGGTTGTAGGAATTTTAGGGGTGGGGATGGTGGTCGTTGCAGTAGTTTTAGGGGCAGGGGGTCTGGGGGGTTGCATGCTGGAACCACGCATGCCCTTCCACGTATGCCTTTACCAGGAATGCCTTTCCAATGAAAAATCATTGTTAAGGCATTCGTGGTAAAGGCATTAGTGGTAACAATATGGTCGTTGTTCCGTCCGCGTTGTTCAGATATGCATGGTTCTAACATGCATTGTTCCGACATACATTCTCCTAATGGTAGCCTTGAAGCAACAAACCTTCTGTCCTCTGCTCTGTTAGAAATAGAAATTGACGCATCCCAGGTTGTCATGCTCGTGGACTTAAAAACCCATTGTCTTAACGTGTTATTGTGTCGACACAAACCATTACTTCTCAATTGCTGAGGAATCTGTTGATATTAGACATGGCCTTCCACGTACAGCTGATCAAATACTACATATGATCAGGTCAGATCTATTTTAGTTCTGATTGCTCCCTCTTTAGAGCCAGGGAGGAAAACTTTGCAAAGGTCATTCAAATGGTGCACCAAGGAATTAGCAGTTGGTTGTCATGGGTTGCGCAAGAAGGAACATCTTTGGCATTTTAACTACCCCGCTATTTAAGTAGCCTGACAAAAAGTAAATTACATTTGCAAATGAACAATACATAAAACCATGATATGTTTCTTTTCAACTTGGATTTTTTCTGCCCCCAACATCGCAGCAGCAGTTTTCTCCTCCATTAGCAAACTTAGAAACCCTCTAAAGACTCGATAGATCTGATACAAAATGCAGCCTAATAGCAGATTACTTTATCAGCAAGATCATTAATATCGCAGACAACATGCCAAGGTATTCTAGCTCTATATGAGAACAAAGTTGCTATTTAGAAAAACTTGCCCAGCTACCTTTTGAAGACTTCCTTAAATTGGTGTGGAGGGGCAACCATTCTGATTCGCCTGAAGATCCTATTCCCACCACAAACTTTAAAGAATTATTACTGTTAGACTATTCTTCTGTGTCTATTGTCAATGCCTTTCTTTCATCTGGTGTGGACCCCAGTTGCCTTAAAGTCGCTTCTGTGATACCTTTGCTAAAGAAGCCTTAATTAGGCATCCCACAGACGGTCTATCTATCGCCCCATTTCGCAGATGCCTTATTTGATGAAACTGTCACTAAGTGCTGTTTTCCAAAATAAATCGACTTTTGTAGAGATCAACAATTTATTGTACCCTCTGCAGGTGGGTTTTTGGAGTAGAGGAAGCACAGAGAAGGTGGTGATTTTTGAGCTCATTTGGCACTTGCAGATATGAGTCTACAAATCTCTGAGCTTTGTTAGTTCTATTAGACCTTTCAGCAGCATTCAGTCCTGTGTATCATCTGATTTGTTTAATCAACTGGAGGAATTCAGTTTCAAAGCTATACTTGGGAGTGGTTCTGCAGTATTTTAGGTGAGAGATAGTTTTAATTTAAAATGAGTGCCAATACACCTGCTATTCACACTATTAGATGCTGGGTTCCCCAGGGACCAACACTATGCCCACTTGTGTTTAATCTATTTGTGGCCGAGCTGGTTAAATTAATCCAAGCACATGAGCTTCACCTCTTTTCTATGCTAACAATACCCAGATAATATTAAAGATCTCCAATGATCTGAGTGGTACAGCTACAAAACTATTGTTTTGACTTTCACAGGTCAAACAATGGATGAGCAATTATCACCAAAGGCTGAACTGCAGTAAAACAGGGATCCCTGGTCTTTAATGACCAGAGATCTCTGTTCCTTTAAGACTTACACCAATTCAGATTTCTCTGTTCTGGCATGTCTGACTAGCCCAGCACAGTTGCCAGTTTCCAGTGTGAAGAATCTAGGAGTTAAAATGAAATGGACTCAGCTTTACTTCTGCCTGAGCATTTTAAATCAGTAGCAACCTCCTGCTTCTCTCAGTTTTGTAATCTGAAGAGAATTACCCATCAATACTTGTTCTCGCACAATGTGCTGATGCTCAGTGTGTATATATTGGCTCAGCTAGATCACTGCAATACCATGTATCTTGATTTACCTGACTGTCTCATCTGTAAGCTCCAGCTAGTGCAAAAGGATGCAGCAAGACCGGTGCTAGGCCTATGAGCTATTGATCCAATCTCCCATGTTGTAGCCTTCCTCCATGAGCTACCTGTCAAAGAACACATATGTGAGAAAATAGGTAATTTGGTTTTCTGAGGTGTGTGCCCTGGTCAAGCAACAGCCATAATCCCTTGCAGGGTGAACCATAAAAAGTCACTAAATTAACGTGTGCCTAACTCGGCATAGCTTGGCACAAAAAGCAGTCAGGCTTAACTTAGATACAGTGTGTAAAGTATTTATGCAGCACACAAACAGTATAAAAAGAAAACACAACACAAGAAAGATTCCAAACCATTTTATAAAAATAGAGTCAATCTTAATACATTATTTGACACCAAAAGAACAAAAATCAAATCAGTAAAAACAGAGTTATGAATTTTTAAAATTTTAAATTCAAAATAATGCTTAAAATAGTAAAAGAGAAAAGTGCCAACCACAGCCATCTGGTCATGCAAAACTGGGGCAAAGTCAAAAGTTAAGACTGACCACAATAGAGCTTGGCTCCGGTACACAAAGTGTATTGGGCCCAGTGCGCGATTGCCTTCGGACTTCGGAAATGTTTTGAAGAATAAGAATCTGAGAAGGTAGAATTTCAGCAGGGCAAGGCTACAGGAGTGTTTGAGGGGAAAGCAGCATTGTCGAATAGCCATGTAGCGGAGTTGCAGTGAATATTTTTACCTTTGGGTTTAGCCACTGGATGAAGCAGAATGCTGTAGATGAAGATAGTTGCACAGGGTTGTCTACCCCTTTGGCGAAGGACTGCTGAAATTGATTTGCTGCTGTTGAGAAGAACATAGCAGCAAAAGCAGTGAAGTCAATCCGACAGGTGATAACCTTGGGTGGATAACTGAGCAGGTTTGTCCCAGGCTCCTCCCAGTTCTCTGAGCACTTTTTGGCCACATTTTATCTAAGGCCTCAGTTTTGGAAAACTGCCACCTGGACACCTTTAGCACTACAGCCACAGTCCAGCCATGAGTGGATGAATACCGCTTGGGGGTTAAAGACTCATTTTGTCTATTTCCATGAGGTGCAGGGTCTTGCATACTTGCTTACAGCTGGGTCCAAACTGGAATGCCTTGGTGAGCAAAAAACCTGATAAATTAATCCCACATTTGTGACTGGGGGTGAATGTTTGATTTGCTCTGTATTCCATCCATCATTTGTTCTTTTTGCTCTGGGCTACCTAGGGTCTACCTCAGGGGTGACATATATGTAATAAAAGGGAAGTGTAAGGCTTTGGCAAGGGAGTTTTAGTGCCAAGTCGACATGACAGTGTGACACTGTATTCAGGTTGCAATTGCAGGCATAGGAAATTTTAAGGTGGCACAAGAAGCGCTGCAGGCCCACTGGTAGCATTTAATTTACATGCCCTAGGTTAATGGTATGCTACTCTACAAGAGATGTACATGTAAATTAAATATTACAATTGTATGTAAACCAATTAAACCATGTTTTGCACTAGCATGTTAGTACTAGCTAGCAGTCATAAAGTGCCCACAGTTCTAAGGACAACAAATACACAAATCTGGCAAAAGTAGGAGGAAGGCAAAGCGTTTTGGAGTGACCCTGTAGAGAGGTCCATTACCCACACAACACCCCTCCAACCTAAAGCCAGGATAGTTTAATCAATAACTTAATGGACATCCCTGCTTAGGTGATAGAGCATGGAGAATGGCCCTGTACTGCAGGGGCACTTGTGAGTTCTATGTCTCTCTAAACTCAGTTGGACCCATCTGTCTATACTCTCATGAGCTACTTAACTGATCCATGGGGAGCCCTTCTCCTCACCTGTAGATCCCATCTGTAAAGCACCTAACCTTAACTTGCTCCCAGATGCATCCCAGAAGTCAGACTGTACCACTATGGCCAAAAAAGTGATATGGCCGATCCCACCCTTTGGGTCCGACTTCTTTCTCCAACCCAAGGAAAACTCTGTCCATAAAAACAGCAACCAATAGGTGCCACTGACAGCTGTCAGTGTCAAAAGCCAGGCCCCAGTCGTCCCGGGGGTCTTTCACCTCTGAAGTTTCTCAGAGTGGGAGACAATAGCCCCAGGTGTTAAGCACCCTTTTTCAACTCTCCCTCCTTCCAGCCCAGGGGTAGTAGCCTGAGGCTGATCACTCAGTCCAGGGTCTATACCCTGAGATTGAACAGGAGTCGGGAGGAGTACTCCCTTCCCCTGCCCTGCCCCCCAACTGGGCCTCTGTACCTCCACTGTGGAGTGGTACCCCCAGAAACCAGAACTGATATGGCACCTGTTGTGGCTGCCCCGCCCAGCTCTACTAACACTGTGGACCTCCCATCAGTGGATAGTCCCTTGGTACAGACCATGTACCCTTGCATGCCCTTCCTCTGGAAGCAGCTCAAGTATGGGGCTTGGGGATGGGGCATCTTGGGTCTCCACCCACCATAACCACCCCTCCTACCCTTGGAAGCGACATGGAACTAATTTCCCCCCACACTATTGTGGGGCCTGTCTGGGTCACTGTGCCCCCCCACTCTGTAGCATCAGTAAGGGGTGGTTGAACCACCCTCCTTAGGATCATTCCTCAATGCCTTGTCAGACATTCATGTACTTACCCAGAGGTCTGCCTCCTTTGTAATCTCCCTGAGGTCAGTGAGCTTGCAGTCAACCAGATGTTAGCGTAGCTCTGGAAAACAGTGAATGAGCATGTGCTCTCTGGCAATTAAATTGTGCAGCCCTTCATAGGTGTTTACCTCACTACCCTTCACCCAACCATCCAGTGCTTTGGGAAAATAGTCAACAAAATCCCCCCAGGACAGGTGAGACAGGCTCTGCCTACCCCTGAAACTCAACGTGTACTCTTCTGGAGTAACTTCATTTTTCTTGACAAGGGTGTAATTCATGGTAGAATACCTCAGCCAGTCCCTTTTCTCTTGGCAAGTTGGGTGTCCCTACCATCACCAAGAAAATGCATAAAAATGTCAGCTCCCCATTCCTCCTCAAGGTTTTCTGTACCTTTAGAGCACCCTCATTGTTTTATCTATATTGTTCATTGGCATTTTTAGTTCCAGATAACAGTGACCAAACCATCAACAAATAATGGCAAATACATCATTGTATAGGACAACAACATTCTCAATATTCAGCAGTGAAAATGAGAAACACAGTAGTTTAATCTCATTTAGTAACATAACATGGAGAAGCACATAGTGCCTATGTAAGTCAGATTTCATTTGTACAGTTTGTAATCCCCAAATGAGGAAGATGGGTCAGGTTGATACATTCCCCAAATTAACACCAGTAAAGAATATTTCTTCAACTACAATTATTGAGACCGTGCAAACTCAAACATGTCTGTGCAATCCGAGAAAAACTGTAAAGAGCTAAAGACCGGGTGACCTAAGGTCAGGCTTGGAAGCCCAATGCCAAAATCTCTGTGTGGGCAATAAACTAAGTGTAAAAAGGGGAAGACGCCGGGTGTGGGCATCTATGTGAGTCCATGTGCAGGAGAGCGCTCTCCTCTCCCGCCTTCTCTCGGGCAGCCAGTGGTAAGGTCCCACCCAGAATGCACCCAGCAAAAAGCTCCTAGTGCATGTATGTCCTAGGAGTGACCGTTTGATAGCTAATCCACCCTGTGTGAGGGCCCAGAGATACTGGTGGGTTATGGCCATGATCAAGAAAGGGCACATAGCTTGTTTTGTAACTTGAGCCAAATGTGTCCCTTAGGGTGGCTGCACCCTCCTCCTCCCATGTCCACGATGCATGCACCACAGCATCAGCCTCATCAGTTGCCAACCTAAGCACCAGCTGGAGCCAGCAGTCAGTCGAAGGCCAATGTGCAACCTTCCATGACATGGCCATTAGTCATTTGAAGAGGGCCATAGCCAGAAAGGCTATTTGTTGATAATATTTAGTGTGTTTCCTGGGTTTGGTAATTCTCAATAAACAGAGCTGGGGTTCGGGTGGAGCCACATATACATAACCTGTGACACATGTTCCAATATCTACACCCACCTCTGTGCCAGCAGAGGGAATTCCACACCATGCAAAGGAAGATCACATTGTGGTGGCCACACCAAGGTCATATCAGGGTTGCCCCTGGAAACATTGCATGAAGCCGGTGCAGTGTGAGGTGAGTGTGATGTACATACTTGAACTGGGTAAACTTCAGACAAGCATTACGAGACACGTTTCACCTGTTGGAGTACCATATTCCAGTGCTTGGTAGATACAGCGACCCCTAGAGCCAGGTCTGCATCCACTGCTTGTAGTGTTGCGTATAGCACTGTTATAGCCTTACAGCTTAGTTCATGGGTCAGTATGCACTGCAACATACGATGGAGGGTTGGGGCCTCCTGCCCCACCACCCAGGTGTTTTTAATTTCTTGTATAAAAGCATTGTAAGCCAGGGATTGACCATCTTCAAGGTCAAATACCTCCTGAATCTCTTGAAAGAAAACAGTTCCCCATCACTGTACAGATATCCCAAACAGTACACCGGGTCATGGGCTCCAGCAGGGCCCTCATCTGGGGTATGTCTCAGAGTAGTAACTGTGGGGTGTAGGGTGGTGCACCACATTGTAGTTGTATATATCTATTCTAACACAGCTTTGCAGTATGTGCCACTCTGCTCATGCCTCGGGGTAGGCCACCACGCGTTAGCAACTATTCCAGCAGGCAAAATCCACCCAATTCCTCTCTAATCACATCACATCCCATGCCAGCCAGTGCATGGCCCATTGCAGCTGCACAGCTGCAAAGTAAAGTTCGAGATCAGGTACTCCCAAACTGCCTTCCGTTAGCAGTTACTGGACTGCCCAAATAGATACTCACTTACGTGCTCTGTCTGTCACTCACTATGGTGTGACTGGCACTTGTGCCTCTTGGGCCAGTGGTAGGGATCCCATTTACCTGATAGGAGTGAAAGTGCCTACTCTTACCCTCAGGGATCACCAGCTTACCATCTGGGCCCAACTCCCAGCACAATGCTATGAGGACCTCATCATCTGAGGAGTCCTCCTCTAAGGATACACTGGACAGTCCAGTGCTAACCATCTTCTTGAGATAGGCTGCATCACCTGATTGCTGACAGTCAAATCACGCCCTGTTATCCAAGATCGTGTTTTAACCATGGGTTGGTCAGAGTGGGTTCTGCTATCCTCATTTTTAGGGTTCTGAGGTAATGTGAGGGTTGCTACTGTGAGCTTACCACCCCCTCCGTAGGTTTTGGTGGACCTGACCCCCCCCCCTTCTTACAACCTCCTGGGACATGGTAAATACTCTGGTTCTCAACCACTCATTAGCTTCCTCGCCCCGGTCTCTGGGACTATACAGCTTAGAGTCCCCTAGATACTCGCGTAACTTATCTGAAATACAGTTAGTCAAGGTGTGCTCCTTCATGATCAAATTGTATAGCCCTCTATTTACTTTGCTACCCTGTATCGAGTGCTCTAGTACCTCAACTGAGGTGTCTACCAAGTCAACCTAAGACTGGGTATTGACCTGCTGAATATCCCTAAACTTCGTCCTATGCTGCTCTGGGGTGATACCACACTTTTGACATCTCTTCATATTGGGAAAGGACTCTGGTTCATCCTCCCCTAGGGTCAGGAGCTTATTCCTCCCACATATTGGGATCAGTTCCCATAGAAGTGAACTCCAGTACTGAGCCCTAACATTTCCAATCCTTAGAGCCCTCTCAAAGGCTCTCAGCTACTTGTCAATGTCATCAACCTCTTGGTAGTTAGGGACAATCCCCTTAGGTGGTCTGGGGCAAAACCGACCACCCGTGGACACCTCAAACTCTACTTAATGCCACCATCTCTCTGCTCTCCTACTGCCCACTTCTTCTTCTCCAGGGCCAACTTCCTTTGCCCTTTGAGAGCAGATAGAAATTAGGAGTTTGGGGTCTCTGAACTCATAATTTAAAAATACATCTTTTAGTGAAGTTGGTTTTTAGATTGTTAGTTTGAAAATGACACTTTTAGAAAGTAGGCATTTTCTTGGCTAAACCGTTCTGTGACACTGCCTGTTTGTGGATTCCCTGTCTGGGTCAGTTTGACAGTTGGGCTGTTTGTGAATCTCCTCTAGACAGTAAGACAAAGGAAGCTGGGGTAGAGCCTGCATATCCTGATGAGCTATTGGTGCTTGAGTGGAGGGAGGAGTGGTCACTTACACCTGAATGGGATGTGCCTGCCCTCTCACAATGCAGTCTCCAACCCCCTGGTGTGTGTCTGGGGCCTGGCCTGTGCAAGGCAGGATCTTGCAAACAACAGAGACTTTCCTTTGAAGTAGGCCTACTTCAAAGGCAGAAAGGGATATAAGTAATGGACCCAAAACCTTGAAAATTAGATCACTTTAAGATAACTTATGGAAACAAGAGGAACCTCTGCCAAGTAGAAGAGTGGAAGAGCTGAGGAGAAATGCTGCCCGTGCCTGTGACTGTGCTTTGTTGGGCTATCCTGCAGTTGCTACTCCTGCCTGTTAAAGGGGACAAAAACTGGAGTTTATTGTGCATTCCTGCTTGAGAAGAATCTCCAAGGGCTTGAATTGAGTTTGACTCCTGTTTTGAAGTCTCAGGACCTTCAACGACTTCCTCTGCCAACACCTGGACTATCTGCTGGGATTCCTGCCCTGCCAAGTGGTGCCCTATCCAGTCCCTAGGCCCTTGAAAGGTGAAATTGGCTGAACAACGAGCTGAAAATCCTCACAGAGCACCATCTGCAACACAGCTGATAAATGATGCGCCACCGAGTTCGCGGCTAAAATCGATGCTTTACCTGCATCTCGGCTGGGAGATCAATGCCTCACGGCTGGAGAAACGACACACAACATCTGCTTGCAGCTGCTGATAATGACACAAACCCCACACACCGTGGTTTTCGAACACCGTGTGACCGGATTTTCAACGCATCGTCCCTGGGCATCAAAGTCAACCGACTCTGCACAGATCCTAGGTGCCCCATCTGTAGATCAACGCATCGCTCTCTTGCGAGGGAGAAAAACAACACCGCCAACTGGACTGGAGAAAAAACAATGCACGGCCTCCCTTGCGAGGAAGGAATCGACGCACCGCTGCCTTTTCCGATGCACGGTCGCCTGTGTGCTTTCATTTTTTACGCTAAGCAAGTACTTTGTGAAAAATCATTGTTAGCATTGTTTTCTATGAATTAAGACTCTTATACTTTTGAAAATGTATATTTTAACTTGTGTATGTTGAAATTTTGGTCTTGCTTGATTTAGATAAATATTGTCTATTTTTCTAAATTGGTGTGTTGTCCATTTTGTATTGTTTTGACTGTATTACTGTGTGGGTTGGTACAAATAGTTTACACATTGCTTCTGAGTTAAGCCTGCCTGCTTGTGCCAAGCTACCCAGTGGGTGAGCGGGGCTAACCAGGTGTGTTTCTCCTTTGCCCTGACTAGAGTGATGGTCCTTGCTTGGACAGGGAGAGGGTAACCTGACTGCCAACCAAAGACCCAATTTCTAACAATGAAATTAAACACAAATACTGGATCCCACCACTGTGCACCAAAAATGTTGGAAAGTGGATTACTAACGAGGGAAGGTAGATACCTACACTTAAAAATAGGCCACAAACCACCACTGGGTCTAGTCAAGGACTCACTAAATTAATCCTTGCACAACCCTTGGTAGCTTGGCCCACAAGCAATTAGGTTTAATTTAGGAGACAAGTGTGCAAAGCATTTAATATCAAAACAACAACTTTGAATAAGTATAACACACCACACAATAAAATTCTGACACCAATTATCTTCTTCCAGACGTCCTCCTTGAGTCCTTGTAGTGGCCAGAAACTTGATCCAATGTTCCAGAAGCTCTGAGTTGCTTCTTTTGGAGTTGGGACTACAATTCCCAGAATGCGTCTGGTCAGAATCCTTAAATCGCCACTCAACGCTGGTCAGCTGGGTTCTTCTTGCAGAACTTGATCCAGCGTACTCTGGTCAGCTCCTTTTTACCTGTAGCTTACAGAGAATCCACTCCTAAAGTTGCAGAAGCAAGGCAAAGTCCTTTTCTTGGTGAAGCCCTAAGTGTGCAGCTGATGCAGTCCTTGTGGGTTCAATCCTTAAGAAGCAGACCAGGGGTTCAACAGTGCAGCCCTACTTCTCCAGTATCTTCTTTAAGCAGAGAGCTGAATTGTGGGGCAGCTCTTGCCCTATTTATCCTTGCTCCTGGGTTGGGAAGCAGGGGGTGATCCTATCCAATGGGATGCAGGCTGCCACACTCTGAGGTGACCACTTCCTGTGAAGAGTGGCAAAAATCAGTCCCAGAAAGCCATATTCTCTAAAAATCCAACATGGAGAAAATTCCTCCTGAAGATTCGATCTGGCTGAGCACATCCAAAGGTGTGGCGAAGTCTCCCTAACACACCCCTTTCAGCTTATCTCCTAATCTAATCATTGGGGCTCTGATCTGTCTAGGGGAGCAGGAAATGGGGAAGGTCCTGTTTCTGTCCAAGTGGTTTCCTCTCCTTTGAAGACGAGTTTGTCAACTCTTCCCCCATCCTGCAATGCCATCTCCTGCAGGAGTTCTCATCCCACAGAAGCCTACTTTGTCTCAGCCCAGGCCACTTCACACCTTATTAGGTAGCTTGGCTCATGCTGCCAGAGGCTGACCAATCAGGAAAGAGCAATACAAGGCTGAATTTGGTAACTTTCAGAAAAAATTCTAAAACGCTCTCTCTGGGCTAGTGATAATAAATTCAACATTGGCAAGTTTTGAGACTATGTATAGCAATTATAACACAATTGGATACCAAAAATGAAATATTTAGCTGCTCTCTGTCAGAAATAGACTTTACTATTTTTAGATCAAGTCTCCCAATGTTAACCTTTGGAGCCAATTGACTACAATCGGGAAAACAAAGGTATGTGGGGAGCACTGTGAATAAATTGAAACTACGTTACATGATGCAGATGTGAGGAACTTGCACTCTAACAGCATTCAAAATGTCAAACAGAAACTCCAAGGAGGTGACAGAGAACAGGATCTGTGGGGGGTGGAATCAAGATGGATTATATTGATGAGGACAGAGCAGCCATGGTGCTTGAATTTGGATGCTGAACTGCATGTACACTTTTAATATAATCATTTTGTAGACACAGGTTGATCGTATTTATGATAAGGTTTTGAGGACAGACATACATATGTAGCTTGAGCTCTGGGAAAACATGACTTGTGACTCTGATCTGATTATGGGGTTCATTAGATTATGTAACAATCAGATTGATAATGTACTGCTACAGGATATCCACCTATACACAGGTATGATGGGAAACATGATTTGTGATTCTGATCTGATTGTGGGGCTTATTGGGTTATGTAACATTCATATTGATAATGCACTGTAAAAGGTTATCTATCTTTACAAAGGTACGAGTACAATCTGATTTGTAAATCTGATGAAAAAGATTGCCAACCGAGAGAGAGACAAGCCAGGAGCACCCACTCAATCTGAGCCACAGAACACCATCACCCATATCCCATCCATGTACCTCACAGCACACACCCCAACACAGCACCCCACACACCCTCACACATACCACTCACACCACATCCATGGCACCCCAAAGACACCCCAGGTTTTCAGAGGAGGAGCTAAGCGTCATGGTGGAGGAAATTATCCGGGTGGAGCCACAGCTATTCGGATCAGAGGTGCAGCAAACGTCCATTGCAAGGAAGATGGACCTATGGCGGAGAGTCACGGACAGGGTCAACGGCGTGGGACAGCACCTCAGAACAAGGGATGACATCAGGAAGAGGTGGAATGACCTACGGGGGAAGGTGTGTTCCGTGGTTGCAAGACATCAGGTAGCGGTACAGAGGACTGGCGATAGACCCCCACCTCCTCCCCCACAACTAACAACATGGGAGGAACAAGTTTTGGCGATCATGCATCCTGAGGGCCTGGCAGGAGTAGCAGGAGGACTGGACTTTGATAAGTTAAATCTTTACTATTATATCCCCCACCCTACCTGCAAGCTATCCCTACCCTCACCCCCATCACTCCACCACCTCACATATAACCCACTATAACAATCCACCCCTCACAAATCCAAGGCCTGCATGCCACACCAATGCATGTACACCCATCACAGACCTGCATGGGCACCCATCAACAAAGCATGCACATTAGAGAGAATCACCTAGCCCACAAAATCACAACTCACACAAGGCAAAGCTGACAGGGCAATCACAACCATACAGGGAAACACACCCATGCACAAGATGGCACATGCAGATACAATAACACTGCATTTACATCCCTACAGGACCCCACTCAACGTCACCGGGGAAGAGGTGCCACCAACATCCAGCCCCCACCCCCAGAGGAGGCCCACAGTGATGACAGCAGCTCTCCACGCCTGGATCACGATAACCAACCCTGCCACAGTCCAAAACCACCACAGAGCCTCCCCCTCAGGAAACAAAACCAAAGCACCCATTCAGCTGGCCCATAACTCTGTCCCCAGGACACGTCAATCAGCAGTGTGTCCACCACTACAGGGTCACCAGGCAACCCCACAAACCAAAGACAATCAGGGACCTGGGGTCAGTGGCAGTGGGCACATGGTTCAGGGGACAGTGGCACAGGACAACAGGGAAACTGGGAGGACTGCGGTGAGCCAGGGGAAGGACAGGCCAAGGGAACCCACTCCCCACGAGGCACTTGCAGGGATCCTGGGAGCATACCACCATTCCCAGGAGACCTTGGGCCAGATACTGGCCAAGTTGTAGGAGACCCAGCAGGAGGGACAGTACCTGGGGATCAGGGAGGACCTCAAACACATCCATACCATCCTGGTCACCATTGCAGGGGGTGCTGGCTGACATGGCCAACACCATGACGGAGGCAGTGGCACACCAACGGGCCCCTGACATTAGCCACCCCGAAGAACAGCCCTCCACCTCCGCCGGCGCTAGTGGACAGGAGGCCCCACACAGGACCAACAGGCCACCAACTCCCCACCCCCTGCAGAAGGAGAACCACCACACAAAAGGCCCTGCGATCCAGGCAGAAGCCAGATAACATTGCCAAGACCCCTGCCAGGAAATTAGAGGCCCATAAATATCACCCTTGTGTCCCACTCTGTCACCCTGTCCACCTTGAACTGCCATTGCTCGACTTCCTATGCCCCCTTGGACAATGCACCTGTGATACAAAGAGACTGACTCTATCAGGACATTCCTCCACCATCACCCCAGCCCATTGCACATCCCCCTCCACCTCTTAGCACTTAAATAAACACCCTTAGAACAAATACAACTATGGAGTCTGTCAATTGATTGAATTCTGTATTAGTTCAACAAGCTGTAAACATTTCATTTCATATGTATAGTAATATATACATTGGGATGACCTGTAGTGGGCAGCACTTAACACACCAGGAGCCAGAGTGGGCCATAGAGATCTGAAAATAGAGACACCAAAGGGTACAGTAAGTGGCCATTAGACATAGGGAAATCAGGCTGCCATGTCCAATGTCTAACACAAAACTGCAATGGAAAGTGAAGTTCCAGTGTCTTACCTGTGTGTCACTGGAAGTACTGTTGTTTGAGTAAGCTTCTGTTGTCCATATCTTCTTCCTCTGCCTCCTCTTGCTCACTGTCCACAGGCTCCACCGCTGCCACAAGACCATCTCCAGGCTCATCTTCCTTCAGAAAAGGCACTTGACGTCTCAAGGCCAGGTTTTGCAACATCCAACATGCAACGATGATCTGGCACACCTTCTTGGGTGAGTAGTACAAGGATCCACTTGTCAGATGGAGGCACCAGAACCTTGCCTTCAGGAGGCCAAAGGTTCTTTCAATTAACCTCCTTGTTCGCCCATGTGCCACATTGTAACGTTCCTCTGCC
Source organism: Pleurodeles waltl (assembly GCF_031143425.1). Classification (NCBI taxonomy): domain Eukaryota; kingdom Metazoa; phylum Chordata; class Amphibia; order Caudata; family Salamandridae; genus Pleurodeles; species Pleurodeles waltl. The sequence continues at coordinate 591,549,984 of NC_090436.1, read as the reverse complement.
CTTGTCCTGGCATTCCTCTCTGGGGTCAGTATCAATGAGAGGTTGGGGTAACCAGAGTCACCTGCAAATATTCAAGGGATACCTGTTAGACATACACTCACCCTTAGGGACAACCCCACTCCCACATACCTACATCAAGTGGGTGGGGACCATGAGCTCACCTATTACCCACACCCTGAGCCTCTAGAGTTAAGACATCACATATGGAATGCTGCTATTCCTCAAGATAAAGGCATCATGCATAGAGCCAGGATACTTGGCGTTCACATGGGAGATGTACTGGTCTGCCAAACACACCATCTGCACATGCAGAGAGTGAAAGCTTTTTCTATTCCTGAACACTTGTTCATTCCTCCAGGTGGGTTGACAAATGCTACATGTGTACCATCAATGGCACCAATTATGTTGAGGATATGTCCCAGGGCATAGAATTCAGCTTTCACTGTGGCCAAATCCTCCACCTGGGGGAATATGATGTAGCTGCACATGTGTTTCAGCAGGGCAGACAACACTCTGGTCAACACGTTTGAGAACATAGGCTGTGACATCCCTGATGCCATGGCCACTGTCACTTGGAAGGAACCACTTACCAGGAAATGGAGCGATGACAGGACCTGCACTAGAGGGGGGATATCTGTGGGCTGGCGGATAGCTGAAATCAGGTCTGGCTCCAATTGGGCACACAGTTCTTGGATTGTGGCCCTATCAAATCTGTAGGTTAGGATAATGTGTCTGTCCTCCATTGTCGCCAGGTCCACCAGGGGCCTGTACACAGGAGGATGTCTCCATCTCATATTCCTCCTCAGGGGTTGAAGTCTAGGGAGAAAAACGGTGAGCAGAGGGACCTATTTACACATCTGTTGAATTAATGATGCATCTCTTCCTTTACAGAAACAGTATGTGAAGACGAGGGTCAGTTGATGTGCCAATGTCTGCTGTGATGCAGTTAGGTGCCATGCCCTGTGCCCCCCTGAAATGGCAGCTGCCTGAGCTCTGTGGAGTGACAAGTGGAAATGAGGTAATTCCACTGGCGTTGTGCGCCATAGGGGTCGGCAGTCGATGACCACGGCGCAACTTCGCATTGGTTAACATTGGGCCTTATGGGATCCAGGAGCCAATGGCAATGTACGCTGGCAGTGACAGTACGAACCGCCGTGGATGTGACCGCCATTTTCTATCTGTTCACTAACTTGCTATCTGACCTTCAACAGTAGAGGAACTACGCTGCAGGTGCTGCTGTGACCTGTGTCTGGAAGTGACAATGGCGCAATTGTCTGGGGAAAGGGCCCCTGCCTTCACTTCGGAGGAGTTGGAGAGACTGGTGGATGGGATCCTACCCCAGTACAGTTTACTCTATGGTCCTCCAGACAAACAGGTGAGCACACTGTGAGCATGATGCATGGGCCATGAATGTATGGAGTGCTGTGTGTGTGTCAGCCTCATGTAGGGGGAGCTGAGGGGTCCTGGGCAGAGTGATGCATGTATGGTGGTCAATGTCTGTGCGTAAGGGGATGGGAGGGGCATGGTGTGCCATGAGTATGACGGTCCGGACGGTATGACTAATCCTTTTTCTTCTGTCTTTTCCTTGCAGGTCAGCGCCCATCAGAAAAAGGGTATTTGGCGTGCCATAGCCAATGAGGTGAGAACCCTGGGGGTCTTTGACAGGCGGACCACCCACTGCCACAAACGGTGGGAGGACCTGCGTGCGCTGGGCAAAGAAGACGACAGAGGCCCAGCTGGGGCTGGCCTTCTGACGAGGGAGGGGTGCCCGTCGTACCATGACTCCCCTGATGTTCCGCATCCTGGTGGTAGCCTATCCGGAGTTGGATGGGTTCATGAAGGCATTGCAGCAGCCACAAGGGGTGAGTACAGATTCAGATTCCTGACTTTGCACGTGTTAAGGTTTTACCTGGGTGGGGGTTGTGGGCTGTGGGTGCCCCTGGACTAGGAGCGAACATGGCAGGGTAGGTCCTTTGTTGGGCAGGCTCTGAAGCACTCCAACCCCAATAGTGTTAGTGGCCATCTACTACTGCGCAGGGTCCTCTGGGTTTCAGGTGTGCAGCTAATGGCATTAGGCATTGTACCCCATGGGCTGGTGAATAGCTATGTAACTGGTAGTGCATGGCCTAGTGCATAGGGCTGGTCCCTGTGCGTTGTGTACGCTATCAGTAGTGTTGTTGCTGGCATTGATCAAGTGTATCCTCTGTCTCTCCCCCCCTTTTCGTCATGTCACCCTGTCCTTGTGTGCATTAGCATTATCTGGTGTAGGAGCAGAGGCACCGGTGATGGAGGGAGCTGCATCCCACATGGGCCTGGAGGCCGAATCCACCAACGGTGAGGGCACCAGTGGGACGGAGGGCAAGGGGAGCACCACAACAGAGACAGGAGGGGACACTACCGACAGCGACTCCTCCTCCGATGGAAGCTCCCTGGTGGTGGCGGACACCTCTGTGGCCACCCCAACAATAGGCTGGAGAAAAGTACCATCTTGCCTGGCATGTTACCCCCATTTTCACTTGTGTGTCAGTTTGTTTTTGCCTGTGCCACTGGGATCCTGCTAGCCAGGACCCCAGTGATCATAGTTTGTGGCCTATATGTGTTCCCTGTATCACTGAGGCTCTGCTAACCAGAACCTCAGTGTTTATGCTCTCTCTGCTTTTAAAATTGTCACTGCAGGCTAATTATCATTTTCACCAATTCTGATTGGCACACTGGAACACCCTTATAATTCCCTAGTATATGGTACCCAGGCACCCAGGGTATTGGGGTTCCAGGAGATCCCTATGGGCTGCGGGAGCTAAGACAATTCTTACACAGGACTGCCACTGCAGCCTGAGTGAAATAATTTCCACGTTATTTCACAGCCATTTTACACTGCCCTTAAGTAACTTATAAGTCACCTATATGTCTAACCCTCACCTAGTGAAGGTTAGGTGCAAAGTTACTAAGTGTGAGGGCACCCTGGCACTAGCCAAGGTGGCCCCACATTGTTCAGGGCAATTTCCCTGGACTTTGTGAGTGCGGGGACACCATTACACGTGTGAACTACATAAATGTCAATACCTATGTGTAGCTTCACAATGGTAACTGTGAACATGACCATGTAACATGTCTAAGATCATGGCATTGTCCCCCCAAGCCAAATCTGGTATTGGGGTGCCAAACCCATGCATCCTCGGGGCTCCAGCATGGACCCCGGGTACTGCCAAACTAGCTCTCTGAGGTTTTCTCTGCAGGTACCGCTGCTGCCAACTCTCAAACAAGTTTCTACCCTCCTGGGGTCTGGGCAGCCCAGTCCCAGGAAGGCAGAACAAGGGATTTCCTCTGAGTTACACCCTCTCCCTTTGGAAATAGGTGTTACAGGCTGGGGAGGAGTAGCCTCCCCCAGCCTCTCGAAATGCTTTGAAGGGCACAGATGGTGCCCTCCTTGCATAAGCCAGTCTACACTGGTTCAGGGATCCCCCAGCCCCTGCTCTGGCGTGAAACTGGACAAAGGAAAGGGGAGTGACCACTCCCCTGTCCAGTACCACCTCAGGGGTGGTACCAAGAGCTCCTCCAGTGTGTCCCAGACCTCTTCCATCTTGAATGCAGAGGTGTGAGGGCACAATGGAGACCTCTGAGTGGCCAGTGCCAGCAGGTGATGTCAGAGACCCCTCCTGATAGGCTCTTACCTGGTTAGTTAGCCAATCCTCCTCTGAGGGCTATTTAGGGTCTCTCCTGTGGGTTTCTCAGCAGATAATGAATGCAAGAGCTCACCAGAGTTCCTCTGCATCTTCCTCTTCGACTTCTGCCAAGGATCGACCGCTGACTGTTCCAGGACGCCTGCAAAACCGCAACAAAGTAGCAAGAAACCTACCAGCAACATTGTAGCACCTAATCCTGCTGGCTTTCTCGACTGTTTCCTGGTGGTGCTTGCTCTGAGGGCTGTCTGCCTTCACCCTGCACTGGAAGCCAAGAAGAAATCTACTGAATCTTCCCCCTGCTAACGCAAGCACCAAATTTCGGCATCACCAGTCCTCTGGGTCTCCTCTCATCTTGATGAGCGTGGTCCCTGGAACACAGGAGCTGGATTTAAGCGACCCCGACAGTCCAATGGTCCTTCTGTCCAAATTTGGTGGAGGTAAGTCCTTGCCTCCCCTCGCCAGACAGTAATCATGTGTACTGCATGATCTGCAGGTGCTAGGGCTTCTGTGCACTTTTGCAAGGATTCCTTCATGCACAGCACAGCCCAGGTCCCCCGCACTCTGTCCTGCATTGCTCAACTCGCTGAGTTGACCACCGGCTTCGTGGGACCGTCTTTTGTTGTGTTGAGATGACCACTGTGCTCAGATTTCTTGAACGCCTGTTCAAGTATTCTGTGGGTGATGCCTGCTTCTGCATGGGCTCTCTCTGTTGCTGACCGCCCCCTCTGTCTCCTCCTCCAAGGGGCGACCTCCTGGTCCTTCCTGGGCCCAGGCAGCACCCATTATCTTCAACTGAGACTCTTGTAGCTAGTAAGTCTTGTTTGCAGTCTTTCTGCGTGGAAACAACTCTGCATCCTCCAGCACTTCATGGGACATCTTCTGACCAAAGGAGAAGTTTCTGGCACCTTCCGTTGTTGCAGAATCTTTGGCTTCTTCCACCCAGAGGCAGCCCTTTTGCACCTTCATCCGGTGTTTAGTGGGCTCCTGCCCCCCCTGGACACTTGCGTGACTCTTGGACTTGGTCACCTTCTTTTGCAGGTCCTCAGGTCCAAGTATCTGTCTACAGTGCTTTGCAGTCAGTTGTTGCCTTTGCAGAATCCCCTATCTCGACTTTACTGTCTTTCTGGGGTAGTAGGGTAACTTTACTCCTACTTTTCAGGGTCTTGGGGTGGGTTATCTTGGACACCCTTAGTGTTTTCTTACACTCCCAGCGACCCTCTACACACTACACTAGGCCTTTCGTGGTTCGCATTCCACTTTTGGAGTATATGGTTTGTGTTGCCCCTAGGCCGATTGTGTCCTATTACATTCTATTGTGTTCTACAGTGTTTGCACTACTTTTCTAATTGTTTACTTATCTGATTTTGGTTTGTGTGTATATTTTGTTTATTTTACTTACCTCATAAGGGAGTATATCCTCTGAGATACTTTTGGCATATTGTCACTAAAATAAAGTACCTTTATTTTTAGTAACTCTGAGTATTGTGTTTCTTATTATATAGTGCTATATGATATAAGTGGTGTAGTAGGAGCTTTGCATGTCTCCTAGTTCAGCCTTAGCTGCTCTGCTATAGCTACCTATATCAGCCTAAGCTGCTAGAACACTACTAATCTACTAATAAGGGATAACTGGACCTGGCACAAGGTGTAAGTACCACAAGGTACCCACTATAAGCCAGGCCAGCCTCCTACACAGGTACAGCCGCCATCCCCGTACCAGCACCGCCCTCCCAGCAGCCACTCAGCGTGTTTCACGTGCCCGCTCACCCAGGAGTGTGGGAATCCCCTTCGCCCCAGGCACCTCAGGCCCCACCCCAGTCAGCCCTGCTGCCCTCAGTGAGGAGGCTATTGACCTCCTGAGATCCCTCACTGTTGGGCAGTCAACCATACTGAATGCCATCCAGGGTGTCGAGAGGCATTTGCAACAAACAGATGCATACCTGGAGGGCATTCACTCTGGCGTGGTGGCCCAACAGAGAGCATTTCAGGCTCTGTCCTCCTCACTGATGGCAGCCATTGTCCCTGTCTCCAGCCTCCCCCCTCCAACTTCCTCTACCCAGTCCCAATCCCCTCAACCGCAGCCTATCCCAAGCTCACCTTCACACCAGCAATCACCCAAATCAACACACAGAAGTGGCTCAGGCAAACAAGCACCACACTTCATCTCACAGGCACTCACACAAGCACCATCCCCATGCAGACACAACAACATCCACTGCCTCCACTTTGTCCCCCTCCTCTTCGTCATCCACCTCTCTCACAGTAGCATCTCCACTCACACCTGCATGCACTACATCTTCATCCACTACCTCCATCACCAGCACTCATATCACTACACACCCCTCACTGGCAGTCGCCACCCTGACATATGTGCACACGTCCTTTGTGTCCTCTCCCACTGTGTCTGTGACCCCTCCTCCCAAAGTACACAAACACAAGCACACACCCACCCAACAGCCACCCACCTCACAACAGCATCCAGCTCATGCACCTGCACCCAAACACAGCAGACTGACACCTCCTACAACCACTCTGTACTGCCATTTGATGGAGTTTGTTTTGACCAATGACTTTGTGTTTCACCACTGCGCATATTAGTTGCTCAATGTTCACCAGTAGCACATGGTATGTTTTGTTCAGTTGAGCCGCCTATGGGCTTTGACATGGCATTAGCCATTACTTTCTGTATTCAGTTTAGCCGCCTATGGGCTTTGTCATTGCATTAGTCTGTATTCTGCCTATTGGCTTTGACATGGCATTAGCCATTACTTTCTGTATTCAGTTGAGCCGCCTATGGGCTTTGACATTGCATTAGTCATTACATTCTGTATTCTGCCTATTGGCTTTGACATGCTGTATCCAGTCTAGCCGCCTATTGGCTTTGACATTGCATGCCTATTGACTTTGACATGATGTATTCAGTTTAGCTGCCTATTGACTTTGACATGCTATTAGATATTATATATTGCATTTTGTATTCAGCTTAACTGCCTATTGGCTTTGACATGATATTATACATTACATTTTGTATTCAGCTCCGCTGCCTATTGGCTTTGACATGATATTATACATTGCATTTTATATTCAGCTCAGCTGCCTATTGGCTTTGACATGATATAAGACATTGCATTTTGTATTCAGCTCAGCTGCCTATTGGCTTTGACATGACACTAGACATTGCATTTGATATTTAGGTTAGCTGCCCATTGCCTTTAACGTGGAGTTAGACATTGCAGTTGAGAATCCAAGCTGTATTTTTCCAAGCTGTGTTTTTGCACAAGAGAACCAAGATGTTTTTCTCACAGTAGACTAGACATGATAAGAGAGAGTACATGGGTGTTGTTCTCTCTGCTTGAGCTTGGGAACAGGAGTAGTCTTGGAGACCTGGCCAGTCTCCAAAAGGCTTGCTCAGTTTCCCAGGTCTGAGAGGAGGGGGCACACCTTTGTAACGAATGTAACAGGCTGCAGAGAGTCAGATTCGAATCTGCCGGACCTCGTGCTGGAGCTTGGCGCAGGCTGCCAGCAATCCCGTGTGGGTAGATGAATCTCTCTTTCTCGCGGCTGACAGGGGTCATCAGCTTGCAGACCTTAGAAAGATGAAGCTGTAGATAGTTCCCACACGGTGAAGTATTTGTTTTGCTTTGCATTCAATATCTTATAAATATAACCTGCTGTGTATATTGCAAACTGATATATTTTGTTTGATTAACGCGGACTTGAAAGCTACTAATTCGTCATTCATAAATATTGTGGTTGGGGAAGAATTAACAACAATAAAAGTCTTCTTTGACCTCAGAAGTGCATTTCTGTTGTGTTATGTTAGTGCTTAGAAACTAAATAAGAGGAAAGCACTACAATTGGTACCAGAAGTGGGGCCGGTCATTAAGAGGTGATTAAGAGGGTGTTGACGAGTTGGAATATTTCTAAGTGCACACTTTAAAAGTGTAATTGTTTTTTTGTTGTTTGGAGAATTACAGAAATTGTTTTTTGTTGTTTGGGGAATCACAGTAGCACGGCAGACCATGTCTGAGAATGCATGTATTGGTAAACTGCCTGATGGTGCTACGAAAAACTGTGAATTGTTTTCTGTTTGGGGAATTACAGAAGAAAATGCATGTGTAGCTAAAATGCCTGATGTAGAAAACGTGTCCTTTGGAAGTAATGATGACAGAAAGGTCTGGATACCTTTATCTGCTTACAGAGAAATGCAGGAGAAATGTAGGAAGTTGGAACATGAAAATAGGAATTTACGTGAGCAAATTAGCCTGACTGAAAGTTATAAAAAGGCTGTTTTTGAAGAATCTTTCTTGTCCCATTCCAGTAATGAGGGGGTTAAGACAGCTCCGAGCTGCACTGAGTTTTCGTGTGAGCCAGGGTTTTTGGCAGACAAAATGCATTCCTTAACTGATAACACGGACGAGAGAGACCAGAATGTGATTTACGAGTTACCGTTGCAAAATGCACAAGTAAAACGAAGGATTTTAGAGCAAGACACCCCGAGTTTCATTAGCTTGTTTGATTTTTGGAAACAGAATAGCCCTCATTTGAGTGAAATCCTAACACTTTTGTGTATGGTCACTGTGAAAAATTATATGCAGCTGCGCGCTTGTGATTTGGCAAATGAAATAATGCAAACTTTAGGTTTCTGCGCAGTGCAAGAAGGAAAAACTGATGTACATGTAATTCAAGAACAAGGGAAGAAAATAGTGCCCCTAGCTAGAATCATACAATGGATCTGGTACTTGCAAGACAGGGCTAGAGTACCACAGGTAAAAAAATTACCGGTGAAATTGTGTGCACCATTTGAATTCGTGTCCACTGAAGATAAAAAGCATGTTTGTTTTACTAATGATTCATTGACTGAAATGTTGTTTTCTGGCACCGTAGAAGGAACAGCGTTGTATAATGTGTGTCAGATTTTAAAGCAAGAGCTACGTGAGATGTGTCATTTTTACGCTGATTTTTGGTCCATTGCTAATGTTTTAGCACCTAACTGGTTCAATTACCTTGCAGATGTTAATGAGAAAAATTCAGAGAGAGAAGTGTTCACCCAGAATTCTGCCTTAGTGGGGATGGCTAAGTGGGTGCCCCAGAAATGTGAACAGCTGAGAGAAAAAGCCACTTACAGGTGGGCAGAGATGAGAGAGATGCACATTCCCCTAGTTTTGATAAAAACTGTGCAGCACGCACAAAAGCAATCTGTCATGCAAGCAGTCACAGAGCAGTTGGGGAAAGGAACGTTACCAGGACAGGAATGGCAAAGTGATCAGGTTTTAGGGAGAGTGATTGCTGCAGATTACCAAGGAAAAATCGAAATTATGCTGATACCTAGAAAAGAATCTGATTCATTCATACAAATTGGAGACAGAATGGCCCAAATTGACAAAAATGCGGTGAATGGAGGTTTGGTAAAGAAGGAGTCTGCCCCAGCCCTTCTGACAGTGCAAGAAAAGGGAAGCTGTGGCGCAGCAGATAAAAACCTCAGTGCTGATGTGTGGGCTGAAGCCCCAAGTGATCCTCCAGAACCTGCAGCGAATATAACAAAGGGCCTCAAAAACGTCCTGCTGATTATAAAACAGGGAAAGAAAGAGGAAGGGTGCAGTTTAAATGAAAAATGTTATTTGCAAGAAAAGTCATACTTGTTTCTTTTGCAGATCCTACCACGTTTCGCCACTGTCCCTGAGTGTGCTGTGTGGTCCCCCTTCCGGTGTGTGCGTGTGGGGTCGGGGAAGGGACCGAATCCAACCTGAACCTGGCTGAGTAAAGTGCCAGTACCATGGATCCATTTTGCGCAAACTGCGCCTTCAGTTCAAGTTCAACTTGTTTGATTGCATTCTTCCACTGGAACTAAGCTGTGTTTTTTTTTTTTTTTTTTTTTTCCCTCTCGTATGGAACTCTGACTTTTGCTTATCTTCCAGCAAACCTTTCAGGTGGACCGTGCACCTTTACATGAGCAGAACTCATGCCACATCAAATTGCTAACACTGTTGAATTAGAGACTCATTCAGAAAAAAAAATTGCCCAGTCTTCTCTATGTAGATGTATCTGATGTGAAAGGTTATGAGATCAATGTGTTAATTCACTTCTATTGCTTTACAGGGATTGCTTTGACTTACTGATAATGTTTTTTTTGTGCTGATTTTTTTTTGTTTTTTGTTTTTGTTTAAAACAAGAGATATGTGACACAAAAATTCATTGGTCAAAGGGCGGAATGTACTGCCATTTGATGGAGTTTGTTTTGACCAGTGACTTTGTGTTTCACCACTGCGCATATTAGTTGCTCAATGTTCACCAGTAGCACATGGTATGTTTTGTTCAGTTGAGCCGCCTATGGGCTTTGACATGGCATTAGCCATTACTTTCTGTATTCAGTTTAGCTGCCTATGGGCTTTGACATTGCATTAGTCTGTATTCTGCCTATTGGCTTTGACATGGCATTAGCCATTACTTTCTGTATTCAGTTGAGCCGCCTATGGGCTTTGACATTGCATTAGTCATTACATTCTGTATTCTGCCTATTGGCTTTGACATGCTGTATCCAGTCTAGCCGCCTATTGGCTTTGACATTGCATGCCTATTGACTTTGACATGATGTATTCAGTTTAGCTGCCTATTGACTTTGACATGCTATTAGATATTATATATTGCATTTTGTATTCAGCTTAACTGCCTATTGGCTTTGACATGATATTATACATTACATTTTGTATTCAGCTCCGCTGCCTATTGGCTTTGACATGATATTATACATTGCATTTTATATTCAGCTCAGCTGCCTATTGGCTTTGACATGATATAAGACATTGCATTTTGTATTCAGCTCAGCTGCCTATTGGCTTTGACATGACACTAGACATTGCATTTGATATTTAGGTTAGCTGCCCATTGCCTTTAACGTGGAGTTAGACATTGCAGTTGAGAATCCAAGCTGTATTTTTCCAAGCTGTGTTTTTGCACAAGAGAACCAAGATGTTTTTCTCACAGTAGACTAGACATGATAAGAGAGAGTACATGGGTGTTGTTCTCTCTGCTTGAGCTTGGGAACAGGAGTAGTCTTGGAGACCTGGCCAGTCTCCAAAAGGCTTGCTCAGTTTCCCAGGTCTGAGAGGAGGGGGCACACCTTTGTAACGAATGTAACAGGCTTCAGAGAGTCAGATTCGAATCTGCCGGACCTCGTGCTGGAGCTTGGCGCAGGCTGCCAGCAATCCCGTGTGGGTAGATGAATCTCTCTTTCTCGCGGCTGACAGGGGTCATCAGCTTGCAGACCTTAGAAAGATGAAGCTGTAGATAGTTCCCACACGGTGAAGTATTTGTTTTGCTTTGCATTCAATATCTTATAAATATAACCTGCTGTGTATATTGCAAACTGATATATTTTGTTTGATTAACGCGGACTTGAAAGCTACTAATTCGTCATTCATAAACATTGTGGTTGGGGAAGAATTAACAACAATAAAAGTCTTCTTTGACCTCAGAAGTGCATTTCTGTTGTGTTATGTTAGTGCTTAGAAACTAAATAAGAGGAAAGCACTACACACTCCCAATTCCTCCACTACCTTCACCCTCTTCCCACCCCAATGTCCCTAATAATCTTTTCCTAGCCAACATTGACCTGTTCCCTACCCCCCCATCCTTCACCTCAGGCCAGGGTGTCCAGAACCCAGCTGAGCACCTCAGCCACCAAGTGCACATCCGCTGTGGTTTCTGCAGCTGTCAGAGGCTGTAAGGGGGCACCCGTCATGCCAGCCAGTGTGCTACCAACCCCTGCCAAGGCCAAGAAGATTCCGCCACCTGCCAAGGTCAAGAAGGGGACAGCATCCAGCAAAGAGAAGGAGCCACAACCACCCAGCAAGGCCACGTCAAAGACTCCAGTTGGGCGACCCAAGGTGGCACCACCATCTGCCAAGACCAGGAAGGGGCACAGAACACCAGCCAAGGCACTTCAGCAGTCCAAGCCTGCAGGTGAAGGCCTGGTGGCTACCAGCACAACCACCAGCACCGCCACCTGCACCGCGGCCAGCACCGCCACCTGCACTGCCATAAGCACCACCATCTGCACTGTCACAAGCACCACCATCTGCACTGCCACCTGCACCACCACAAACACCACTACTGTCAGCAGCCCCAGTGGGCAGATGTCCGAGGCTGCAGGGGAAGGGCTGGAGCATCCCCTTACCACTGGCAGCACCGCCACCAGCACCGCCGCAAGCACCGTCGCAAGCACCGCCACCTGCACCGCCGCAAGCACCACTACTGTCAGCAGCAGCAGCCCAAGTTAGCAGCCGTCTGAGGCTGCAGGGGAAGGGCTGGAACCTCCCCTCACCACAAGCAGCACCGGCACCTGCACTGCAGCCAGCAACGCCACCAGCACCGCTGCAAGCACCGCCACCTGCACCGCTGAAAGTAGCACTACTGTCAGCAGCAGCATTCCCAGTGGGCAGCTGCCCGAGGCTGCAAAGGAAGGGCTGGAGCCTCCCCCCACCACTGGCAGCACCCCCACCAGCACTGTCACTACCACCACTGTGCAGCCGTAGCTGCCGGCGGATAGACTGTAGTCCTGTCTTCATGCAGTATCATGCATCCTGGACACTGCGAATCTCGTGGCTCTGACCCCCAGGTGAGGGACTGTGACCTGGCACCCCCCAAGTGCTGCATTGCATCACTGGGCACAAAGCCCCTTCCAGAACCAGTGGAAGAAGGCATCCATTCACCCTATTTTTGGCAGGATGAAGCACACTGGGCACCAAGTCCCCTCCACAACTAGTGAAAGAAGGCATCCACTCACCCTATCCTTGGCAGGATGAAGCACACTGGGCACCAAGCCCCCTCCAGAAGCAGTGGAAGAAGGCATCCACTCACCCTATCCTTGGCAGGATGAAGAACACTGGCCACAAAGCCCCCTCCAGAACCATTGTAGGAGCCATCCACCAGAGAGACTGTGGCTGTGAACTCCCCAGGACCAAGCAGTGGGCAAATCTCCCACTTGAGGGACTGTGGCTTTGCACTCCCCAGGACCAAGCAGTGGGCAAACCACCCACTTGAGAGACTGTGGCTTTGCACTCCCCAGGACCAAGCAGTGGGCAATCTACCCACTTGAGAGACAGTGGCTTTGCACTCCCCATGGCCAAGCAGTTGGCATGGAAACCCCTCCAGGAGCAGTGGCTTTGTCCCATCTTCCGGCTGAGGTGCCCCCCCTTCCCTGTCCCCCTGAGGTGCCAGTGTGTTTTCAACCTGATGCCCCTGCAGTCTCTGTATTGAGGCAGGATTCAAGTGTGGGCTTGGCCTATGTGTTTTGGCCTAATGGGCCACAGACATTTTGAGTGGACAGTGTCCCGCCTTTTGTAAATATTTTATATTTTGTAAATACTGTTTTTGAGTTCTAAACGTATTTAGAACTATTTCTAATGTAACACTTATTTGACTCAATTCCTTTTGTCCTTGCCTTGCATTATTCCTGAGGGTTGAGGGGTGTACATGTAATGTTATTGCATCTGTTTGTGTGTATGGTGTTGGGGGTGAGGGTGGGGGTGGGGGTGTTGCATGTGTGTATCACTCTCTTTTTCCCTCCCCCTCCTCTGTGTTCTAGGTGCAGTACTCACCCTGGTCGTCATTGCTGGCGTTGGTAATCCTGGTATGTGAGCAGATACACCAGCATGGGAAAGACGTGCAGCTCAGGCTCCATGGAGTCCTGGTTCTTCCTTGAATGTCGATTCCCTTCAGAACACTGTTTCCGCCGTGCTTTTGATGGCGTTGGTACCGCCCCGGAAAAGGTGGCGGATTGGCCTCTCATAATACAGTGGGCGGTACATTGTCTTCCACCTGGCTGTTGGCGGTTACCGCCCCGGTGCTTGTTGCTACCGCCGTGGTGGTCGGAGTGTTAAAGTGGCTGTCTGTGTTGGTGGTTTCCGCCATGGTCATGATTACATTTTTTTTACCGCTGGCCTGTTGGGGGTGTTACTGCCGCTTTACCACTGACCGCCAGGGTTGTAATGAGGGCATTGATCTTGATGAGACAGTATAGGATACTGAGGGAGCAATTAGCACCTTAGAGGTTGCCCTTTTAGTTTGATATGTTAACTATCACAGAGCAGCAACTCTCTAACTAGATGGAATTATGCACTTTGGAATTAAACTTTACCTGAATATTGCTTTTAAATAACAACTTTAGGATGGAAGTAGTCCAGATCTGCACTTTGTAGCTTACAATATTTGCAAAGTTGCCTCATCTGTGAGAGAGGTTTTAGTTCCTTCACAGCTCACAAGTACTGTAGGACACTTGCCCTTTAACAGCTTTTTCTATAGTAATATGACAGAGATTGACTATTCCCAGAATAGGCCTATGGCACTGGCACGTTAGTGCTTTTACACAAGAGTGTACATTATAGTCACTGCAGTTATTGTATGTTATCGAATTTGTACAAGTTGTTGCCAGGAATATGAGGAGGATTATTAATCATCCCTGTGAGAAGGTAGCCTCTTTCTAGCCTTGTTACCCCCACTTTTGGCCTGTGTGTGAGTGTATGTCAGGGTGTTTGTCACTGTTTTCACTGTCTCACTGGGATCCTGATAGCCAGGCCTCAGTGCTCATAGTGAAAACACTATGTTTTCAGTATGTTTGTTATGTGTCACTGGGATCCTGCTAGTCAGGACCCCAGTGCTCATAAGGTTGTGGCCTATATGTATGTGTCACTGGGACCCTGTCACACAGGACCCCAGTGCTCATAGGTGTGCATGTATGTGTTCCCTGTGTGGTGCCTAACTGTCTCACTGAGGCTCTGCTAACCAGAACCTCAGTGGTTATGCTCTCTCATTACTTTCAAATTGTCACTAACAGGCTAGTGACCATTTTTACCAATTTACATTGGCTTACTGGAACACCCTTATAATTCCCTAGTATATGGTACTGAGGTACCCAGGGTATTGGGGTTCCAGGAGATCCCTATGGGCTGCAGCATTTCTTTTGCCACCCATAGGGAGCTCTGACAATTCTTACACAGGCCTGCCACTGCAGCCTGAGTGAAATAACGTCCACGTTATTTCACAGCCATTTTACACTGCACTTAAGTAACTTATAAGTCACCTATATGTCTAACCTTTACCTGGTAAAGGTTAGGGGCAAAGTTACTTAGTGTGTGGGCACCCTGGCACTAGCCAAGGTGCCCCTACATTGTTCAGAGCCAATTCACTGAACTTTGTGAGTGCGGGGACACCATTACACGCGTGCACTACATATAGGTCACTACCTATATGTAGCTTCACAATGGTAACTCCGAATATGGCCATGTAACATGTCTATGATCATGGAATTGCCCCCTCTATGCCATCCTAGCATAGTTGGCACAATCCCATGATCCCAGTGGTCTGTAGCACAGACCCTGGTACTGCCAAACTGCCCTTCCTGGGGTTTCACTGCAGCTGCTGCTGCTGCCAACCCCTCAGACAGGCATCTGCCCTCCTGGGGTCCAGCCAGGCCTGGCCCAGGATGGCAGAACAAAGAACTTCCTCTGAGAGAGGGTGTGACACCCTCTCCCTTTTGAAAATGGTGTGAAGGCAGGGGAGGAGTAGCCTCCCCCAGCCTCTGGAAATGCTTTGTTGGGCACAGAGGTGCCCAGTTCTGCATAAGCCAGTCTACACCGGTTCAGGGACCCCTTAGCCCCTGCTCTGGCGCGAAACTGGACAAAGGAAAGGGGAGTGACTACTCCCCTGACCTGCACCTCCCCTGGGAGGTGTCCAGAGCTCCTCCAGTGTGCTCCAGACCTCTGCCATCTTGGAAACAGAGGTGCTGCTGGCACACTGGACTGCTCTGAGTGGCCAGTGCCACCAGGTGACGTCAGAGACTCCTGCTGATAGGCTCCTTCAGGTGTTAGTAGCCTATCCTCTCTCCTAGGTAGCCAAACCCTCTTTTCTGGCTATTTAGGGTCTCTGTCTCTGGGGAAACTTTAGATAACGAATGCATGAGCTCAGCCGAGTTCCTCTGCATCTCCCTCTTCACCTTCTGATAAGGAATCGACCGCTGACCGCGCTGGAAGCCTGCAAACCTGCAACATAGTAGCAAAGACGACTACTGCAACTCTGTAACGCTGATCCTGCCGCCTTCTCGACTGTTTTCCTGCTTGTGCATGCTGTGGGGGTAGTCTGCCTCCTCTCTGCACCAGAAGCTCCGAAGAAATCTCCCGTGGGTCGACGGAATCTTCCCCCTGCACCGCAGGCACCAAAAAGCTGCATTACCGGTCCCTTGGTTCTCCTCTCAGCACGACGAGCGAGGACCCTCGAATCCAGCGACGCTGTCCAAGTGACCCCCACAGTCCAGTGACTCTTCAGCCCAAGTTTGGTGGAGGTAAGTCCTTGCCTCACCTCGCTGGGCTGCATTGCTGGGAACCGCGACTTTGCAGCTACTCCGGCCCCTGTGCACTTCCGGCGGAAATCCTTCATGCACAGCCAAGCCTGGGTCCACGGCACTCTAACCTGCATTGCACGACTTTCTAAGTTGGTCTCCGGCGACGTGGGACTCCTTTGTGCAACTTCGGCGAGCACTGTTTCACGCATCCTTGTAGTGCCTGTTTCTGGCACTTCTCTGGGTGCTACCTGCTTCAGTGAGGGCTCTTTGTCTTGCTCGACGTCCCCTCTCTCTGCAGGTCCAATTTGCGACCTCCTGGTCCCTCCTGGGCCCCAGCAGCGTCCAAAAACGCCAAACGCACGATTTGCGTGTAGCAAGGCTTGTTGGCGTCCTTCCGGCGGGAAAACACTTTTGCTCGACTCTCTAAGGCGAGAGGGATCCGTCCACCAAAGGGGAAGTCTCTAGCCCTTTTCGTTCCTGCAGAAACCTCAGCTTCTTCTGTCCAGTCGAAGCTTCTTTGCACCCGCAGCTGGCATTTCCTGGGCATCTGCCCATCTCCGACTTGCTTGTGACTTTTGGACTTGGTCCCCTTATTCCACAGGTACCCTAGATTGGAAATCCACAGTTGTTGCATTGCTGGTTTGTGTCTTTCCTGCATTATTCCTCTAACACGACTCTTTTGTCCTTAGGGGAACTTTAGTGCACTTTGCACTCACTTTTCAGGGTCTTGGGGAGGGTTATTTTTCTAACTCTCACTATTTTCTAATAGTCCCAGCGACCCTCTACAAGGTCACATAGGTTTGGGGTCCATTCGTGGTTCGCATTCCACTTCTGGAGTATATGGTTTGTGTTGCCCCTATCCCTATGTTTCCCCATTGCATCCTATTGTAACTATACATTGTTTGCACTGTTTTCTAAGACTATACTGCATATTTTTGCTATTGTGTATATATATCTTGTGTATATTTCCTATCCTCTCACTGAGGGTACACTCTAAGATACTTTGGCATATTGTCATAAAAATAAAGTACCTTTATTTTTAGTATAACTGTGTATTGTGTTTTCTTATGATATTGTGCATATGACACTAAGTGGTACTGTGGTAGCTTCACACGTCTCCTAGTTCAGCCTAAGCTGCTCTGCTAAGCTACCATTATCTATCAGCCTAAGCTGCTAGACACCCTATACACTAATAAGGGATAACTGGGCCTGGTGCAAGGTGCAAGTACCCCTTGGTACTCACTGCAAGCCAGTCCAGCCTCCTACAATCCCAGCTAAACGTAAAGCACTGACAATTTACACTGGTGCTTTACATGAAATATCCTTTAACTACCAGATCTTGAAGTCAACAGTGAAAGATCATACTTGCATTTCCAAAGTTTTGTCTTTTCCTTTTCTCTGCTGCTTATACAGTTCTTAGTTGTCATTTTGTCATATTGCTATTTTCTCTTTATAAGTACTGTATGGCACTTGCACTTTAACAGTTTTACTGAGCAATGGGACACAGTTTGACACCTTCTTACAATAGGCCAAAAAGACTAGCATTCTTGTGTCCTGTATGACAGCATTGTTGTTTGGCATTCTATCTCTTTTTTGTCAGAAGTATGAGGATGATCAATACTCTATTTAAGAATTAGAGGCACTGGCACTTTAGATATTGCAAGCACATGTCTAACAGCTCAGTACAGTTACTTTTCACTACTGAGTGATATGTTCCTCCTCTTAGAATTACGATGGAGGAGTAAAAGCTAATAGTTGAAGTTAACACTTTCTTTGAGTGTTTGCCATATCAAGGTGGGCAGCTGCAATAATACATTACATCTACTTTACTGGAAGATAGCACACAACAATAGTTCCAGGTGGAGCTGGGATATATGATTTAGAGAATGATTTAATTCTTAAGTTACTCTGCTTGTATGATTGAATTATGAACTTGCACAGGGTCCACAGTTCCAACTAAATTGATTTTTTTGAGACACAGTATGACAAAGTTCTCTCTTCTAGATTGTTAGACACCAGACACACTAAGGGGGTCATTACAACATTGACCCACATCTAGAAATCCGACAAAATTCAGACACCCACACAAGTCTGCCACACCAAAGGTCAGTGATAAACTGGCGGAAAAAAAAACTCCACCGTCACGCCAACAGAAATACGCCCACACTATCACGGCACATGAATCCACACGGCGGTCTTTCAACCGCGGTATTCCATTGGCGGTACACACCGCTGCGCTCAAAATATACACACTTCTACAAAACACCGCCACATTGGACTATTTGAAATACACACACCTGATACACATACACACACCACTCCCACACACCCAGTACAATATAAAACACACACCCACATCACCCACAAACCCCTATGACCACTATTACAGAGAGAAGGCCAGAGAGAGACACCACCATCCACAAACTAGCAGCCACAGGCACACAACACCATCACCCACACAACTTCCATGCACAAAACACCACAAAACACCACACACCACTAAATATCACCACACTTATCACCACACACACCACCCCACACATCACCTACACCACCCCATGGCACGGCAAAGACACTCCAGGTTCTCGGAGGAGGAGCTCAGGGTCATGGTGGAGGAAATTGTCCGGGTAGAGCCACAGCTATTTGGAGCACAGGTGCAGCACACCTCAATTGCAAGGAAGATGGAGCTATGGTCAACAGGGTCAACGCAGTGGGACAACACCCAAGAAATCTGGACGACATCAAGAAGAGGTGGAACGACCTACGGGGGAAGGTGCGTTCCGTGGTCTCCAGACACCACCAGGCGATTCAGCGGACTGGCGGCGGACCCCCACCTCCTCACCCACAACTAACAACATGGGAGGAGCAGGTCTTGGTGATTCTGCATCCTGAGGGCCTCGCAGGAGTTGGTGGAGGAATGGACTCTAGTAAGTCAAATCTTAATTATTACATCCCCCACCCTACCTGCATGCTATCACATATCCCCACCCTCGCCCCCACCCCTATCACTCCAACTCCTTACAAATGTACCATTATCACAAAGCACCCATCCCAACACCAAGCCCTGCATGCAACACCAACGCATGGACACCCATCACTATAGCATGCCCACTGCACATACCCATACACCCCCCTAAACCATTATCACACAAGCCCCCACACAGGAATGCCAGCACCGGGATACACGGTCACCCACCCATTGCACACCATGACACACACAGATGCAATAATCATGCCTTTCCACCCCTGCAGGACTACTACACAACGTCACCAGAAAGGAGGGTCCAGACATCTCCACCCCACCCATAGAAGAGGCCCACAGTGATGACAGCAGCTCTGTCCAACTGGATCTAGATGACCAGCCCGGACCATCGTGGGCCTCTGGACAGTCGGTTCCCCTCACACAGGCACAGGCCAGCACAGACCTTCCCCCTTCTGGTAACACCAGCACAGCACCCACCCAGCGGGCCCATACCTCCATCCCCAGGACACGTCAATCAGCTGTGTGTCCACCACTACAGGGAACCCAGGATAACCCACCACCCCAACAACAACAGGGACCTGGGGGCAGTGGTAGTGTCCACGGTCCAGGGGACGGAGGCCCAGGAACACAGGGGAACTGGGAGGGCTGCTGTGCGACAGGGGGCGGACAGGCCAAGGGAACCCACTCTCCACGAGGCCCTCTCCTCCATCATGGGAGCATACCACCACTCCCCGGAGACGATGGCAACGGTCCTGGCCAAGTTTCAGGAGACCCAGCGCATGCAGGAGGAACAGTATTTGGGCTTCAGGGAGGAACTCAGAACCATCAGCTCTGCCCTGGGCACCATTGTAGGGGTGCTGAAGGAACTACTCAACACCAGGAGGGACACTAGCATGGACGATGAACTGCCTACCGCCTCCGCCGGTGCTAGTGGACAGGAGGCACCGCCACAGGACTACCACACCAGCACCCCACCCCCTGCAGACGGAAAACCACCCCGCAAATGGTCCCTGAGATCCAGGAACAAAACAGAGCACGATGCCAAGACCCCTGCCAAGAAATGAGACCACCCTGATTGTCAACCCACTGTCCCACTTTGTCACCCTCTCCATATTGAAACTGCCCCAGCTCCACTTCCTATGCCCATATGGGCAATGCACCTATGATACAAATAGACTGGACTCTGCCATGGACACTCCTCCGCCATCACCCCTCACCATTTAACTTCCCCCTCCAATATTTTGTATGTAAATAAACACACCTAAAGCACCAAAAGATCTGGAGTCTGTCTGTGATTTTGAAATAGTGTATTTGCAATTACAGTGACAACATTTTCAGGAAATAGTAATATCAACATACCTATGTCACACAGCTCTAGTCCCTGAGGAATCTAAGCAGATGACACACGTTGGGACCCACACCTGTGAAACCGTAAGGGAAAGTGACAACTCAGTGACCATACACTGGGTGAAATCGACAGACAGGATAGAGGTAGAAGTGTAAAATTACTTGTAGTAGGCAGGAATGTATTCTCACCTGTGTTTCACTGGAAATATTGCTGTATGACTGAGTCCCTGTTGTCAATGTATTCTTCCTCTGCTTCCTCCTCATCACTGTCCACAGGCTCCACAGCTGCCACAACACCGCCATCTGGACCATCCTTCTGCAGAAAAGGCACATGTCGTCACAAAGCCAAGTTGTGAAGCATACAGCAGGCCTCGATGACCTGGCACACCTTCTTTGGTGAGTAGAATAGGGATCCACCTGTCATATGGAGGCACCTGAACCTGGCCTTCAGGAGGCCGAAGGTCCATTCGATCACCCTCCTAGTACGCCCATGGGCCTCATTGTAGCATTCCTCTGCCCTGGTCCTGGGATTTCTCACTGGGGTCAGTAGTCATGACAGGTTGGGGTAACCAGAGTCACCTGCAAATGTCGAGGGACAACTGTTAGACACACACTAACCCCTAGGGACAGCCCCATACCCAGACAGCAAATGAAACTGTGTGGGGACGTTAGGCTCACCTATTAGCCACACACGGTGCCTCTGGAGTTGTCCCATCACATAAGGGATGTTTCTATTCCTCAAAATGTAAGTGTCAAGAAGCCAGGATACTTGGCATTGACATGGGAGATGTACTGGTCTGCCAAATACACCATCTGCACATTCATAGAATGGTAGCTCTTCTGGTTTCTGTACACCTATTAATTCCTGCGGGGGGGACTGTAGTGTGGTCATTTTTATGTATCCTTTGCGCGTTTGCTTCAGGCGTTAGGCCTTTGTGCACCTTGCCCTGGATGTATTTTATTCCTTTGCTCGCAGCATCGGGCCTCTGTGCACTTTGCTCTAAATGCATATTATTCAGCTTCGTACTGTTCCACTGATCCAACAAAAACAGCAGTTTAAAAATAAAAAGGTGGCGGCAGTCTCAGTTAGACATGCCACACAGGAAGAGAGTTTTCTTGAAGAACAAGATATGGGCACTAGCACTGTTTAGACAGCACGGCAGAGGTCACAATAGTTCGCCGGAATCTTCTAGAGCATCTGGAGGTGAAAGCAACTGATGAATTCATACAAGTCGAAACAGCAGATATGCGTGTCCCTGATCCCGATAGAGTATATACAGTAACTTTACAATTAGAAGGGGACATTGAGCGCACTATAAACGCCATCTTTTGGGATCGTGTAGTCAAGATATATGACATTCTGCTGGCCGAACAGGATTGGCCCCCTGACTTTGTTCGTGACTGTCCAGTTGGGGAGGAGGTTATTACACCTTCATTCTCACCACTTGTTCCGGGAGAACTCGCAGAGTCCTATAGCATTAAATGGGCTGTGGCACAAGCACCCGCCTTATATAGAAATCATGTGAGGTGGGATAGGGATTCTCCTTATCATGTAATTCCGATTAAGGGCGAACCTCAGCCACAACCGCAATATCCTATAAAATTTGAAGCAAGGGCATCGGTAAGAAACATACTTACTCAATTGGAGTACCAGGGAGTTATTGAACCCTGTGTCTCGCCGATGAATAATCCCTTATTGCCTGTAGCTAAACCGGACCATTCTTATAGAATAGTGGTGGACTACAGACATTTGAACGGACATGCACGCACATATGCTATACAAAATTCACATAGCGCAGCACTCATGAATAATATTGTGCGTAAAAAATACAAAACCACTTTAGATATCTCGAATGGTTTCTTTTGCCAGAATATAGCGCCCGAAAGCAGGGATTTTACGAGCTTTAGTGCGTTTGGCTCTCAGAAAAGATTTTGTTGTTTGCCTCAGGGGTATAAGAATAGCCCAGGACTGTTTTCGGCTCGTGTGACTGAAATATTGCAGGAACTGGACCCTGAGGCATTGTCATATGTTGATGATATATATCTCACAGATGACGAGTTACTACAACATTTAAGGTGGGTAGCCCGCATTGATGTGGGATTTGCAGAAATTGGCTACAAATTTAACTTCAAAAAGTCGAAAATTGCCTTCCTCAGCGTCATTTTCCTGGGATATGAGCTGTCGAACGAAGGTAAGAGCTTAGCGCCACACTTTTTAGAAAAATGTGCACAATTGCAACCTCCTAATACGATTAAGAAACTCCAATCGTTGTTGGGTTTTAACATTTTTGGCAGAACTCACATTCCTGATTATGCTACACGTATAAAACCACTGTACGAGTTGATTCGTCCAGATTTTTCGAGTAGATTTTGGACGATTGAATATACACATGTTCTTCGAGACTTGCAAACTGATCTCCTAGCTGCAAAGCATTTACACACACGGGACAATAAGACACATCTGGTCATCAGGGTTATAGCTGGGGCCGTTGGGTTTACGTATGTCACCTTTAATGAAGGTGAGACAGTCCCGATCGGATACAAGTCTTACTTGTATTCTGCTGCGGAACAACGTTTTGCACAAACTGAGAAAATTCTCACTGCTGTACAGATGGCTGTGATAAAAGAATGACCTCTTGCCCAGGGCCAACTCATCATTGTTGATTCCCTGATTCCAGCTTTAGAGGCTGTTACAAAAGCGAGTGTTCCTAATGCGAAAGCACTACACCCGCGATGGATACAATGGGCTACGTCTTTGACAGCCAGTGATGTAGATTACATTTTTGACCCAAAACTACAGACACAGGAATTTCTCCAATATGAAATAGAATACCCGTTTCCCGCTGGCACGTTGCCTATTGATCAATATCAAGTGGTCATGTACACCGATGGCTCTGCGCAGCCTGCGGTGGGAACTAAACAACAATTTTCTGCTGCATGTGCGGTAGTGAGCGGTTATATGGAGGGGGAGAAGTTCTGCCCCCAACATACTTATACACAGACATTGGGGGACTGTACTGCACAGTTGGCTGAGCTGAAAGCTCTATTATTAGCCTTAGAACATATGGATCCGGCACAGTTTACACTGCTTGTTTGTGATTCCTATTACTGTGTTCAGTCTTTTAATGAATATTTGCATTACTGGAGATTAAATGGGTTCAGAGATTCCAAGGGTAACACCTTAAAACACAGATTGCTGTGGGAGAAGGTAGCTGGTCTGAAGGAGACGCTTCCTAAAGTCCATGTTGTACATACTCTTGGACACCAGCGTGTTGGAATACACGTTGCTGGAAATACTTTGGCTGATGAAGCCGCGAAATCGGCAGGGGCAGTTGCCACTGTGGCCGCAGTAACTCGTTCGAGTTCCAAACCAGACACAGAGATTTTGGCAGCCATAAAACCTACGGCTGATGGTACGCCATATCCTAAAGGCTTTCCGTCTAAATATCATTACTCAATGGGTGGTATGCTGAACGCTGAAGTTAAGATTCCAGGCGTTGGTGTACACGACATGCCCAATAAAGTTGTGCGACCTCAATTAATTACTGCAGCACATGAGGGGGCGGCATCTGCACATGCTGGTGTGGCTATCACGATTTCGCTGTTATAGGCCCGGTATTGGTGGTCTGGTCTTTATAAAGAGACGAAGCAGTATGTCCTTTGTTGTGACATCTGTCAACAAATTAAAGTTTCGCCGGCTAAGCGCCCGCCGCAGAGGCCTCTTCTGATATCAAATAAACCATTACAGTGTGTGTACTTGGACCATTGTGGTCCGCTGACACCAGATAGTGCATACAAATATATTTTGGTAGCTGCAGATTCGTGCTCCAGATTTGTGTGGGTGTGGCCACAGTGCTCGGCTGACGCTTGAACTGTTATTAAAGATTTGCGCATCTTTGTCGGGACATATGCAGTTGCGGCTTTCCATTCGGACCAGGGCCCTGCTTTTGCCTCTAAGGCATTCAGGGACTCCATGGCTTTGTTGGGGGTCCAGCTCCAGTTCTCGTCTCCATTTCATCCCGAGGGAAATTCTGTCGTGGAGCGGTTAAATCGCGATTTAAAGCAATCCTTAACGGCTAGAGTTATAGGTACTGGTCGTAGTTGGCTAACCCACCTGTATGGAGTACAGAGAGTACTGAATAACTTGCCTAGAAGGTCCCTGGGAGGTCGTACTTCATATAAGTGCCTGTTCGGAACACTAATGTTTGTTCCAGATCTAGATGGTCCTGGTGTGGAGGCGGCAGAAACGCCTTTTGACATAAATGATCGTGTCACTGTTTTGCAGGATTTACAACAATTCTGTGAAGATAACTCTTCTGCAAATGCTGCCTCCACTGGAATTACGGATGAGCAAGTAACGCCTACTGGTTGGATTCCCAGAGTTGGAGATCTGGTGCGTGAAAAGGTCGCAGCGAAAAAAGAAGTTGGCCCTTCATATCGAGCACCAGTCCCTGTACTGGGAATCTACGGAACAAGAACTGTGATTTTGCCGCCGTTGCAGGGTGCCAAGGGGAATCGCTTTATCTCCATTGACAATGTCAAGTTACAACATGTGGCCGATTCTGCACAGCAGACCAAGAGGAACGCCCAGTAGTTCCCGAATCCCTCTCACTACTGGGGAAGATGTTCCGCTGCAGGTGGTTTGCACCAACGTTGCTTCCTCTCCGGGCATGGGGAGGGTGGAAGGTGATCTTACAATTGTTCCGCTGATGTCAAATAATTTGGAATCCATTGCTCAAGTCGCTGTGACTGCTGATGTTACTGAGGGTATTATCTACAGTGTACCACGGCGAGAGACACCTACTACTCCTTTGTTTACGGTGGCACCTTTTGCTAGAACTGCCTCCGGATGCTTTAATACCAACGACGAAGGTCTATCAGACTCTTTGTCCTCTTCGACACCTGACCCGGGTCCACGTACGCTGATGTATTGGCTCAAAGATACGTATTTTGTTTTTCCTTGGAACTATCTGTGGCTTTTCATGACTCTGATGGCTTTTTTTCTGTGGATAGGGTTTGTCGTTACCTTTTTTCTAGTAATACATGGTCATTTTCTTCCTGAGAGATCAGAGGTTGAGCAGGTGGAAGAGGTGTTGAAGCCACTTTTTCATCACATAAGGTTCGAAGAGACTTGTCCTTTGTGAACATTTCCGCTGTGCCGATTCCGGATTTGATTGTGTGGGATAGAGTAATGTTTGACATATATGGTCCCACTGAGATAATTCAAATACCGTATGTTCTGAAGTTATCAATGAATGATATAGTAATACCAGGCTTTGTATCTGATGATTGGGACGTGAAGACAGTTGATTCTATGTTGACAGAGTTGCAATATTATACTGTCTATGAAAATGAAGATGCTTACTAGTTTAGAGATAATTATGGTGACATGTTTTGTTACAATTATTATGAGCACCACTTTATTCATAAAGCCAGTAGTCCTAAAACAATATTTGACCGTATGCAATGGGAGCATTGCCAGACTCCTCCGCAAGGGAGTTCTAAAACATATTCTGACAAATTTGAATATTTTTCTGGGCATCATCAAACAAGTGCTAAGTCATATTATTTTAAATTAACTCCACATGCGCATAAGCAAATACTGTTGACTAATACGAAATTCCTGTATTCAAATTCATTTGTTTCCCAACTATCTATTGAGGGGTATGAACATTGGTCAAAAAATGTTGATTTGAAAAGTGTTTGGGGGACAAAACATTGGCAGACGCAGGGTAGAGAAACATTGTTTAGAGCATGTCTCATTCCTGTCCAAATGATTTTCTTAAATGACACTGTACAACAGACTAGCTGTTTGGGCTTAGCAACCATTAGAGAATTGAATTTGCCTAGCATACCTGTCCCTTCCAAAATGAAAGATTGGCAGCACTATGTTAATGCCACTTTTACTGAGCTTAAAGAGTGGGTCCAAAATGGTACGTTTAACACTTCATTGACACGTCCAGGTGGGTGGTTATTGTGGCCCACTGACACTAATGGGTGTCATCAACGTTTTTTTACCTCCTCCGGGGGTTTCAGGACAAGTAGGGCAGACCCTCGCTACATATCACCTGAACATGCTGATATTATTACTACATATAGCGTGGGGAAGCTATGTCAACAATGGTTAAAATCATCCACGCTAGATGCAGTTAAAACACATCTCTCGCATCTGTCTAATTATACTGACTTGCAAGATTTTTTGTCAGGCCCGAGAGTGCCCCGGAGAAAAAGTTTTTTGTACGAAGTGTACAATGAGATATGGAAACTTTCTCAACAGGAGGCAGCGGCCCGGTTGAGTCAGATAGATCAGGAAAATTTAAAACAAGCATTGTCTGTTGTGGATAAGGGAATACATATCCTGTCCGACCGTATATATACGATTGACAACATTGTTTCCTCTGCTATAGACATTATTAGATCAGATATGTCATCTTTATATCATGGACAGAGTCAAACGCGGTCCATTATGCAGTTGGGTTGGACGCTTCAGACACTGAAGGTGGGTCACGTTCCTTGGCAGCACATCAGAGCCAGGGAAATATTTTTTCTTTTAATTCGACACGTCAACAACAACTGATGGCGAAAAAGGAAGCGACATATGTTATGTTAAATATTGAAAAATTGGAAAGGTTGCCTTTTACTGTGGCCGAGATTCCCTCAGCTGAATGGTTGATACACAGGGTTATTAATCTGCCTATTTCCACTTTGCAATTCACTTCTTGTTTAAAACATGTTCCGGTGGGGAGATATGAAAAATTGGGAGACAGTTATATACATGAGGTGTGGGAACTTCCCTTTTTATACAGATGTCTTAATGGCATGAGAGAGGTTTTTCTTAGTGGTAGTGAATGCAAAACTTCTGTCAGCCATTTGATGGTTTGTAAGCAGCTGTCCTTGCATGGGGCGTGTAATGCCTCGGTTGCGAACTTGGCTTGCTATCTAAAGGGAGTTCCAGTCCCCGTGATTAAAAACACATTCCAGGTGCTTTGAAACAGCAGCTACGTCCTCCTTAACAGTGAAGAAAGTTGCGGCATGTGTGCCGGAATAGTTTACGTGGTTTTGGTCACCAAGGCCGTTACTTGCTGCGGGAATGTGTTGTTTCCCCCCACTAAATTAAGGGAGGTAGCAGACATCTGGCCTCACATTGCTACTTCCAAGGTGAATTTCAACAAGTTGAGTTGACTAAAGGCTCTATTGTTTCAAAAGCATGTGGCCCTTACATCTGCACCCGAGACCTACGCACTTCAGGTGGCGAGGTCATCAGCGGGAATACAGTCCCTGTTAAATACTAACTTTCCAAGCCACTTGGGTGAACTCGTGGGACGTATATTTAATGCGTCCAGCACTGCTGGAATTGCACATTTTTTCAAAGCCGTTGTTGCTGGTTTTGCTCATGCCTTCTCTTCCGTATTCGGTTTAATACCTTCGGCTAATCATTCTATTTTTGGAAGCATTTTTGGAGGATTTCCAATAACTTTGGCTTTATTGGCTGGTGTTTTGCTGTTGCTGTTGTTCTTCCGCAATGGCTGTCCCGCCGCGACAAGACCAAATGTGGGCGCTCCCATCGACGCACCTGTGTCGTGAGCGCATGATGCAGCATTTTGGAGCAACACTCCTGGGACATATGGAGTGTGACTGGTCTCTGTCATTCCGACCAGTTTTGGATTGTGTGCAACCTGTGTTTCGGTGCCTTTGGTGCTCGTTTGAACATGCACTGGCTCTCTGTCTCTCACTGCAGCGCCCCCCAGTGGTTGATGCTGATCTGTTCATGTTCCCGGTTAGGGCTCATTCCCAGACATGTGCCCTGTGGTTGCGTTTGCTTCGTGAGGCAGTTTACGAGATTCCTTTCCTGGAGGAAGATGGTATTGTCTCGTTCGTAGGCCCTGCACGGGATGCCGCCTTGGATGGTTCTGGGGCTTTGGAACACACCTGCTCCATGATAGTGTTTGGCGTGGATTTTCCGGTGTTGGCATCTGCCGAAGTGGAGAATATCCTGCTTTCCGTGGCTTCCGTTTGAATTGGGTTTCTTCAAAATTGACATTGTATAAATTTTGGCTCTTAAGTCACATGCTTACAAATTTAAATTTAGTTTTAGTGCTTTGATGTCCCCTGGACTTGTCGAAATGTGTTTTGTAGATTTTTATATCTGGGGCATATTTTTTATTTACGTTTTGATTAGAACCACTTTCTACCGACAAGGGGAGGGTGTAGTGTGGTCATTTTTATGTATCCTTTGCGCGTTTGGTTCAGGCGTTAGGCCTTTGTGCACCTTGTCCTGGATGTATTTTATTCCTTTGCTTGCAGCATCGGGCCTCTGTGCACTTTGCTCTAAATGCATTTTATTCAGCTTCGTACTGTTCTTATTCAAATAGCCAGTTCTACTGTCTTGTTTGATTTTTTTATATCACACTGTTTAGCCTACTTCAGCACTGGAGTTCTCAATAACACATTCTTGCTCACTCTGTGCTTCAGTCAAGGATACAGTCTGGTACATTGCCTATAGACGTGGTAGGAGTTTAGTCTTTGGGTTGCAGCTTGCGTAGGGACGTTTTGTTACCACATCAACTTGTTAGTTATAAAAACACTTCCTTGTCCTAATACACGTAAGAGGGAGATTCCAACCAGGGAACCACAACTAGACACTGACTGCCCAGCTGCAGATGCTGATCCAGATCACAGGCCTTTGCTCAGGTATGAGGGTTGATGTCTTCCCAGGGAATCTGAAAGGCAAGCTTAGAGCTTAACATGCTGTGCTCAAAATAGAACTTACTTAGAGAGAACGTAACCTATTAACACTATGATAGTGTTAGTCTTATGTTTCACTCTCCCAGTGACTATTTCAATCCTACTGTGTTGTATGGTTCTGGTTGTTGCGGCTCACGCCTTATTATCTAAAATGCAGTTGTTTTATTAAAAACAATCTATAAAACTTAAACTGCCTTTGTCATTTGTATATGAGATCATACTGTAAATGAGAGAGCTGGTTAGGATATGAACGACCACGACTTCCCTGAGAAGTTCTAAAGACGTCATGCGCTCGGCTGCCCAATCATGCCTTCCCCTTGGAAGAGAAGAGGCACTGCTAGTTAGCTGGAGCAAAACTGGATTGAAGGTGACAGAGGTCCTTCTTAGTGGGTCAGACTCAGTCCCCCACAACAGGAACGACTCTGCTACCTAGAAATCCAGTTTAGGATAATGAGAGCCAACGTGACAGGACAAATGCCACATGTGTACCATCAATGGCACCAATGATGTTGGGGATATGTCCCAGGGTGTAAAAGTCACCTTTCACTGTGGGCAAATCCTCCACCTGAGGGAACACGATGTAGCTGCGCATGTTTCAGCAGGGCAGACAACACTCTGGACAACACGATAGAGAACATTGGCTGTAACATCCCTGATGCCATGGCCACTGTTGTTTGAAAAGAGCCACTGGCCAGGAAATGGAGTACAGACAAGACCTGCACTAGAGGGGGGATTCCTGTGGGATGGCGGAAAGCTGACATCAGGTCCGGCTCCAACTGGGCACACAGTTCCTGAATTGTTGCACGATCAAGTCTTTAGGTGACTAGGATGTGTCTCTCTTCCATTGTCAACAGGTCCACCAGGGGTCTGTACACCGGAGGATACTGCCATCTCATCACCTGCCCCAGCGGAAGTGCCCTACGGAGGAAAACAGCGAGCAGAGAATCATCCAACACTGAGGTATCACAATGTGTTATTTACAGAAATGTTATTAATCCCCAATGTGGCGGTATCTGTCTATATTCCCGGCCTAGATAGGTGTAACACAGTTAACATCCATCCCACGTGTCCTCTTGAAATGGCGGCTGCCTGACCTGTAAGGTGGGACAAGGGGATATGAGGTAACTGTGCTGGCGTTCTACACCGTCGGTGTGGGCGGTCAAAGACCGTGGCACAATTGTGCATTGGTTAACATTGGGCCCTATGGGTCCCAGGAGCCAATGACGATGTACGCCGGGGGTGACGGTACGCACCACCGCGGATGTGACCGCCATTTTCTGTCTGTTCACTCACTTGATACCTGACTTTCAACAGGAGAGGACCTACACTGCAAGTGCTGCTGTGACCTGTGTCTGGAAGCGACAATGGCTCATGTTTCTGGGGAAACGGCCCCTGCCTTCACTTTGAAGGAGTTGGAGAAACTAGTGGATGGGGTCCTCCCACAGTACACGCAACTGTACGGTCCTCCAGACAAACAGGTGAGTACACTGTGAGCATGCTGCATGGGCAATGCCTGTTTGGAGTGGTGTGGATGGAAGATACATGGGGGTGGGGCTGAGGCCTGCATATGCGGATGGGAGTGTATGTGCGTCAGGGCAAGGGTGCAAACTGGGGGGCAATGAGTATGATGGTCCGAACGGGTAAGTAATTTCTTTTCCCCCTGTACCGATCCTCTAGGTCAGCGCCCACCAGAAGAAGGGTATTTGGCGGCTATCGCCAAGGACGTTCAGACCCTGGGGTTCAACCACAGGCGGAGCACCCACTGCCGGAAAAGGTGGGAGGACCTGCGCCGCTGGAGAAAGAAGACGGCGGAGGCCCAGCTGGGGATGGCCTTCCAATGTGGGAGGGGTGCCCGTCGCACCATGACCCCCCTGATGTTCTGGATCCTGGTGGTGGCAGATCCGGAGTTGGATGGGCGCTTGAGGGCATCATACACTCTCATTCAGCTGACTGTGTGCATTACGAGGTGACTGGGTGGGGGAGGTGGGCAGCGGGTTCCCCTAGGCCAGGGCAAACTTGGTAGGCAAGGTCCCTTGTGAGGGAGGCCATGTGGCATCCGAAACCCACCAGTGGTAATAGCCATCAACACCTAGTCAGGCTCCTGTGACTTCCAGGTGTACAGCAATTGGTCTTAGGCCTCCTACCCCATGGTCAGCTGAAATTTCTAGGAAGTGTCAGTGCATGGCGTAGTGCAGAGGGCTGCTCCCTGTGTGTTGTGTTGCATGCACTGAACATGTCTTTCTTCTGTCTCCCCCCCCCCCTTTTTGTGGTCTCCCTGTTCCTGTGTGCAATAGCATAATCAGGCGGAGGAACATTGGCACCGGAGCAGGAGGGAGCTGCAACTCACTTAGCCGTGGAGGGCGAAACAACGGAGTCTGAAGCCACCAGTGGGATAGAGGGCAAGGGGAGCTCCATGGCGGGGACAGGAGCAGACAGCAGTGACAGCGACTCCTCTTCTGATGGGAGCTCCCTTGCGTTGGTGGGAACCTCTGTGCCCACCGCATCAACAGGTACAGCCGCCACCCCCTCTACCAGCACCGTCCTCCCAGCAGCCCCTCACCGTGTGTCCCGTGCCGCCTCACCCAGGAGGGTGGGCATCTCCTTTGCCCCAGGCACCTCAGGCCCTGCCCCAGTCAGCCCTGCTGCCCTCAGTGAGGAGGCTATTGACCTCCTGAGATCCCTCACTGTTTGGCAATCTACCATTGTGAATGCCATCCAGGGTGTTGAGAGGCATTTGCAACAAACAAATGCATACCTGGAGGGCATTTATTCCGGGGAGGCAGCCCAACAGAGAGCATTTCAGGCTCTGGCCTCAGCACTGATGGCAGCCATTGTTCCTGTGTCCAGCCTCCCCCCTCCAACTTCCCCGACCCAGACCCAATCCCCTGTACCTCAGCCTATCACAAGCACACCATCAGACCAGCATGCACACTCATCAACACACAAGAGTGGCTCAGGCAAACATAAGCACCACACATCCCACAGGCACTCACACAAGCACCATCCCTATGCAGACACAGCAATATCCACTGCCTCCACTGTGTCCCCCTCCTCCACGTCCTCCTCCTTCCTCCTTGTCTCGTCTCCACTCACACCTGAATGCACTACATCCTCAGCCACTGCCTCCATCACCAGCATGCCCATCACCACACACCGCTCACGTGCACTCACTACCCCACTACCATTCACACATCCCCAGTGTCCTCTCCCAGTGTGTCAGTGAGCCCGCCCCCCAAAGTACACAAACGCAGGCACCCACCCACCCAACAGCCATCCACCTCACAACAGCCTCCGGCCCATGCACCTTCACCCAAATTCAGCAAACGTACACCTCCTACAACCACTACCTCTACCTCCACTCCCAAACCCCCTCCATCTTCCCGTCCCACTGTGTCTAAAAAACTTTTCCTAGCAAATCTTGACCTCTTCCCTTCACCTTCACCCCCGTCCTTCCCCTAGGCCCAGGCTTTCCGGATCCCAGCCCAGCACCTCAGCCACCAAATCCGCAGGCACAGTGGTGCTAGCAACTACGGGGTCATCAAGTATGCCACCCATCAGGGCTGCCAGTGTGCCACGTAGCAAGGGCATTCCACCACCTGCCAAGGTGAAAAAGGTGCCCACATCCCAGAGGGAGAAGCCAAAAGTACCAGCCACCAAGGGCTCAGCAAAAAACACAGGGGATAGTGGCAAGACAACTGTGGCACCATCAAAGCTGGGGAAGGGCCAAAAGCTGAAGAGCAGGTCAGGAGAGGGCATGGTGGCACCTACTGAGGGACCAGTGTCACACTTTCTGTCCACGACCACGCTACCTGTATGCCGGCAAACACCGCTAGCTGCCCCGCCACCACCACCTGCACCGCCACCTGCACCGCCCCGGCACATCTACAGCCTCAACGACAGTCCCCAGCCATCCGAGGCTGCAGGAGATGTCCGGCTGTGTCCCTCAGCAGGACCTAAGCCATGCACCGCCGCCAGCACCACCGCAAGCACCGCCGCAACAGACACTGCCGCAAGCACAGCTGCAACAGACACCGCCGCAAGCACCGCCAACTGCACCGCCCCTGGCACGTCTACAGCCTCAGCAATAGTCCCCAGGCTCTTCCCCAGTGGGCAGCCATCCGAGGCTGCAGGAGATGTCCTGCTGTGTCCCTCAGCAGGTGCTGAGCCATGCACTGCCGCTGGCACCACCGCAACAGACACCACCGCAAGCACCACCACCGGCTCCGCAGCGTCCTTGGACACAAGCACCACCGCTGACATGGCTACCATCCCCAGTGGTCAGTCGTATGAGGCTGGAGGAGAGTTCATGGACCCTGGGCACCTTCCATGAGGCATTTCTTCCATCACTGTTTGCACCTGCAGGTGGAAGGCGCAGCCGCAGCAGTGTGTGGTATGTCGCTGCCTCCATGGCGTATCATGCTACCTAAACCTCTCAAATCTTGTGGCACGCACACCCAGGTGAGGGAATTGTACCCGCCACACTGCACGTGGAGAACTCTGGGCACAAAGTCCCCTCCAGAACCAGTGGAGTATCACATCCACTACCTCAGTCCTTGTCAGGATGAAGCACTCTGGGCACAAAGCCACCTCCAGAACCAGTGGAGAAAGGCATCCACTACCTCAGTCCTTGGCAGGATAAAGCACTCTGTGCACCAAGCCCCCTCCAGAACCAGTGGAGAAAGGCATCCACTACCTCAGTCCTTGGCAGGATGAAGCACTCTGGGCACAAAGCCCCCTCCAGAACCAGTGGAGAAAGGCATCCACTTGAGAGACTGTGGCTTTGCACTCCCCAGGATAAATCAGTGAGCAAACCACCCACTGGAGAGACATGAGAGAATGTGGCTTTGCAATCCCCAGGATACATCACTGGGCATGGAGCACCCTCGTGCAGCAGTGGTGTCGTGCGTTCATCAAGCTGAGGTGCCCCCCTCCCCTTCCCCCTGAGGTGCATGTTTATTTTTGATCTGAAGTCCCTGCAGTGTTCTCTCCGTTTACAGTGAGGTATCACGTGTGGGCCTCGCCCATGGATTTTGGGCCTAGTGGTCCACGGACAATGATTAGTACACTATCCGGACTTGTGTAGTTGGTGTACATATTGGTATATACTGAATTGTGACTTTTGACTAATGGATTTTTCTTGATTACAAACATTAGAATCATTTCCTTTTGTCCTTGGTTCTTCCAGGATGTGGGGGGGGGGTGTATATGTAATGTTGCTGCATGTATTTGTGTGTATGTTGTTGTGTGTGAGGGTGAGGGTGGGGGTGTTGCGTGTTGCGTGTGTGCATCACTCTCTTTCCTCCCCCCTCCCCTGTGTTGTAGGTGCAGTACTCACTGTGGTCGCCACCATTCATACTCCTGGTAGAAGAGGAGGTAAACCAACATGGGAAGTACGTGTAGTTCGGGCTCCATGGCGTCCTGGTTCCTCGTTGGGTGTCGAGAGTTGATTGTTTTCCCTTCTGTGTACTGTTTACGCCATGCTTTTGATGTCGTTGGTTCCGCCCCAGAAAAGGTGGCGGATAGGCCTCTTGCAATCTCTCGCCTGTCTTTTGGCGGTGTCCGCCGCGCTGTATGTTCCTACCGCCGTGGCGGTCGTAGTGTTAAAGTGGCTGTCTATGTTGGCAGTTTCCGCCACGGTCGTAATCCCATTTTTTTTCTGCCGGCCTGTGGGTGGTATTACCGCCAATTTAACTCCGACCGCCAGGGTTATAATGAGGGCCTAAATATTTTGTAGCATTTAGAAAATAAAAGCGTCAATGTGGACAGCTGGTCACACTGGACTAGGGCAAAGTCAAAAGATGAGGCCGACCCTGATGGAGCTCTGCTCAGCTACACTTGGCGGGAGGCCTTGGTTAAAGTTTTATCTTCACACTGAGTTGTTTTCTTGAATTTCTTCTTGGACGGGAACAAAGTCACAAGTGTAGGCCACCCTCGCTGAGTCCTCTTCAGATAGACATTGCGGGAGGCCTCAGTCCAGGTTCGTACGTTCAGACTTAAAAACTTTTTGGGGAGAGAAATCTTCATCGGGGACAAAGGCGAAAGATGAAGCCAACCTTGATGGAGCCCTCCTCAGATACAGTGCGTGGAAAGCCTCCGTCAAACTTTTACCTTCAGACTTAGAAACTTTTTTTGAGCTTTTCTTCCCCGACGTCAGACGGTCATCCTCAGCAAGCCAATTTTGAATGGACATTGTCTGATTGCCTCTCCACAAGCCCCCGAGTAAAATCCTGGAAGTCTGGGGCTCCAGAGCTTTTCAGCAAGATGAACGTGCAAGTCAAGGCACGTTGCGGTCGACGTTGGCCGGCATGACTCACGACATCAGTGCCCTTTTGGAGCTTTTTTCCAAAGTTGCCCCAAACTTCTCCAAACTTCCAAATCCCCTTCCAGAAGTACTTGTAAGGTCCTGTAGGTGTCCACAACTCACCCCAAGGTCCCAGGAGCTCTGAGCTGCTCTTTGGGGGTTAGGACTCCATCTCCCAGAATGCACCTGGCTCAAATCCAAAAATGGTCACTGGGCAGCTGGGCTATTTAAGCAGGACTTTAAGCAGCAGCTCTTTTCTACTTGTAGCGTACAGGGAATTCCTTCTTTGAGTAGTAGAAGCCAGTCAAAATCCTTTTCTAGGTGGAGCCCAAAGTGTGCAGCTAGTGCAGTCCTTCTGAGTGCAGTGTCC
Organism: Pleurodeles waltl; assembly: GCF_031143425.1. Taxonomy (NCBI): domain Eukaryota; kingdom Metazoa; phylum Chordata; class Amphibia; order Caudata; family Salamandridae; genus Pleurodeles; species Pleurodeles waltl. The sequence goes on along the minus strand of NC_090436.1, from coordinate 591,514,218 downwards.
AAGTGGAGGCCAGGGGTCCAACAGGGCAGTCCTCCTTCTTCTTGTTCCAGTAGGGATTTGAACTGGGGTGCAGATCTGCCATTTTTATCCTGTGGTGTAAAGCAGGGGGTTGCTCCTGTCCAATCACGTGCAGGCTACCACCTCTTGGGTCACCACTTCCTGGGAAGTGTGGCAAAAATAAATCACGGGGAGAAACATTCATCCAAAATGCAAGATGACAAAAATTCAGTCTTAGAGTTTAGATTTGGCTGAGTCCACCCACCAGTGTGGCTAAGTTTTCCTAAACACACCCCTTTCCAGCCCTCTCTTAATCTAATCAGGGGGCACCTGGTTGTCTGGGGCTGCAGGAAATGGGGGAGGTACAGTAGCAGTCCCAAATGGCCTTTCCTCGTTTGAAGTCCAGGTTGGCTACCGTCCCTCCATCCTGCGGCAGCAGATCTCCTCTCACTAGATGCTTCCTTTGTTTCAGCCCAGGCCACTTCACACCTCATCAATGCAGCCTGGCTCAGGCTGCCAGAGGCTGACCAATCGGAGAAGGGCACTACAGGGCTGAAGTGAGTAACTTTTAGCGAGAGTTCTAAACTCTTTCCAGGGACAGTTTATATTAAATTCAAGAGTGGCTAGCTGTTGGATTTATTATAACTTTTAACTCAATACTAAACCTTCCTTTCTATATTTAGTTCCTTCCTATGGAAAATAAGACTTTATTATTTTAAAATAAAGGGGGTCATTCCTACCCTGGCGGTCCGAGAGGGGAGGGAGGAAGCACCGCCAACAGGCTGGCGGTGCTTCTGGGGCTATTCTGACCGCGGCGGTAAGGTTTCCCGCCGGTTTCCCGCTGCCCTTGTGAATCCTCCACAGCGGCGCTGCAAGCAGCGCCGCCATGGGGATTCCGACCCCCTTCCCGCCAGCCTGGTTCTGGCGGTTTTCACCGCCAGAACCAGGCTGGCGGGAACGGGTGTCGTGGGACCCCTGGGGGCCCCTGCAGTGCCCATGCCACTGGCATGGGCACTGCATGGGCCCCCTAACAGGGCCCCACATTGATTTTCAGTGTCTGCTTGGCAGACACTGAAAATCGCGACGGGTGCAACTGCACCCGTCGCACACCAGCAACTCCGCCGGCTCCATTCGGAGCCGGCTTCCTCGTTGCTGGTGCTTTCCCGCTGGGCGGGCGGGCGGCCTTTTGGCAGTCGCCCGCCAGCCCAGCAAGAAAGTCAGAATGACCGCCGCGGTCTTTTGACCGCGGTACGGTCTTCTGGCGGTTTAAGTAGGAATGAGGGCCAAAGTCTCTCCATGTTAGCCTATGAGGCCTATTCATTTTTTTTATAAAATGTTATTTTGATACATTTTTTAATTCTAAATATGACAACCTTATTTTAAATTGGTATATATTATACTACTATAGATTCTTTTGAACATGATTTCACTTTCATAGACAGACATCAGAGAAGCTAAGATTAGAAGCACTACTCTACTATAACAATATACACAAAACAGGCAGTCTTAATATCATGCATACTGCGAAACTCATAATAAGGTCTAACTTCAGTAGTGGTTGTTCTTTCCAGGTTATTGATTTGTAATTGAAAAGCAAGCCTCTGCATATAGTGAGCTAATGTTGATAATAAAACAATCCTTTATTTTTTCCCACTTCAATGGGTGTCCATGTACTGTATTAAATGCCATCAGTGGAATTACATAGACAAAAAAGCACATTACAGATTACCTCCAATTAGTATTTAAAAACGCAATCTTTTGGGCGAAGAATTAAACATCACATCAGCATCAATGCATAGACCTAGTGAGGTGCATTCTATTTCACAAATGTACTTAGGAGGAAATTACTGTTATTTGAATGCACTGAATTGTGTCTCTAGAAGTAATTTTAGGGGCACACAGTAGCTCACAGATAAAACTGGGGAGTCCACATGCAATGAGGAATTGAGAGTAGTGTATGTGCTACGGCATGTGTATATGTGTGTGCATGGGAATGCATGGATTCAATGTAAACAACAAAGGTTAAAACAATGTTATGGTTAGTTATTGATAGAAGGTAAAAACTGATGGTATAAAAACTCTGAAATTCACAAGTTATAGTATATTGAGTTAATTATAACTTGCACCCTTGACACACATTGGTTATGGCCTCATATATTACATCACTCATGACAAGTTAAATTACAACATTGACAATATTAATGATTACATCAATGATGAGATCATGCAATTATTATGATATCTCCCTATAGTGCTGGTGGACTTGAAGTAATTCAGCATGTTATGCCTGAGGAAAATTTTATGTTCAGCTTAATGGTTTAGCCCTCTTAAACACATTACATGACCCACAATTTTGTAAAAACTCACTTTTTGTCAAAATATAAGTCAATTAACTGGCAGTGCGTGGAATTATCCTCAGCTGTACATCTGGTGTTATATTTTGTAAAGACATCTTGTGTAAGGCACTACAAACCAATGGACAATGCTCTGTAGTTTAGTATATTACACTACACACATTCCTAAAATTGGCATAATGGTATACAACCTTAGAGCCATGCTTTCAACACCAGTATGAGATAACTCACTTCAAGGCGGTGCAACCCTAAAGTCTCACATCATCAAATAATCAGCAATACTTCAAAATTCCTCAAAACCTTTAGTTAAGTTCTGGATTAAGCTTGCACAATGTATGCAATTAGTCTATACCACTGTATTACAACTTTTAAATATGAGCACATGCCTACATCTTAACTTGTGGTTAATGTATCACCAACAATAGCAATAGCCTTTGGCCTTTGTGGACAATTTGTTAGAACTGTAATCAGCTTTTAGCCACAACCTACTTTCAAACATACCTCTGAACCCTAATTCAGGTGCACTCAGTCTTCACCTTGTTTAACAGGGATTACTTCTTCCATCCCACACTTTAGTGATGTGTAAACAGTGCACAATGCAGCTATTAAAATGCACAATTACACTTGTCTCCAGTGCTTATGCTATTTCCATGCTATCGACTCATGTGTGCACACTCAGTAACTCTATGTTGTACATGGCTATGGTTTTATCACTGATGTCATCAGTGATGTCAACATTGATTGCATTTGGGATGTCAGTGATGTCACAAATGATGCAATTCAACAGGTCATGAGTGATGTAATATCTGCTGTTGTAGGCAGTGAATGGCAGGGGCTCAAATAAGCGTTAGCTCAGTAAGGTATAACTGGTGTATTTCAGAAAATGTTTGGTTTCTAAATGTTAGTTTTTGCCTTAAACCATACTTTCTAAGACAAAAAGTACCTCTTAATTTTGTTAATTTCTATAGAACATGCTTTACATTTTACAGCTTTGATTCCATCAAAATGGCTTCAGGTGTGCCACTGGTGTGTTGTAATTACTGATTGTTAGCACTCTAGCTGTTCATTAGACCTTTGTGGGAAGCTGCAGTAGAACACTGGAGAATCAACTGACTGACTGCTCCTGTTGGAAGTACATTTTCTCAGGATATCAAACTTTATTCTCACATGATAGAGGGAACTATTGTAAATTTCCGGAAAATTTTCTCTTAGCTTCTGGAGTGACTTCTCTATGAGAAAATCATGAGAAAAAACTGTTTTTCTTCACATACAGTTCATAAGATCCCAGCAGAGGATCAATATTTCTCAGAGTAAAATCTCCTTAGAACACATCACAATTCCAAAAATAAGTATGATACACCAACAAATGATTTATATTGTGGCTAAAATATGTAATAACCCTAAATATATATGCTCTTTTTTGTAACCCTTAAAAGCAGGCTTTCTTTACAATGCATTTAACTGGGGCCATGTCCCTACATTCTGTAGTGACTGCCACAAAGTATTGCCAAGCCAATCAAGGGGGTCTAGAGACCTATCCATATGGCCCTTGGGGACAGGGTGTGATCATCCTGCCCCTTTGAATATTTTTAAACTAATATGCAGTATGCAGAAACCACATCCCAAAGTCCTGAAATGGCTGCTGCAACATATTGTTCAGGTTGTGGTCATCCACTCAAGATTGACGAGTCCTCTTTATAGTACCCTACCAGAGCAGATCTTAAAACCACCAGTCTGGATATACCTAAGTTTCCTAATTGCTTCATGAATCAAGTTTTTTAACTGAATTCTTGAAAATAGATAAAATGATTGACACTAAACCACAAAAAGCATGCTTTTTATGTAATTTTCTTTTTGCCAAATGTGGTCTAGCTCTGCTTAACTGTTTTTTTCTGTAGCAGTAACAGATTTTTCCAATGGAATGTAACATCGGAAATCAATGTTTGGGACCCCTCATTTTTCTTTGCCCCCGCTTACACAATATTCCAGGAGCTGAGGTGAATGAACTTTTTTTTGGAACGTTTCATAAAGCTAAGGTGCGAGTAATAGTTACCTTAGGGCACTAGTTATTGTTACTTGAGATAACTCTAACTATACAGGTGAATTTCTATGGTTTTGTACGTTACAGCTGTGAGCCTAACTATAATTTCCCTGTAACCTTTGGTTTTGTAAGTGAGTTTCTATGATTCTTTTTAATTCTATTTCCTAACTATAACGTGCCTGTAACCTTTGATTGTTTCAGTGAATTTGTATGTTTTTTTAATGTAAATTGATTTTTATTCCTATATGTCAATCCAACCACTGATGTGCGCTGCCTTTAGATGTTCACGGTTGGCTGCGGGACCTAGCTAGTACCCAGGACCTGCAGCCAGCCCCCTAATACCACACAACCTGCATGGTGGAGTTGGCAGCCCTGTGGCCAACCCCTGTAACGATCCAACCCATGATGCGCATGGCCTTTGGCCATGTGCATCATGAGTTGGCTGCAGGTCCATGTGGCCCATCTCCCCCACTGATTTCAGCCCCCGGGCTCCATCTCCCAGAGCCTGGCCTAGTAAAAGATTTTTGGAGGAAGGGGGGGATAGGTGCCCAACCTCCCTTGGCCAATTATGGCCCCAGTGACCACAGTCTCCAGGGACAAGCATTACTATATTTATTTTTTGGCAGAGGGTTCTACATGGCCCCCCTCCCCGTGCTGAACGTCACCCCCGGGACCCCATCCCCCTGGGCCCGGGTGTTAGACCTGACAGCCTTAGAGTGGTCTTACCCCAGCTTATTGCCTGCTTCCCTCTATTTCTCTGACAATGTTTTTGCTGGTTTTTGGACTCTGCACACTTTACCAGTGCTGACCAGTGCTATAGTGCCTGTGCTCTGTCCCCTAAACAGAGTAACATTGGTTCCTACCGAATTGGCATATTTATTTTCCTCTAAGTCCTTAGTAAAGTGCACTACATGTGCCCAGAGCCTGTAAATTAAATGCTAATAGTGGACCAGCAGTACTTATTGTGGCACCCACATAAGTAGCCCCTTAACCATGTCTCAGGCCTGCCTTTGCAAGGCCTGTGTGTGCAGTTTCACTGCCACTTTGGCTTGGCATTTAAAATTACTTGCCAAGCCTTAAAGCTCCCTTTTCTACATATAAGTCACCCCAAGGTAGGCCCTAGGTAACCCATAGGGCAGGGTGCTATGTAAGTAAAAGGCAGTACTTATGTGTTTTACATGTCCTAATAGTGAAAAACTCACAAATGTATTTTCCACTACTGTGAAGCCTACTCTTCTCAAAGACTAGCATTAGAACTGCCCTTATATATTTTTTAAGTGGTAGATTCTGATCTGGAAGGAGGAGCCCTGTCATGTTTAGTACGGCCTGAATGGTAATATAAAATCCTGCTTACTGGTGAAGTTGGATTTAATATTACTATTTTAGAAATGCCACTTTTAGAAAGTGTGTATTTCTCTGCCATTACTGCTATCTGGGCCTTACCGTCTTTCTCAAATCCATGTCTGGTCTTTGCTGGGTGCAGCCTCCATTGTGCATTCCACCCAGATAGACAGAAACATAGGACACTCAGTCACATCTGCATTCATCTGCATAATAAATGGGTCTCCCTGGGCAGGAAAGGTGGAGGGGTTCTCTCTTACACTTTGAACTTCCCCCACTCCAAAGGCACTTTTGGGTATATTTACTGGGCCACTGACACCACCAAATCAGACACTTCTGTATCTACACCTGGACTCTGTCAGAGGGACTGCCTGGCTGCCCAAAGGACTCATCTGGACAGCTTTGCTGAGGACTACTGCTGCCCTGCCTGTTGCCCTGCTGCCTGCTGGCCTCTGACTCAACTGGAAGGACTCTGCCACCCCCACAAGTGCTCTCCAAGGGCTTGGCTTGGATTGATCTTGCCTCCTGTTCTTAAGTCTCAGGGCCACAATGACTTCACCCCATAGAAGAAAATCTCAGTGTTTCAGAAAATCAACGCAACACCTGCAGAAATGTATGCAGCACCTGCCTCGCATACTGGTCTGACGCAGTGCCAGCTCTTTCTACCACTGTGTCAAAGATTTTCAATACATTGTCCCTGGGTATCATATGTATCTCAGTGAGGAACCAAGGCTGCACTCCTGGAAATCAACACATCACCTCCTTGCAACATGGAAAGAAACAATGCATCTTCGGTGCAGCATTGGAAAAGCCAACATATTGCCTTACTTTTCCACTTATCTCCTCCTCTGCAGCCCCTGTGCATCATTATTTTTATGCATCCTAGGTACTGTGTGTTACAAGGATATAACCATTGGTTCTTAAGGTTTGAGACTGGTGGTGGTGCAGTTTCATATCCAACAGGGCAGAATTGCAAGCAGAGCTGCCCGCCAGAAAATGATTCAGGTTCCACCAGCCTTTCCCTGCCGGTATACCCCGCCAGTGAAAGGTTGGCAGAATGGGTGAATCGGGTGCTGCTGCCCTGCTGCTGTGCTACATTGCAGCTGGCTCCATCTGGAGCCAGTGACAATGTGCAGGCCCTGCATCCTTCTGGGCGGACTGGCGGAAACACTGTTTCCGCCAGCTGGATGTTCTTTATGTGTCCCTACTTTAAAAAAAAGAAAAAATCGTTTTTTTAAAATAAAAAACCCTTACAGGCTACCTGGCACTGCAGGCCAGTGCTTCAGCAAGCAGGGAACTGTTTTGACAGCAGCTCCCTGCTTGCTGAAGCATTTCACCTCTGTCCCTGAATGCGTGCAGGTGAGAGAGATGAAACTTAGGAACTGCTGTAAAACCCAAAGTGTTTGCTGTAGCTTGGCTAGAGAGTGGGCACCCTCGGACATAGCAGAAGCCAGCACTGGGGAGTTGGTTCCCAGAGCCATCTGTGGCTCCATGAGGGGGGCTGCATGGGCCTCCTCAGATGTGACGGTAGCCCCAGGGGGTGGTGGTCTCCAGGGTTAATGGGAATCTGAAACAGACTCCCTTTCTACTGTTTTCTAATTGTACCCCTGGAGTGGTGGTCCCTGGGGTGTGGGGGACCATGGCCTCCCTGCCTATATCTATATAGAAGCCCCAGGGAGTGGTGGTTCCCAGGGTGGGGGGGTCTCATAGCGACCATCTATTTATAAAAAAACATTTTCCCCGGAGAGTTGTGGTCCCCAGGGCGCAGGAGAGACTGCAGCCCCCCCTGCATTTTTATAAAAGAAAGCCCTGGGGAGGTGGCGGTCCCCAGGCAGCAGGGTTTCCACTGGTACACCCACAAAAGATTAAATGAACACGGGCCTGCACAGCTCCCCTGCAGCCCTGGGGTCCGCCACCTCCCAGGGCAGAAAAAAGATAAACAAGGGGGTCCTTTGTAGACTCCTGGCGCCAGAGACCACAATCTCCCCAGGGCAAATTACAAATGTTGGAAGGACACTGCACAGCTCCACTTGATGAGCCAGTAATGGCCGTGAGGACTGCCACCCCCCAGGGCTGGCTACTGCTACGTCCCGGGGTGCACACCCCCGGTACATAGCTCTTTGCTCCTACATGATGTGAGCTTTGACTGCTCTGACCAAGTCAGAGCAAACACTCCAGTACCAGAAAGCGAGAGCTGTCAACTAGTTCTCACTTGCTGAA